>NW_027254835.1:0-600000 GCF_044704955.1 Pristiophorus japonicus | reverse complement strand
CATTCACACACACTTCAGCTGGGTCTGGATCACTGGACCCTGAGACTGGTCCCTCACACACTGAGCCTCACATTCACACACACTTCAGCTGGGTCTGGATCACTGGACCCTGAGACTGGTCCCTCACACACTGAGCCTCACATTCACACACACTTCAGCTGGGTCTGGATCACTGGACCCTGAGACTGGTCCCTCACAGACTGAGCCTCACATTCACACACACTTCAGCTGGGTCTGGATCACGAGACCCTGAGACTGGTCCCTCACACACTGATCCTCACATTCACACACACTTCAGCTGGGTCTGGATCACTGGACCCTGAGGCTGGTTCCTCACACACTGATCCTCACATTCACACACACTTCAGTTGGGTCTGGATCACTAGACAATGAGACTGGTCCCTCACACACTGAGCCTAACATTCACAAACACTTCAGCTGGGTCTGGATCACTGGACCCTGAGACTGGTCCCTCACACACTGAGCCTCACATTCACACACACTTCAGCTGGGTCTGGATCACAGGACCCAGGAGACTGGTCCCTCACACACTGAGCCTCACATTCACACAGTCTTCAGCTGGGTCTGGATCACGAGACCCTGAGACTGGTCCCTCACACACTGATCCTCACATTCACACACACTTCAGCTGGGTCTGGTTCACTAGACCCTGAGACTGGTCCCTCACACACTGATCCTCACATTCACACACACTTCAGCTGGGTCTGGATCACTGGACCCTGAGACTGGTCCCTCACACACTGAGCCTCACATTCACACAGTCTTCAGCTGGGTCTGGATCACGAGACCCTAAGACTGGTCCCTCACACACTGATCCTCACATTCACACACACTTCAGCTGGGTCTGGATCACTAGACGCTGAGACTGGTCCCTCACACACTGAGCCTCACATTCACACACACTTCAGCTGGGTCTGGATCACTGGACCCTGAGACTGGTCCCTCACATACTGAGCCTCACATTCACACACACTTCATCTGGGTCTAGATCACTAGACCCTGAGACTGGTCCCTCACACACTGAGCCTCACATTCACACACACTTCAGCTGGGTCTGGATCACGAGACCCTGAGACTGGTCCCTCACACACTGAGCCTCACATTCAGACACACTTCAGCTGGGTCTGGATCACTGGAGCCTGAGACTGGTCGCTCACACACTGATCCTCACATTCACACACACTTCAGCTGGGTCTGGATCACTAGACCCGGAGACTGGTCCCTCACACACTGAGCCTCACATTCACACACACTTCAGCTGGGTCTGGATCACCAGACACTGAGACTGGTTCCTCACACACTGATCCTCACATTCACACACACTTCAGCTGGGTCTGGATCACTGGACCCTGAGACTGGTCCCTCACACACTGATCCTCACATTCACACACACTTCAGCTGGGTCTGGATCACTGGACCCTGAGACTGGTCCCTCACACACTGATCCTCACATTCACACACACTTCAGCTGGGTCTGGATCACTGGACCCTGAGACTGGTCCCTCACACACTGAGCCTCACATTCACACACACTTCAGCTGGGTCTGGATCACTGGACCCTGAGACTGGTCCCTCACACACTGAGCTTCACATTCACACACACTTCAGCTGGGTCTGGATCACGAGAACCTGAGACTGGTCCCTCACACACTGATCCTCACATTCACACACACTTCAGCTGGGTCTGGATCACTGGACCCTGAGGCTGGTTCCTCACACACTGATCCTCACATTCACACACACTTCAGCTGGGTCTGGATCACTAGACCCTGAGACTGGTTCCTCACACACTGATCCTCACATTCACACACACTTCATCTGGGTCTGGATCACTAGACCCTGAGACTGGTCCCTATCACACTGATCCTCACATTCACACACACTTCAGTTGGGTCTGGATCACTAGACAATGAGACTGGTCCCTCACACACTGAGCCTAACATTCACACACACTTCAGCTGGGTCTGGATCACTGGACCCTGAGACTGGTCCCTCACACACTGAGCCTCACATTCACACACACTTCAGCTGGGTCTGGATCACAGGACCCAGGAGACTGGTCCCTCACACACTGAGCCTCACATTCACACAGTCTTCAGCTGGGTCTGGATCACGAGACCCTGAGACTGGTCCCTCACACACTGATCCTCACATTCACACACACTTCAGCTGGGTCTGGTTCACTAGACCCTGAGACTGGTCCCTCACACACTGATCCTCACATTCACACACACTTCAGCTGGGTCTGGATCACTGGACCCTGAGACTGGTCCCTCACATACTGAGCGTCACATTCACACACACTTCAGCTGGGTCTGGATCACTGGACCCTGAGACTGGTCCCTCACACACTGAGCCTCACATTCACACAGTCTTCAGCTGGGTCTGGATCACGAGACCCTAAGACTGGTCCCTCACACACTGATCCTCACATTCACACACACTTCAGCTGGGTCTGGATCACTAGACGCTGAGACTGGTCCCTCACACACTGAGCCTCACATTCACACACACTTCAGCTGGGTCTGGATCACTGGACCCTGAGACTGGTCCCTCACATACTGAGCCTCACATTCACACACACTTCATCTGGGTCTAGATCACTAGACCCTGAGACTGGTCCCTCACACACTGAGCCTCACATTCACACACACTTCAGCTGGGTCTGGATCACGAGACCCTGAGACTGGTCCCTCACACACTGAGCCTCACATTCAGACACACTTCAGCTGGGTCTGGATCACTGGAGCCTGAGACTGGTCGCTCACACACTGATCCTCACATTCACACACACTTCAGCTGGGTCTGGATCACTAGACCCGGAGACTGGTCCCTCACACACTGAGCCTCACATTCACACACACTTCAGCTGGGTCTGGATCACCAGACACTGAGACTGGTTCCTCACACACTGATCCTCACATTCACACACACTTCAGCTGGGTCTGGATCACTGGACCCTGAGACTGGTCCCTCACACACTGATCCTCACATTCACACACACTTCAGCTGGGTCTGGATCACTGGACCCTGAGACTGGTCCCTCACACACTGATCCTCACATTCACACACACTTCAGCTGGGTCTGGATCACTGGACCCTGAGACTGGTCCCTCACACACTGAGCCTCACATTCACACACACTTCAGCTGGGTCTGGATCACTGGACGCTGAGACTGGTCCCTCACACACTGAGCCTCACATTCACACACACTTCAGCTGGGTCTGGATCACTGGACCCTGAGACTGGTCCCTCACACACTGATCCTCACATTCACACACACTTCAGCTGGGTCTGGATCACTGGACCCTGAGACTGGTCCCTCCCACACTGATCCTCACATTCAGACACACTTCAGCTGGGTCTGGATCACTGGAGCCTGAGACTGGTCCCTCACACACTGATCCTCACATTCACACACACTTCAGCTGGGTCTGGATCACTAGACCCGGAGACTGGTCCCTCACACACTGAGCCTCACATTCACACACACTTCAGCTGGGTCTGGATCACCAGACACTGAGACTGGTTCCTCACACACTGATCCTCACATTCACACACACTTCAGCTGGGTCTGGATCACTGGACCCTGAGACTGGTCCCTCACACACTGATCCTCACATTCACACACACATCAGCTGGGTCTGGATCACTGGACCCTGAGACTGGTCCCTCACACACTGATCCTCACATTCACACACACTTCAGCTGGGTCTGGATCACTGGACGCTGAGACTGGTCCCTCACACACTGAGCCTCATATTCACACATACTTCAGCTGGGTCTGGATCACGAGACCCTGAGACTGGTCCCTCACACACTGATTCTCACATTCACACACACTTCAGCTGGGTCTGGATCTCGAGACCCTGAGACTGGTCCCTCACACACTGAGCCTCACATTCACACACATTTCAGCTGGGTCTGGATCACTGGACCCTGAGACTGGTCCCTCACACACTGATCCTCACATCCACACACACTTCAGCTGGGTCTGGATCACTGGACCCTGAGACTGGTCCCTCACACACTGATCCTCACATTCACACACACTTCAGCTGGGTCTGGATCATTGGACCCTGAGACTGGTCCCTCCCACACTGATCCTCACATTCAGACACACTTCAGCTGGGTCTGGATCACTGGAGCCTGAGACTGGTCCCTCACACACTGATCCTCACATTCACACACACTTCAGCTGGGTCTGGATCACTAGACCCGGAGACTGGTCCCTCACACACTGAGCCTCACATTCACACACACTTCAGCTGGGTCTGGATCACCAGACACTGAGACTGGTTCCTCACACACTGATCCTCACATTCACACACACTTCAGCTGGGTCTGGATCACTGGACCCTGAGACTGGTCCCTCACACACTGATCCTCACATTCACACACACTTCAGCTGGGTCTGGATCACTGGACCCTGAGACTGGTCCCTCACACACTGATCCTCACATTCACACACACTTCAGCTGGGTCTGGATCACTGGACCCTGAGACTGGTCCCTCACACACTGAGCCTCACATTCACACACACTTCAGCTGGGTCTGGATCACTGGACCCTGAGACTGGTCCCTCACACACTGATCCTCACATTCACACACACTTCAGCTGGGTCTGGATCACTGGACGCTGAGACTGGTCCCTCACACACTGAGCCTCATATTCACACATACTTCAGCTGGGTCTGGATCACGAGACCCTGAGACTGGTCCCTCACACACTGATCCTCACATTCACACACACTTCAGCTGGGTCTGGATCACGAGACCCTGAGACTGGTCCCTCACACACTGAGCCTCACATTCACACACATTTCAGCTGGGTCTGGATCACTGGACCCTGAGACTGGTCCCTCACACACTGATCCTCACATCCACACACACTTCAGCTGGGTCTGGATCACTGGACCCTGAGACTGGTCCCTCACACACTGAGCCTCACATTCACACAGACTTCAGCTGGGTCTGGATCACTGGACCCTGAGACTGGTCCCTCACACACTCATCCTCACATTCACACACACTTCAACTGGGTCTGGATCACTAGACCC
Source organism: Pristiophorus japonicus (assembly GCF_044704955.1). Taxonomy (NCBI): domain Eukaryota; kingdom Metazoa; phylum Chordata; class Chondrichthyes; family Pristiophoridae; genus Pristiophorus; species Pristiophorus japonicus. The sequence goes on along the minus strand of NW_027254835.1, from coordinate 594,918 downwards.
TGAGATTGGTCCCTCACTCACTGAGCCTCACATTCACACACACTTCAGCTGGGTCTGGATCACTGGACCCTGAGACTGGTCCCTCACTCACTGATCCTCACATTCACACACACTGCAGCTGGGTCTGGATCACTGGACCCTGAGACTGGTCCCTCACACACTGATCCTCACATTCACACACACTTCAGCTGGGTCTGGATCACTGGACCCTGAGACGAGTCCCTCACACAGTGATCCTCACATTCAGACACACTCCAGCTGGGTCTGGATCACTGGACCCTGAGACTGGTCCCTCACTCACTGACCCTCACATTCACACACACTTCTGCTGGGTCTGGATCACTCGACCCTGAGACTGGTCCCTCACACACTGATCCTCACATTCACACACACTTCAGCTGGGTCTGGATCACTAGACCCTGAGACTGGTCCCTCACACACTGATCCTCACAGTCACACACACTTCAGCTGGGTCTGGATCACGAGACCCTGAGACTGGTCCCTCATACACTGATCCTCATATTCACACACACTTCAGCGGGGTATGGATCACTGGACCCTGAGACTGGTCCCTCACACATTGAGCCTCACATTCACACACACTTCAGCTGGGTCTGGATCACTGGACTCTGAGACTGGTCCCTCACACACTGATCCTCACATTCACACACACTTCAGCTGGGTCTGGATCACTGGACCCTGAGACTGGTCCCTCACACACTGAGCCTCACATTCACACACACTTCAGCTGGGTCTGGATCACTGGACCCTGAGACTGGTCCCGCCCACACTGATCCTCACATTCACACACACTTCAGCTGGGTCTGGATCACTGGACCCTGAGACTGGTCCCTCACACACTGATCCTCACATTCACACACACTTCAGCTAGGTCTGGATCACTGGACCCTGAGACTGGTCCCTCACACACTGAGCCTCACATTCACACACACTTCAGCTGGGTCTGGATCACTGGACCCTGAGACTGGACCCTCACACACTGATCCTCACATTCACACACACTTCAGTTGGGTCTGGATCACTGGACCCTGAGACTGGTCCCTCCCACACTGATCCTCACATTCAGACACACTTCAGCTGGGTCTGGATTACTGGACCCTGAGACTGATCCCTCACACACTGATCCTCACATTCACACACACTTCAGCTGGGTCTGGATCACTGGACGCTGAGACTGGTCCCTCACACACTGAGCCTCACATTCACACAGACTTCAGCTGGGTCTGGATCACTGGACCCTGAGACTGGTCCCTCCCACACTGATCCTCACATTCACACACACTTCAGCTGGGTCTGGATCACTAAACCCTGAGACTGGTCCCTCACACACTGAGCCTCACATTCACACACACTTCAGCTGGGTCTGGATCACTAGACCCTGAGACTGGTCCCTCACACACTGAGCCTCACATTCACACACACTTCAGCTGGGTCTGGATCACTAGACCCTGAGACTGGTCCCTCACACACTGATCCTCACATTCACACACACTTCAGCTGGGTCTGGATCACGAGACCCTGAGACTGGTCCCTCACACACTGATCCTCACATTCACACACACTTCAGCTGGGTCTGGATCACTGGACCCTGAGACTGGTCCCTCACACAGTGATCCTCACATTCACACACACTCCAGCTGGGTCTGGATCACTGGACCCTGAGACTGGTCCCTCACTCACTGACCCTCACATTCGCACACACTTCTGCTGGGTCTGGATCACTAGACCCTGAGACTGGTCCCTCACACACTGATCCTCACATTCACACACACTTCAGCTGGGTCTGGATCACTAGACCCTGAGACTGGTCCCTCACACACTGATCCTCACATTCACACACAGTTCAGCTGGGTCTGGATCACGAGACCCTGAGACTGGTCCCTCACACACTGATCCTCATATTCACACACACTTCAGCGGGGTATGGATCACTGGACCCTGAGACTGGTCCCTCACACATTGAGCCTCACATTCACACACACTTCAGCTGGGTCCGGATCACTGGACTCTGAGACTGGTCCCTCACACACTGAGCCTCACATTCACACACATTTCAGCTGTGTCTGGATCACTAGACCTTGAGACTGGTCCCTCACACACTGATCCTCACATTCACACACACTTCAGCTGTGTCTGATTCACTGGACCCTGAGACTGGTCCCTCACACACTGAGCCTCACATTCACACAGACTTCAGCTGGGTCTGGATCACTGGACCCTGAGACTGGTCCCTCACACACTCATCCTCACATTCACACACACTTCAGCTGGGTCTGGATCACTAGACCCTGAGACTGGTTCCTCACACACTGAGCCTCACATTCACACAGACTTCAGCTGGGTCTGGATCACTGGACCCTGAGACTGGTCCCTCACACACTGAGCCTCACATTCACACAGACTTCAGCTGGGTCTGGATCACTGGACCCTGAGACTGGTCCCTCACACACTGATCCTCACATTCACACACACGTCAGCTGGGTCTGGATCACTGGACCCTGAGACTGGTCCCTCACACACTGACCCTCACATTCACACACACTTCAGCTGGGTCTGGATCACTGGACCCTGAGACTGGTCCCTCCCACACTGATCCTCACATTCACACACACTTCAGCTGGGTCTGGATCACGAGACCCTGAGACTGATCCCTCACACACTGAGCCTCACATTCACACACATTTCAGCTGGGTCTGGATCACTGGACCCTGAGACTGGTCCCTCACACACTGATCCTCACATCCACACACACTTCAGCTGCGTCTGGATCACTGGACCCTGAGACTGGTCCCTCACACACTGAGCCTCACATTCACACAGACTTCAGCTGGGTCTGGATCACTGGACCCTGAGACTGGTCCCTCACACACTCATCCTCACATTCACACACACTTCAACTGGGTCTGGATCACTAGACCCTGAGATTGGTCCCTCACTCACTGAGCCTCACATTCACACACACTTCAGCTGGGTCTGGATCACTGGACCCTGAGACTGGTCCCTTACACACTGATCCTCACATTCACACACACTGCAGCTGGGTCTGGATCACTGGACCCTGAGACTGGTCCCTCACACACTGATCCTCACATTCACACACACTTCAGCTAGGTCTGGATCACTGGACCCTGAGACTGGTCCCTCACACAGTGATCCTCACATTCAGACACACTCCAGCTGGGTCTGGATCACTGGACCCTGAGACTGGTCCCTCACTCACTGACCCTCACATTCACACACACTTCTGCTGGGTCTGGATCACTCGACCCTGAGACTGGTCCCTCACACACTGATCCTCACATTCACACACACTTCAGCTGGGTCTGGATCACTAGACCCTGAGACTGGTCCCTCACACACTGATCCTCACAGTCACAAACACTTCAGCTGGGTCTGGATCACGAGACCCTGAGACTGGTCCCTCACACACTGATCCTCATATTCACACACACTTCAGCGGGGTATGGATCACTGGACCCTGAGACTGGTCCCTCACACATTGAGCCTCACATTCACACACACTTCAGCTGGGTCTGGATCACGAGACCCGGAGACTGGTCCCGCACACACTGATCCTCACATTCACACACACTTCAGCTGGGTCTGGATCACTGGACCCTGAGACTGGTCCCTCACACACTGAGCCTCACATTCACACACACTTCAGCTGGGTCTGGATCACTGGACCCTGAGACTGGTCCCTCCCACACTGATCCTCACATTCACACACACTTCAGCTGGGTCTGGATCACTGGACCCTGAGACTGGTCCCTCACACACTGATCCTCACATTCACACACACTTCAGCTAGGTCTGGATCACTGGACCCTGAGACTGGTCCCTCACACACTGAGCCTCACATTCACACACACTTCAGCTGGGTCTGGATCACTGGACCCTGAGACTGGTCCCTCACACACTGATCCTCACATTCACACACACTTCAGCTGGGTCTGGATCACTGGACCCTGAGACTGGTCCCTCCCACACTGATCCTCACATTCAGACACACTTCAGCTGGGTCTGGATTACTGGACCCTGAGACTGATCCCTCACACACTGATCCTCACATTCACACACACTTCAGCTGGGTCTGGATCACTGGACGCTGAGACTGGTCCCTCACACACTGAGCCTCACATTCACACAGACTTCAGCTGGGTCTGGATCACTGGACCCTGAGACTGGTCCCTCACACACTCATCCTCACATTCACACACACTTCAACTGGGTCTGGATCACTAGACCCTGAGATTGGTCCCTCACTCACTGAGCCTCACATTCACACACACTTCAGCTGGGTCTGGATCACTGGACCCTGAGACTGGTCCCTCACACACTGATCCTCACATTCACACACACTGCAGCTGGGTCTGGATCACTGGACCCTGAGACTGGTCCCTCACACACTGATCCTCACATTCACACACACTTCAGCTGGGTCTGGATCACTGGACCCTGAGACTGGTCCCTCCCGCACTGATCCTCACATTCACACACACTTCAGCTGGGTCTGGATCACTAGACCCTGAGACTGGTCCCTCACACACTGAGCCTCACATTCACACACACTTCAGCTGGGTCTGGATCACTAGACCCTGAGACTGGTCCCTCACACACTGAGCCTCACATTCACACACACTTCAGCTGGGTCTGGATCACTAGACCCTGAGACTGGTCCCTCACACACTGATCCTCACATTCACACACACTTCAGCTGGGTCTGGATCACGAGACCCTGAGACTGGTCCCTCACACACTGATCCTCACATTCACACACACTTCAGCTGGGTCTGGATCACTGGACCCTGAGACTGGTCCCTCACACAGTGATCCTCACATTCACACACACTCCAGCTGGGTCTGGATCACTGGACCCTGAGACTGGTCCCTCACTCACTGACCCTCACATTCACACACACTTCTGCTGGGTCTGGATCACTAGACCCTGAGACTGGTCCCTCACACACTGATCCTCACATTCACACACACTTCAGCTGGGTCTGGATCACTAGACCCTGAGACTGGTCCCTCACACACTGATCCTCACATTCACACACAGTTCAGCTGGGTCTGGATCACGAGACCCTGAGACTGGTCCCTCACACACTGATCCTCATATTCACACACATTTCAGCGGGGTATGGATCACTGGACCCTGAGACTGGTCCCTCACACATTGAGCCTCACATTCACACACACTTCAGCTGGGTCCGGATCACTGGACTCTGAGACTGGTCCCTCACACACTGATCCTCACATTCACACACACTTCAGCTGGGTCTGGATCACTGGACCCTGAGACTGGTCCCTCACACACTGAGCCTCACATTCACACACATTTCAGCTGTGTCTGGATCACTAGACTTGAGACTGGTCCCTCACACACTGATCCTCACATTCACACACACTTCAGCTGGGTTTGGATCACTGGACCCTGAGACTGGTCCCTCACACACTGATCCTCACATTCACACACACTTCAGCTGGGTCTGGATCACTAGACCCTGAGACTGGTCCCTCACACACTGAGCCTCACATTCACACAGACTTCAGCTGGGTCTGGATCACTGGACCCTGAGACTGGTCCCTCACACACTCATCCTCACATTCACACACACTTCAGCTGGGTCTGGATCACTAGACCCTGAGATTGGTCCCTCACTCACTGAGCCTCACATTCACCCACACTTCAGCTGGGTCTGGATCACTGGACCCTGAGACTGGTTCCTCACACACTGAGCCTCACATACACACAAACTTCAGCTGGGTCTGGATCACTGGACCCTGAGACTGGTCCCTCACACACTGAGCCTCACATTCACACACACTGCAGCTGGGACTGGATCACTGGACCCTGAGACTGGTCCCTCACACACTGATCCTCACATTCACACACACTTCAGCTGGGTCTGGATCACTGGACCCTGAGACTGGTCCCTCCCACACTGATCCTCACATTCACACACACTTCAGCTGGGTCTGGATCACTAGACCCTGAGACTGGTCCCTCGCGCACTGATCCTCACATTCACACACACTTCAGCTGGGTCTGGATCACGAGACCCAGAGACTGGTCCCTCACACACTGATTATCACATTCACACACACTTCAGCTGGGTCTGGATCACTGGACCCTGAGACTGGTCCCTCACACTCTGGTCCTCACATTCACACACACTTCAGCTGGGTCTGGATCACTGGACCCTGAGACTGGTCCCTCACACACTGAGCCTTACATTCACACACACTTCAGCTGGGTCTGGTTCACTAGACCCTGAGACTGGTCCCTCACACATTGAACCTCACATTCACACACACTTCAGCTGGATCTGGATCACTAGACCCTGAGACTGGTCCCTCACACACTGATCCTCACATTCACACACACTTCAGCTGGGTCTGGATCACTAGAACCTGAGACTGGTCCCTCACACACTGAGCCTCACATTCACACACACTTCAGCTGGGTCTGGATCACTGGACCCTGAGACTGGTCCCTCACACACTGAGCCTCACATTCACACACACTTCAGCTGGGTCTGGATCACTGGACCCTGAGACTGGTCCCTCACACACTGATCCTCACATTCACACACACTTCAGCTGGGTCTGGATCACTGGACCCTGAGACTGGTCCCTCACACACTGAGCCTCACATTCACCCAGTCTTCAGCTGGGTCTGGATCACGAGACCCTGAGACTGGTCCCTCACACACTGATCCTCACATTCACACACACTTCAGCTGGGTCTAGTTCACTAGACCCTGAGACTGGTCCCTCACACACTGAGCCTCACATTCACACACACTTCAGCTGGGTCTGGATCACTAGACCCCTAGACTGGTCCCTCACACACTGAGCCTCACATTCACACACACTTTCCCTGGGTCTGGATCACTGGACCCTGAGACTGGTCCCTCACACACTGATCCTCACATTCACACACACTGCAGCTGGGTCTGGATCACTGGACCCTGAGACTGGTCCCTCACACACTGATCCTCACATTCACACACACTTCAGCTGGGTCTGGATCACTGGACCCTGAGACTGGTCCCTCACACACTGAGCCTCACATTCACACACATTTCAGCTGTGTCTGGATCACTAGACCTTGAGACTGGTCCCTCACACACTGATCCTCACATTCATACACACTTCAGCTGGGTTTGGATCACTGGAACCTGAGACTGGTCCCTCACACACTGATTCTCACATTCACACACACTTCAGCTGGGTCTGGATCACTAGACCCTGAGACTGGTCCCTCACACACTGATCCTCACATTCATGGACACTTCAGCTGGGTCTGGATCACTGGACCCTGAGACTGGTCCCTCACACACTGAGCCTCACATTCACACAGACTTCAGCTGGGTCTGGATCACTGGACCCTGTGACTGGTCCCTCACACACTCATCCTCACATTCACACACACTTCAGCTGGGTCTGGATCACTAGACCCTGAGATTGGTCCCTCACTCACTGAGCCTCACATTCACACACACTTCAGCTGGGTCTGGATCACTGGACCCTGAGACTGGTTCCTCACACACTGATCCTCACGTTCACAAACACTGCAGCTGGGACTGGATCACTGGACCCTGAGACTGGTCCCTCACACACTGATCCTCACATTCACACACACTTCAGCTGGGTCTGGATCACTGGACCCTGAGACTGGTCCCACCCACACTGATCCTCACATTCACTAACACTTCAGCTGGGTCTGGATCACTAGACCCTGAGACTGGTCCCTCACGCACTGATCCTCACATTCACACACCCTTCAGCTGGGTCTGGATCACGAGACCCAGAGACTGGTCCCTCACACACTGATCCTCACATTCACACACACTTCAGCTGGGTCTGGATCACTGGACCCTGAGACTGGTCCCTCACACACTGACCCTCACATTCACACACACTTCAGCTGGGTCTGGATCACTGGACCCTGAGACTGGTCCCTCACACACTGAGCCTCACATTCACACAGACTTCAGCTGGGTCTGGATCACTGGACCCTGAGACTGATCCCTCACACACTGATCCTCACATTCACACACACGTCAGCTGGGTCTGCATCACTGGACCCTGAGACTGGTCCCTCACACACTGATCCTCACATTCACACAAACTTCAGCTGGGTCTGGATCACTGGAACCTGAGACTGGTCCCTCACACACTGAGCCTCACATTCACACACACTTCAGCTGGTTCTGGATCACTGGACCCTGAGACTGGTCCCCCACACACTGATCCTCACATTCACACACACTTCAGCTGGGTCTGGATCACTGGACCCTGAGACTGATCCCTCACACACTGATCCTCACATTCACGCACACTTCAGCTGGGTCTGGATCACTGGACCCTGAGACTGGTCCCTCAAACACTGAGCCTCACATTCACACAGTCTTCAGCTGGGTCTGGATCACTAGACCCTGAGACCGGTCCCTCAAACACTGATCCTCACATTCAGACACACTTCAGTTGTGTCTGGATCACTAGAACCTGAGACTGGTCCCTCACACACTGAGCCTCACATTCACACACACTTCAGCTGGGTCTGGATCACTAGACCCTGAGATTGGTCCCTCACTCACTGAGCCTCACACTCACACACACTTCAGCTGGGTCTGGATCACTGGACCCTGAGACTGGTCCCTCACACACTGAGCCTCACATTCACACACACTTCAGCTGGGTCTGGATCACTGGACCCTGAGACTGGTCCCTCAAACACTGAGCCTCACATTCACACAGTCTTCAGCTGGGTCTGGATCACTAGACCCTGAGACCGGTCCCTCACACACTGAGCCTCACATTCACACACACTTCAGCTGGGTCTAGATCACTAGACCCTGAGACTGGTCCCTCACACACTGAGCCTCACATTCACACACACTTCAGCTGGGTCTGGATCACTAGACCCTGAGACTAGTCCCTCACACACTGAGCCTCACATTCACACACACTTTAGCTGGGTCTGGATCACTGGACCCTGAGACTGGTCCCTCACACACTGATCCTCACATTCACACACACTTCAGCTGGGTCTGGATCACTAGACCCGGAGACTGGTCCCGCACACACTGAGCCTCACATTCACACACACTTCAGCTGGGTCTGGGTCACTGGACCCTGAGACTGGTCCCTCACACACTGAGCCTCACATTCACACACACTTCAGCTGGGTCTGGATCACTAGACACTGAGACTGGTTCCTCACACGCTGATCCTCACATTCACACACACTTCAGCTGGGTCTGGATCACTGGACCCTGAGACTGGTCCCTCACACACTGAGCCTCACATTCACACACACTTCAGCTGGGTCTGGATCACTAGACCCTGAGACTGGTCCCTCACACACTGAGCCTCACATTCACACACACTTCAGCTGGGTCTGGATCACTAGACACTGAGACTGGTCCCTCACACACTGAGCCTCACATTCACACACACTTCAGCTTGGTCTGGATCACTGGACCCTGAGACTGGTCCCTCACACACTGAGCCTCACATTCACACACACTTCAGCTGGGTCTGGATCACTGGACCCTGAGACTGGTCCCTCACACACTGATCCTCACATTCACATACACTTCAGCTGGGTAAGGATCACTGATCACTGAGACTGGTCCCTCACACACTGATCCTCACATTCACACACACTTCAGCTGGGTCTGGATCACTGGTCACTGAGACTGGTCCCTCACACACTGATCCTCACATTCACACACACTTCAGCTGGGTCTGGATCACTGGACACTGAGACTGGTCCCTCACACAGTGAGCCTCACATTCACACACACTTCAGCTGGGTCTGGATCACTGGACCCTGAGACTGGTCCCTCACACACTGAGCCTCACATTCACACACACTTCAGCTGGGTCTGGATCACTGGACCCTGAGACTGGTCCCTCACAGACTGAGCCTCACATTCACACACACTTCAGCTGGGTCTGGATCACGAGACCCTGAGACTGGTCCCTCACACACTGATCCTCACATTCACACACACTTCAGCTGGGTCTGGATCACTGGACCCTGAGGCTGGTTCCTCACACACTGATCCTCACATTCACACACACTTCAGCTGGGTCTGGATCACTGGATCCTGAGACTGGTCCCTCACACACTGAACCTCAAATTCACACACACTTCATATGGGTCTGGATCACTAGACCCTGAGACTGGTCCCTCACACACTGAGCCTCACATTCACACACACTTCAGCTGGGTCTGGATCACTGGACCCTGAGACTGGTCCCTCACACACTGATCCTCACATTCACACACACTTCAGCTGGGTCTGGATCACTGGACCCTGAGACTGGTCCCTCACACACTGAGCCTCACATTCACACACACTTCAGCTGGGTCTGGATCACTGGACCCTGAGACTGGTCCCTCACACACTGATCCTCACATTCACACACACTTCAGCTGGGTCTGGATCACTGGACCCTGAGACTGGTCCCTCACACACTGAGCCTCACATTCACACACACTTCAGCTGGGTCTAGTTCACTAGACCCTGAGACTGGTCCCTCACACACTGAGCCTCACATTCACACACACTTCAGCTGGGTCTGGATCACTAGACCCCTAGACTGGTCCCTCACACACTGAGCCTCACATTCATACACACTTTCCCTGGGTCTGGATCACTGGACCCTGAGACTGGTCCCTCACACACTGATCCTCACATTCACACACACTGCAGCTGGGTCTGGATCACTGGACCCTGAGACTGGTCCCTCACACACTGATCCTCACATTCACACACACTTCAGCTGGGTCTGGATCACTGGACCCTGAGACTGGTCCCTCACACACTGAGCCTCACATTCACACACATTTCAGCTGTGTCTGGATCACTAGACCTTGAGACTGGTCCCTCACACACTGATCCTCACATTCATACACACTTCAGCTGGGTTTGGATCACTGGAACCTGAGACTGGTCCCTCACACACTGATCCTCACATTCACACACACTTCAGCTGGGTCTGGATCACTAGACCCTGAGACTGGTCCCTCACACACTGATCCTCACATTCATGGACACTTCAGCTGGGTCTGGATCACTGGACCCTGAGACTGGTCCCTCACACACTGAGCCTCACATTCACACAGACTTCAGCTGGGTCTGGATCACTGGACCCTGTGACTGGTCCCTCACACACTCATCCTCACATTCACACACACTTCAGCTGGGTCTGGATCACTAGACCCTGAGATTGGTCCCTCACTCACTGAGCCTCACATTCACACACACTTCAGCTGGGTCTGGATCACTGGACCCTGAGACTGGTTCCTCACACACTGATCCTCACGTTCACAAACACTGCAGCTGGGACTGGATCACTGGACCCTGAGACTGGTCCCTCACACACTGATCCTCACATTCACACACACTTCAGCTGGGTCTGGATCACTGGACCCTGAGACTGGTCCCTCCCACACTGATCCTCACATTCACACACACTTCAGCTGGGTCTGGATCACTAGACCCTGAGACTGGTCCCTCACGCACTGATCCTCACATTCACACACACTTCAGCTGGGTCTGGATCACGAGACCCAGAGACTGGTCCCTCACACACTGATCCTCACATTCACACACACTTCAGCTGGGTCTGGATCACTGGACCCTGAGACTGGTCCCTCACACACTGACCCTCACATTCACACACACTTCAGCTGGGTCTGGATCACTGGACCCTGAGACTGGTCCCTCACACACTGAGCCTCACATTCACACAGACTTCAGCTGGGTCTGGATCACTGGACCCTGAGACTGATCCCTCACACACTGATCCTCACATTCACACACACGTCAGCTGGGTCTGCATCACTGGACCCTGAGACTGGTCCCTCACACACTGACCCTCACATTCACACAAACTTCAGCTGGGTCTGGATCACTGGAACCTGAGACTGGTCCCTCACACACTGAGCCTCACATTCACACACACTTCAGCTGGTTCTGGATCACTGGACCCTGAGACTGGTCCCTCACACACTGATCCTCACATTCACACACACTTCAGCTGGGTCTGGATCACTGGACCCTGAGACTGATCCCTCACACACTGATCCTCACATTAACGCACACTTCAGCTGGGTCTGGATCACTGGACCCTGAGACTGGTCCCTCACACTCTGGTCCTCACATTCACACACACTTCAGCTGGGTATGGTTCACTAGACCCTGAGACTGGTCCCTCACACACTGATCCTCACATTCACACACACTTCAGTTGTGTCTGGATCACTAGAACCTGAGACTGGTCCCTCACACACTGAGCCTCACATTCACACACACTTCAGCTGGGTCTGGATCACTAGACCCTGAGATTGGTCCCTCACTCACTGAGCCTCACACTCACACACACTTCAGCTGGGTCTGGATCACTGGACCCTGAGACTGGTCCCTCACACACTGAGCCTCACATTCACACACACTTCAGCTGGGTCTGGATCACTGGACCCTGAGACTGGTCCCTCAAACACTGAGCCTCACATTCACACAGTCTTCAGCTGGGTCTGGATCACTAGACCCTGAGACCGGTCCCTCACACACTGAGCCTCACATTCACACACACTTCAGCTGGGTCTAGATCACTAGACCCTGAGACTGGTCCCTCACACACTGATCCTCACATTCACACACACTTCAGCTGGGTCTGGATCACTAGACCCTGAGACTAGTCCCTCACACACTGAGCCTCACATTCACACACACTTCAGCTGGGTCTAGTTCACTAGACCCTGAGACTGGTCCCTCACACACTGAGCCTCACATTCACACACACTTCAGCTGGGTCTGGATCACTAGACCCCTAGACTGGTCCCTCACACACTGAGCCTCACATTCACACACACTTTCCCTGGGTCTGGATCACTGGACCCTGAGACTGGTCCCTCACACACTGATCCTCACATTCACACACACTGCAGCTGGGTCTGGATCACTGGACCCTGAGACTGGTCCCTCACACACTGATCCTCACATTCACACACACTTCAGCTGGGTCTGGATCACTGGACCCTGAGACTGGTCCCTCACACACTGAGCCTCACATTCACACACATTTCAGCTGTGTCTGGATCACTAGACCTTGAGACTGGTCCCTCACACACTGATCCTCACATTCATACACACTTCAGCTGGGTTTGGATCACTGGAACCTGAGACTGGTCCCTCACACACTGATCCTCACATTCACACACACTTCAGCTGGGTCTGGATCACTAGACCCTGAGACTGGTCCCTCACACACTGATCCTCACATTCATGGACACTTCAGCTGGGTCTGGATCACTGGACCCTGAGACTGGTCCCTCACACACTGAGCCTCACATTCACACAGACTTCAGCTGGGTCTGGATCACTGGACCCTGTGACTGGTCCCTCACACACTCATCCTCACATTCACACACACTTCAGCTGGGTCTGGATCACTAGACCCTGAGATTGGTCCCTCACTCACTGAGCCTCACATTCACACACACTTCAGCTGGGTCTGGATCACTGGACCCTGAGACTGGTTCCTCACACACTGATCCTCACGTTCACAAACACTGCAGCTGGGACTGGATCACTGGACCCTGAGACTGGTCCCTCACACACTGATCCTCACATTCACACACACTTCAGCTGGGTCTGGATCACTGGACCCTGAGACTGGTCCCACCCACACTGATCCTCACATTCACTAACACTTCAGCTGGGTCTGGATCACTAGACCCTGAGACTGGTCCCTCACGCACTGATCCTCACATTCACACACCCTTCAGCTGGGTCTGGATCACGAGACCCAGAGACTGGTCCCTCACACACTGATCCTCACATTCACACACACTTCAGCTGGGTCTGGATCACTGGACCCTGAGACTGGTCCCTCACACACTGACCCTCACATTCACACACACTTCAGCTGGGTCTGGATCACTGGACCCTGAGACTGGTCCCTCACACACTGAGCCTCACATTCACACAGACTTCAGCTGGGTCTGGATCACTAGACCCTGAGAATGATCCCTCACACACTGATCCTCACATTCACACACACGTCAGCTGGGTCTGCATCACTGGACCCTGAGACTGGTCCCTCACACACTGATCCTCACATTCACACAAACTTCAGCTGGGTCTGGATCACTGGAACCTGAGACTGGTCCCTCACACACTGAGCCTCACATTCACACACACTTCAGCTGGTTCTGGATCACTGGACCCTGAGACTGGTCCCCCACACACTGATCCTCACATTCACACACACTTCAGCTGGGTCTGGATCACTGGACCCTGAGACTGATCCCTCACACACTGATCCTCACATTCACGCACACTTCAGCTGGGTCTGGATCACTGGACCCTGAGACTGGTCCCTCACACTCTGGTCCTCACATTCACACACACTTCAGCTGGGTATGGTTCACTAGACCCTGAGACTGGTCCCTCCCACAATGATCCTCACATTCAGACACACTTCAGTTGTGTCTGGATCACTAGAACCTGAGACTGGTCCCTCACACACTGAGCCTCACATTCACACACACTTCAGCTGGGTCTGGATCACTAGACCCTAAGATTGGTCCCTCACTCACTGAGCCTCACACTCACACACACTTCAGCTGGGTCTGGATCACTGGACCCTGAGACTGGTCCCTCACACACTGAGCCTCACATTCACACACACTTCAGCTGGGTCTGGATCACTGGACCCTGAGACTGGTCCCTCAAACACTGAGCCTCACATTCACACAGTCTTCAGCTGGGTCTGGATCACTAGACCCTGAGACCGGTCCCTCACACACTGAGCCTCACATTCACACACACTTCAGCTGGGTCTAGATCACTGGACCCTGAGACTGATCCCTCACACACTGATCCTCACATTCACACACACTTCAGCTGGGTCTGGATCACTGGACCCTGATACTGGTCCCTCACACTCTGGTCCTCACATTCACACACACTTCAGCTGGGTCTGGATCACTGGACCCTGAGACTGGTCCCTCACACACTGAGCCTTACATTCACACACACTTCAGCTGGGTCTGGTTCACTAGACCCTGAGACTGGTCCCTCACACATTGAACCTCACATTCACACACACTTCAGCTGGATCTGGATCACTAGACCCTGAGACTGGTCCCTCACACACTGATCCTCACATTCACACACACTTCAGCTGGGTCTGGATCACTAGAACCTGAGACTGGTCCCTCACACACTGAGCCTCACATTCACACACACTTCAGCTGGGTCTGGATCACTGGACCCTGAGACTGGTCCCTCACACACTGAGCCTCACATTCACACACACTTCAGCTGGGTCTGGATCACTGGACCCTGAGACTGGTCCCTCACACACTGATCCTCACATTCACACACACTTCAGCTGGGTCTGGATCACTGGACCCTGAGACTGGTCCCTCACACACTGAGCCTCACATTCACCCAGTCTTCAGCTGGGTCTGGATCACGAGACCCTGAGACTGGTCCCTCACACACTGATCCTCACATTCACACACACTTCAGCTGGGTCTAGTTCACTAGACCCTGAGACTGGTCCCTCACACACTGAGCCTCACATTCACACACACTTCAGCTGGGTCTGGATCACTAGACCCCTAGACTGGTCCCTCACACACTGAGCCTCACATTCACACACACTTTCCCTGGGTCTGGATCACTGGACCCTGAGACTGGTCCCTCACACACTGATCCTCACATTCACACACACTGCAGCTGGGTCTGGATCACTGGACCCTGAGACTGGTCCCTCACACACTGATCCTCACATTCACACACACTTCAGCTGGGTCTGGATCACTGGACCCTGAGACTGGTCCCTCACACACTGAGCCTCACATTCACACACATTTCAGCTGTGTCTGGATCACTAGACCTTGAGACTGGTCCCTCACACACTGATCCTCACATTCATACACACTTCAGCTGGGTTTGGATCACTGGAACCTGAGACTGGTCCCTCACACACTGATTCTCACATTCACACACACTTCAGCTGGGTCTGGATCACTAGACCCTGAGACTGGTCCCTCACACACTGATCCTCACATTCATGGACACTTCAGCTGGGTCTGGATCACTGGACCCTGAGACTCGTCCCTCACACACTGAGCCTCACATTCACACAGACTTCAGCTGGGTCTGGATCACTGGACCCTGTGACTGGTCCCTCACACACTCATCCTCACATTCACACACACTTCAGCTGGGTCTGGATCACTAGACCCTGAGATTGGTCCCTCACTCACTGAGCCTCACATTCACACACACTTCAGCTGGGTCTGGATCACTGGACCCTGAGACTGGTTCCTCACACACTGATCCTCACGTTCACAAACACTGCAGCTGGGACTGGATCACTGGACCCTGAGACTGGTCCCTCACACACTGATCCTCACATTCACACACACTTCAGCTGGGTCTGGATCACTGGACCCTGAGACTGGTCCCACCCACACTGATCCTCACATTCACTAACACTTCAGCTGGGTCTGGATCACTGGACCCTGAGACTGGTCCCTCACACACTGAGCCTCACATTCACACAGACTTCAGCTGGGTCTGGATCACTGGACCCTGAGACTGATCCCTCACACACTGATCCTCACATTCACACACACGTCAGCTGGGTCTGCATCACTGGACCCTGAGACTGGTCCCTCACACACTGATCCTCACATTCACACAAACTTCAGCTGGGTCTGGATCACTGGAACCTGAGACTGGTCCCTCACACACTGAGCCTCACATTCACACACACTTCAGCTGGTTCTGGATCACTGGACCCTGAGACTGGTCCCCCACACACTGATCCTCACATTCACACACACTTCAGCTGGGTCTGGATCACTGGACCCTGAGACTGATCCCTCACACACTGATCCTCACATTCACGCACACTTCAGCTGGGTCTGGATCACTGGACTCTGAGACTGGTCCCTCACACTCTGGTCCTCACATTCACACACACTTCAGCTGGGTATGGTTCACTAGACCCTGAGACTGGTCCCTCCCACACTGATCCTCACATTCAGACACACTTCAGTTGTGTCTGGATCACTAGAACCTGAGACTGGTCCCTCACACACTGAGCCTCACATTCACACACACTTCAGCTGGGTCTGGATCACTAGACCCTGAGATTGGTCCCTCACTCACTGAGCCTCACACTCACACACACTTCAGCTGGGTCTGGATCACTGGACCCTGAGACTGGTCCCTCACACACTGAGCCTCACATTCACACACACTTCAGCTGGGTCTGGATCACTGGACCCTGAGACTGGTCCCTCAAACACTGAGCCTCACATTCACACAGTCTTCAGCTGGGTCTGGATCACTAGACCCTGAGACCGGTCCCTCACACACTGAGCCTCACATTCACACACACTTCAGCTGGGTCTAGATCACTAGACCCTGAGACTGGTCCCTCACACACTGAGCCTCACATTCACACACACTTCAGCTGGGTCTGGATCACTAGACCCTGAGACTAGTCCCTCACACACTGAGCCTCACATTCACACACACTTTAGCTGGGTCTGGATCACTGGACCCTGAGACTGGTCCCTCACACACTGATCCTCACATTCACACACACTTCAGCTGGGTCTGGATCACTAGACCCGGTGACTGGTCCCGCACACACTGAGCCTCACATTCACACACACTTCAGCTGGGTCTGGGTCACTGGACCCTGAGACTGGTCCCTCACACACTGAGCCTCACATTCACACACACTTCAGCTGGCTCTGGATCACTAGACACTGAGACTGGTTCCTCACACACTGATCCTCACATTCACACACACTTCAGCTGGGTCTGGATCACTGGACACTGAGACTGGTCCCTCACACAGTGAGCCTCACATTCACACACACTTCAGCTGGGTCTGGATCACTGGACCCTGAGACTGGTCCCTCACACACTGAGCCTCACATTCACACACACTTCAGCTGGGTCTGGATCACTGGACCCTGAGACTGGTCCCTCACAGACTGAGCCTCACATTCACACACACTTCAGCTGGGTCTGGATCACGAGACCCTGAGACTGGTCCCTCACACACTGATCCTCACATTCACACACACTTCAGCTGGGTCTGGATCACTGGACCCTGAGGCTGGTTCCTCACACACTGATCCTCACATTCACACACACTTCAGCTGGGTCTGGATCACTGGATCCTGAGACTGGTCCCTCACACACTGAACCTCACATTCACACACACTTCATATGGGTCTGGATCACTAGACCCTGAGACTGGTCCCTCACACACTGAGCCTCACATTCACACACACTTCAGCTGGGTCTGGATCACTGGACCCTGAGACTGGTCCCTCACACACTGATCCTCACATTCACACACACTTCAGCTGGGTCTGGATCACTGGACCCTGAGACTGGTCCCTCACACACTGAGCCTCACATTCACACACACTTCAGCTGGGTCTGGATCACTGGACCCTGAGACTGGTCCCTCACACACTGATCCTCACATTCACACACACTTCAGCTGGGTCTGGATCACTGGACCCTGAGACTGGTCCCTCACACACTGAGCCTCACATTCACACACACTTCAGCTGGGTCTAGTTCACTAGACCCTGAGACTGGTCCCTCACACACTGAGCCTCACATTCACACACACTTCAGCTGGGTCTGGATCACTAGACCCCTAGACTGGTCCCTCACACACTGAGCCTCACATTCACACACACTTTCCCTGGGTCTGGATCACTGGACCCTGAGACTGGTCCCTCACACACTGATCCTCACATTCACACACACTGCAGCTGGGTCTGGATCACTGGACCCTGAGACTGGTCCCTCACACACTGATCCTCACATTCACACACACTTCAGCTGGGTCTGGATCACTGGACCCTGAGACTGGTCCCTCACACACTGAGCCTCACATTCACACACATTTCAGCTGTGTCTGGATCACTAGACCTTGAGACTGGTCCCTCACACACTGATCCTCACATTCATACACACTTCAGCTGGGTTTGGATCACTGGAACCTGAGACTGGTCCCTCACACACTGATCCTCACATTTACACACACTTCAGCTGGGTCTGGATCACTAGACCCTGAGACTGGTCCCTCACACACTGATCCTCACATTCATGGACACTTCAGCTGGGTCTGGATCACTGGACCCTGAGACTGGTCCCTCACACACTGAGCCTCACATTCACACAGACTTCAGCTGGGTCTGGATCACTGGACCCTGTGACTGGTCCCTCACACACTCATCCTCACATTCACACACACTTCAGCTGGGTCTGGATCACTAGACCCTGAGATTGGTCCCTCACTCACTGAGCCTCACATTCACACACACTTCAGCTGGGTCTGGATCACTGGACCCTGAGACTGGTTCCTCACACACTGATCCTCACGTTCACAAACACTGCAGCTGGGACTGGATCACTGGACCCTGAGACTGGTCCCTCACACACTGATCCTCACATTCACACACACTTCAGCTGGGTCTGGATCACTGGACCCTGAGACTGGTCCCTCCCACACTGATCCTCACATTCACACACACTTCAGCTGGGTCTGGATCACTAGACCCTGAGACTGGTCCCTCACGCACTGATCCTCACATTCACACACACTTCAGCTGGGTCTGGATCACGAGACCCAGAGACTGGTCCCTCACACACTGATCCTCACATTCACACACACTTCAGCTGGGTCTGGATCACTGGACCCTGAGACTGGTCCCTCACACACTGACCCTCACATTCACACACACTTCAGCTGGGTCTGGATCACTGGACCCTTAGACTGGTCCCTCACACACTGAGCCTCACATTCACACAGACTTCAGCTGGGTCTGGATCACTGGACCCTGAGACTGATCCCTCACACACTGATCCTCACATTCACACACACGTCAGCTGGGTCTGCATCACTGGACCCTGAGACTGGTCCCTCACACACTGACCCTCACATTCACACAAACTTCAGCTGGGTCTGGATCACTGGAACCTGAGACTGGTCCCTCACACACTGAGCCTCACATTCACACACACTTCAGCTGGTTCTGGATCACTGGACCCTGAGACTGGTCCCTCACACACTGATCCTCACATTCACACACACTTCAGCTGGGTCTGGATCACTGGACCCTGAGACTGATCCCTCACACACTGATCCTCACATTAACGCACACTTCAGCTGGGTCTGGATCACTGGACCCTGAGACTGGTCCCTCACACTCTGGTCCTCACATTCACACACACTTCAGCTGGGTATGGTTCACTAGACCCTGAGACTGGTCCCTCACACACTGATCCTCACATTCACACACACTTCAGTTGTGTCTGGATCACTAGAACCTGAGACTGGTCCCTCACACACTGAGCCTCACATTCACACACACTTCAGCTGGGTCTGGATCACTAGACCCTGAGATTGGTCCCTCACTCACTGAGCCTCACACTCACACACACTTCAGCTGGGTCTGGATCACTGGACCCTGAGACTGGTCCCTCACACACTGAGCCTCACATTCACACACACTTCAGCTGGGTCTGGATCACTGGACCCTGAGACTGGTCCCTCAAACACTGAGCCTCACATTCACACAGTCTTCAGCTGGGTCTGGATCACTAGACCCTGAGACCGGTCCCTCACACACTGAGCCTCACATTCACACACACTTCAGCTGGGTCTAGTTCACTAGACCCTGAGACTGGTCCCTCACACACTGAGCCTCACATTCACACACACTTCAGCTGGGTCTGGATCACTAGACCCTGAGACTAGTCCCTCACACACTGAGCCTCACATTCACACACACTTCAGCTGGGTCTAGTTCACTAGACCCCTAGACTGGTCCCTCACACACTGAGCCTCACATTCACACACACTTTCCCTGGGTCTGGATCACTGGACCCTGAGACTGGTCCCTCACACACTGATCCTCACATTCACACACACTGCAGCTGGGTCTGGATCACTGGACCCTGAGACTGGTCCCTCACACACTGATCCTCACATTCACACACACTTCAGCTGGGTCTGGATCACTGGACCCTGAGACTGGTCCCTCACACACTGAGCCTCACATTCACACACATTTCAGCTGTGTCTGGATCACTAGACCTTGAGACTGGTCCCTCACACACTGATCCTCACATTCACACACACTTCAGCTGGGTCTGGATCACTAGACCCTGAGACTGGTCCCTCACACACTGATCCTCACATTCATGGACACTTCAGCTGGGTCTGGATCACTGGACCCTGAGACTGGTCCCTCACACACTGAGCCTCACATTCACACAGACTTCAGCTGGGTCTGGATCACTGGACCCTGTGACTGGTCCCTCACACACTCATCCTCACATTCACACACACTTCAGCTGGGTCTGGATCACTAGACCCTGAGATTGGTCCCTCACTCACTGCGCCTCACATTCACACACACTTCAGCTGGGTCTGGATCACTGGACCCTGAGACTGGTTCCTCACACACTGATCCTCACGTTCACAAACACTGCAGCTGGGACTGGATCACTGGACCCTGAGACTGGTCCCTCACACACTGATCCTCACATTCACACACACTTCAGCTGGGTCTGGATCACTGGACCCTGAGACTGGTCCCACCCACACTGATCCTCACATTCACTAACACTTCAGCTGGGTCTGGATCACTAGACCCTGAGACTGGTCCCTCACGCACTGATCCTCACATTCACACACCCTTCAGCTGGGTCTGGATCACGAGACCCAGAGACTGGTCCCTCACACACTGATCCTCACATTCACACACACTTCAGCTGGGTCTGGATCACTGGACCCTGAGACTGGTCCCTCACACACTGACCCTCACATTCACACACACTTCAGCTGGGTCTGGATCACTGGACCCTGAGACTGGTCCCTCACACACTGAGCCTCACATTCACACAGACTTCAGCTGGGTCTGGATCACTAGACCCTGAGAATGATCCCTCACACACTGATCCTCACATTCACACACACGTCAGCTGGGTCTGCATCACTGGACCCTGAGACTGGTCCCTCACACACTGATCCTCACATTCACACAAACTTCAGCTGGGTCTGGATCACTGGA
This sequence comes from Pristiophorus japonicus, assembly GCF_044704955.1. Classification (NCBI taxonomy): domain Eukaryota; kingdom Metazoa; phylum Chordata; class Chondrichthyes; family Pristiophoridae; genus Pristiophorus; species Pristiophorus japonicus. The sequence goes on along the minus strand of NW_027254835.1, from coordinate 572,732 downwards.
ACCTGAGACTGGTCCCTCACACACTGAGCCTCACATTCACACACACTTCAGCTGGTTCTGGATCACTGGACCCTGAGACTGGTCCCCCACACACTGATCCTCACATTCACACACACTTCAGCTGGGTCTGGATCACTGGACCCTGAGACTGATCCCTCACACACTGATCCTCACATTCACGCACACTTCAGCTGGGTCTGGATCACTGGACCCTGAGACTGGTCCCTCACACTCTGGTCCTCACATTCACACACACTTCAGCTGGGTATGGTTCACTAGACCCTGAGACTGGTCCCTCCCACACTGATCCTCACATTCAGACACACTTCAGTTGTGTCTGGATCACTAGAACCTGAGACTGGTCCCTCACACACTGAGCCTCACATTCACACACACTTCAGCTGGGTCTGGATCACTAGACCCTGAGATTGGTCCCTCACTCACTGAGCCTCACACTCACACACACTTCAGCTGGGTCTGGATCACTGGACCCTGAGACTGGTCCCTCACACACTGAGCCTCACATTCACACACACTTCAGCTGGGTCTGGATCACTGGACCCTGAGACTGGTCCCTCAAACACTGAGCCTCACATTCACACAGTCTTCAGCTGGGTCTGGATCACTAGACCCTGAGACCGGTCCCTCACACACTGAGCCTCACATTCACACACACTTCAGCTGGGTCTAGATCACTAGACCCTGAGACTGGTCCCTCACACACTGAGCCTCACATTCACACACACTTCAGCTGGGTCTGGATCACTAGACCCTGAGACTAGTCCCTCACACACTGAGCCTCACATTCACACACACTTTAGCTGGGTCTGGATCACTGGACCCTGAGACTGGTCCCTCACACACTGATCGTCACATTCACACACACTTCAGCTGGGTCTGGATCACTAGACCCGGAGACTGGTCCCGCACACACTGAGCCTCACATTCACACACACTTCAGCTGGGTCTGGGTCACTGGACCCTGAGACTGGTCCCTCACACACTGAGCCTCACATTCACACACACTTCAGCTGGGTCTGGATCACTAGACACTGAGACTGGTTCCTCACACACTGATCCTCACATTCACACACACTTCAGCTGGGTCTGGATCACTGGACCCTGAGACTGGTCCCTCACACACTGAGCCTCACATTCACACACACTTCAGCTGGGTCTGGATCACTAGACCCTGAGACTGGTCCCTCACACACTGAGCCTCACATTCACACACACTTCAGCTGGGTCTGGATCACTAGACACTGAGACTGGTCCCTCACACACTGAGCCTCACATTCACACACACTTCAGCTTGGTCTGGATCACTGGACCCTGAGACTGGTCCCTCACACACTGAGCCTCACATTCACACACACTTCAGCTGGGTCTGGATCACTGGACCCTGAGACTGGTCCCTCACACACTGATCCTCACATTCACATACACTTCAGCTGGGTAAGGATCACTGATCACTGAGACTGGTCCCTCACACACTGATCCTCACATTCACACACACTTCAGCTGGGTCTGGATCACTGGTCACTGAGACTGGTCCCTCACACACTGATCCTCACATTCACACACACTTCAGCTGGGTCTGGATCACTGGACACTGAGACTGGTCCCTCACACAGTGAGCCTCACATTCACACACACTTCAGCTGGGTCTGGATCACTGGACCCTGAGACTGGTCCCTCACACACTGAGCCTCACATTCACACACACTTCAGCTGGGTCTGGATCACTGGACCCTGAGACTGGTCCCTCACAGACTGAGCCTCACATTCACACACACTTCAGCTGGGTCTGGATCACGAGACCCTGAGACTGGTCCCTCACACACTGATCCTCACATTCACACACACTTCAGCTGGGTCTGGATCACTGGACCCTGAGGCTGGTTCCTCACACACTGATCCTCACATTCACACACACTTCAGCTGGGTCTGGATCACTGGATCCTGAGACTGGTCCCTCACACACTGAACCTCACATTCACACACACTTCATATGGGTCTGGATCACTAGACCCTGAGACTGGTCCCTCACACACTGAGCCTCACATTCACACACACTTCAGCTGGGTCTGGATCACTGGACCCTGAGACTGGTCCCTCACACACTGATCCTCACATTCACACACACTTCAGCTGGGTCTGGATCACTGGACCCTGAGACTGGTCCCTCACACACTGAGCCTCACATTCACACACACTTCAGCTGGGTCTAGTTCACTAGACCCTGAGACTGGTCCCTCACACACTGAGCCTCACATTCACACACACTTCAGCTGGGTCTGGATCACTAGACCCCTAGACTGGTCCCTCACACACTGAGCCTCACATTCACACACACTTTCCCTGGGTCTGGATCACTGGACCCTGAGACTGGTCCCTCACACACTGATCCTCACATTCACACACACTGCAGCTGGGTCTGGATCACTGGACCCTGAGACTGGTCCCTCACACACTGATCCTCACATTCACACACACTTCAGCTGGGTCTGGATCACTGGACCCTGAGACTGGTCCCTCACACACTGAGCCTCACATTCACACACATTTCAGCTGTGTCTGGATCACTAGACCTTGAGACTGGTCCCTCACACACTGATCCTCACATTCATACACACTTCAGCTGGGTTTGGATCACTGGAACCTGAGACTGGTCCCTCACACACTGATCCTCACATTCACACACACTTCAGCTGGGTCTGGATCACTAGACCCTGAGACTGGTCCCTCACACACTGATCCTCACATTCATGGACACTTCAGCTGGGTCTGGATCACTGGACCCTGAGACTGGTCCCTCACACACTGAGCCTCACATTCACACAGACTTCAGCTGGGTCTGGATCACTGGACCCTGTGACTGGTCCCTCACACACTCATCCTCACATTCACACACACTTCAGCTGGGTCTGGATCACTAGACCCTGAGATTGGTCCCTCACTCACTGAGCCTCACATTCACACACACTTCAGCTGGGTCTGGATCACTGGACCCTGAGACTGGTTCCTCACACACTGATCCTCACGTTCACAAACACTGCAGCTGGGACTGGATCACTGGACCCTGAGACTGGTCCCTCACACACTGATCCTCACATTCACACACACTTCAGCTGGGTCTGGATCACTGGACCCTGAGACTGGTCCCTCCCACACTGATCCTCACATTCACACACACTTCAGCTGGGTCTGGATCACTGGACCCTGAGACTGGTCCCTCACGCACTGATCCTCACATTCACACACACTTCAGCTGGGTCTGGATCACGAGACCCAGAGACTGGTCCCTCACACACTGATCCTCACATTCACACACACTTCAGCTGGGTCTGGATCACTGGACCCTGAGACTGGTCCCTCACACACTGACCCTCACATTCACACACACTTCAGCTGGGTCTGGATCACTGGACCCTGAGACTGGTCCCTCACACACTGAGCCTCACATTCACACAGACTTCAGCTGGGTCTGGATCACTGGACCCTGAGACTGATCCCTCACACACTGATCCTCACATTCACACACACGTCAGCTGGGTCTGCATCACTGGACCCTGAGACTGGTCCCTCACACACTGACCCTCACATTCACACAAACTTCAGCTGGGTCTGGATCACTGGAACCTGAGACTGGTTCCTCACACACTGAGCCTCACATTCACACACACTTCAGCTGGTTCTGGATCACTGGACCCTGAGACTGGTCCCTCACACACTGATCCTCACATTCACACACACTTCAGCTGGGTCTGGATCACTGGACCCTGAGACTGATCCCTCACACACTGATCCTCACATTAACGCACACTTCAGCTGGGTCTGGATCACTGGACCCTGAGACTGGTCCCTCACACTCTGGTCCTCACATTCACACACACTTCAGCTGGGTATGGTTCACTAGACCCTGAGACTGGTCCCTCACACACTGATCCTCACATTCACACACACTTCAGTTGTGTCTGGATCACTAGAACCTGAGACTGGTCCCTCACACACTGAGCCTCACATTCACACACACTTCAGCTGGGTCTGGATCACTAGACCCTGAGATTGGTCCCTCACTCACTGAGCCTCACACTCACACACACTTCAGCTGGGTCTGGATCACTGGACCCTGAGACTGGTCCCTCACACACTGAGCCTCACATTCACACACACTTCAGCTGGGTCTGGATCACTGGACCCTGAGACTGGTCCCTCAAACACTGAGCCTCACATTCACACAGTCTTCAGCTGGGTCTGGATCACTAGACCCTGAGACCGGTCCCTCACACACTGAGCCTCACATTCACACACACTTCAGCTGGGTCTAGATCACTAGACCCTGAGACTGGTCCCTAACACACTGAGCCTCACATTCACACACACTTCAGCTGGGTCTGGATCACTAGACCCTGAGACTAGTCCCTCACACACTGAGCCTCACATTCACACACACTTTAGCTGGGTCTGGATCACTGGACCCTGAGACTGGTCCCTCACACACTGATCCTCACATTCACACACACTTCAGCTGGGTCTGGATCACTAGACCCGGAGACTGGTCCCGCACACACTGAGCCTCACATTCACACACACTTCAGCTGGGTCTGGATCACTAGACACTGAGACTGGTTCCTCACACACTGATCCTCACATTCACACACACTTCAGCTGGGTCTGGATCACTGGACCCTGAGACTGGTCCCTCACACACTGAGCCTCACATTCACACACACTTCAGCTGGGTCTGGATCACTAGACCCTGAGACTGGTCCCTCACACACTGAGCCTCACATTCACACACACTTCAGCTGGGTCTGGATCACTAGACACTGAGACTGGTCCCTCACACACTGAGCCTCACATTCACACACACTTCAGCTGGGTCTGGATCACTGGACCCTGAGACTGGTCCCTCACACACTGAGCCTCACATTCACACACACTTCAGCTGAGTCTGGATCACTGGACCCTGAGACTGGTCCCTCACACACTGATCCTCACATTCACATACACTTCAGCTGGGTAAGGATCACTGATCACTGAGACTGGTCCCTCACACACTGATCCTCACATTCACACACACTTCAGCTGGGTCTGGATCACTGGTCACTGAGACTGGTCCCTCACACACTGATCCTCACATTCACACACACTTCAGCTGGGTCTGGATCACTGGACACTGAGACTGGTCCCTCACACAGTGAGCCTCACATTCACACACACTTCAGCTGGGTCTGGATCACTGGACCCTGAGACTGGTCCCTCACACACTGAGCCTCACATTCACACACACTTCAGCTGGGTCTGGATCACTGGACCCTGAGACTGGTCCCTCACAGACTGAGCCTCACATTCACACACACTTCAGCTGGGTCTGGATCACGAGACCCTGAGACTGGTCCCTCACACACTGATCCTCACATTCACACACACTTCAGCTGGGTCTGGATCACTGGACCCTGAGGCTGGTTCCTCACACACTGATCCTCACATTCACACACACTTCAGCTGGGTCTGGATCACTGGATCCTGAGACTGGTCCCTCACACACTGAACCTCACATTCACACACACTTCATATGGGTCTGGATCACTAGACCCTGAGACTGGTCCCTCACACACTGAGCCTCACATTCACACATACTTCAGCAGGGTCTGGATTACTAGACCCTGAGACTGGTCCCTCACACACTGATCCTCACATTCACACACACTTCAGCTGGGTCTGGATCACTGGACCCTGAGGCTGGTTCCTCACACACTGATCCTCACATTCACACACACTTCAGCTGGGTCTGGATCACTAGACCCTGAGACTTGTTCCTCACACACTGATCCTCACATTCACACACACTTCATCTGGGTCTGGATCACTAGACCCTGAGACTGGTCCCTATCACACTGATCCTCACATTCACACACACTTCAGTTGGGTCTGGATCACTAGACAATGAGACTGGTCCCTCACACACTGAGCCTCACATTCACACACACTTCAGCTGGGTCTGGATCACTGGACCCTGAGACTGGTCCCTCACACACTGAGCCTCACATTCACACACACTTTAGCTGGGTCTGGATCACTGGACCCTGAGACTGGTCCCTCACACACTGATCCTCACATTCACACACACTTCAGCTGGGTCTGGATCACGAGACCCGGAGACTGGTCCCTCACACACTGAGCCTCACATTCACACACACTTCAGCTGGGTCTGGATCACTAGACACTGAGACTGGTTCCTCACACACTGATCCTCACATTCACACACACTTCAGCTGGGTCTGGATCACTGGACCCTGAGACTGGTCCCTCACATACTGAGCCTCACATTCACACACACTTCAGCTGGGTCTGGATCACTAGACCCTGAGACTAGTCCCTCACACACTGAGCCTCACATTCACACACACTTCAGCTGGGTCTGGATCACTAGACACTGAGACTGGTCCCTCACACACTGAGCCTCACATTCACACACACTTCAGCTGGGTCTGGATCACTGGACCCTGAGACTGGTCCCTCACACACTGAGCCTCACATTCACACACACTTCAGCTGGGTCTGGATCACTGGACCCTGAGACTGGTCCCTCACACACTGATCCTCACATTCACACACACTTCAGCTGGGTAAGGATCACTGATCACTGAGACTGGTCCCTCACACACTGATCCTCACATTCACACACACTTCAGCTGGGTCTGGATCACTGGTCACTGAGACTGGTCCCTATCACACTGATCCTCACATTCACACACACTTCAGTTGGGTCTGGATCACTAGACCCTGAGACTGCTTCCTCACACACTGATCCTCACATTCACACACACTTCATCTGGGTCTGGATCACTAGACCCTGAGACTGGTCCCTATCACACTGATCCTCACATTCACACACACTTCAGTTGGGTCTGGATCACTAGACAATGAGACTGGTCCCTCACACACTGAGCCTCACATTCACACACACTTCAGCTGGGTCTGGATCACTGGACCCTGAGACTGGTCCCTCACACACTGAGCCTCACATTCACAAACACATCAGCTGGGTCTAGATCACAGGACCCAGGAGACTGGTCCCTCACACACTGAGCCTCACATTCACACAGTCTTCAGCTGGGTCTGTATCACGAGACCCTGAGACTGGTCCCTCACACACTGATCCTCACATTCACACACACTTCAGCTGGGTCTGGTTCACTAGACCCTGAGACTGGTCCCTCACACACTGAGCCTCACATTCACACACACTTCAGCTGGGTCTGGATCACTGGACCCTGAGACTGGTCCCTCACACACTGAGCCTCACATTCACACAGTCTTCAGCTGGGTCTGGATCACGAGACCCTGAGACTGGTCCCTCACACACTGATCCTCACATTCACACACACTTCAGCTGGGTCTGGATCACTAGACGCTGAGACTGGTCCCTCACACACTGAGCCTCACATTCACACACACTTCAGCTGGGTCTGGATCACTGGACCCTGAGACTGGTCCCTCACATACTGAGCCTCACATTCACACACACTTCATCTGGGTCTAGATCACTAGACCCTGAGACTGGTCCCTCACACACTGAGCCTCACATTCGCACACACTTCAGCTGGGTCTGGATAACTGGACCCTGAGACTGGTCCCTCACACACTGATCCTCACATTCACACACACTGCAGCTGGGTCTGGTTCACTAGACCCTGAGACTGGTCCCTCACACACTGAGCCTCACATTCACACACACTTCAGCTGGGTCTGGATCACTAGACCCCTAGACTGGTCCCTCACACAATGAGCCTCACATTCACACACACTTTCGCTGGGTCTGGATCACTGGACCCTGAGACTGGTCCCTCACACACTGATCCTCACATTCACACACACTGCAGCTGGGTCTGGATCACTGGACCCTGAGACTGGTCCCTCACACACTGATCCTCACATTCACACACACTTCAGCTGGGTCTGGATCACTGGACCCTGAGACTGGTCCCTCACACACTGAGCCTCACATTCACACATATTTCAGCTGTGTCTGGATCACTAGACCTTGAGACTGGTCCCTCACACACTGATCCTCACATTCATACACACTTCAGCTGGGTTTGGATCACTGGACCCTGAGACTGGTCCCTCACACACTGATCCTCACATTCACACACACTTCAGCTGGGTCTGGATCACTAGACCCTGAGACTGGTCCCTCACACACTGAGCCTCACATTCACACAGACTTCAGCTGGGTCTGGATCACTGGACCCTGTGACTGGTCCCTCACACACTCATCCTCACATTCACACACACTTCAGCTGGGTCTGGATCACTAGACCCTGAGATTGGTCCCTCACTCACTGAGCCTCACATTCACACACACTTCAGCTGGGTCTGGATCACTGGACCCTGAGACTGGTTCCTCACACACTGATCCTCACGTTCACACACACTGCAGCTGGGACTGGATCACTGGACCCTGAGACTGGTCCCTCACACACTGATCCTCACATTCACACACACTTCAGCTGGGTCTGGATCACTGGACCCTGAGACTGGTCCCTCCCACACTGATCCTCACATTCACACACACTTCAGCTGGGTCTGGATCACTGGACCCTGAGACTGGTCCCTCACACACTGACCCTCACATTCACACACACTTCAGCTGGGTCTGGATCACTGGACCCTGAGACTGGTCCCTCACACACTGAGCCTCACATTCACGCACACTTCAGCTGGGTCTGGATCACTGGACCCTGAGACTGATCCCTCACACACTGATCCTCACATTCACACACACGTCAGCTGGGTCTGCATCACTGGACCCTGAGACTGGTCCCTCACACACTGACCCTCACATTCACACAAACTTCAGCTGGGTCTGGATCACTGGAACCTGAGACTGGTCCCTCACACACTGAGCCTCACATTCACACACACTTCAGCTGGTTCTGGATCACTGGACCCTGAGACTGGTCCCTCACACACTGATCCTCACATTCACACACACTTCAGCTGGGTCTGGATCACTGGACCCTGAGACTGGTCCCTCACACTCTGGTCCTCACATTCACACACACTTCAGCTGGGTCTGGTTCACTAGACCCTGAGACTGATCCCTCACACACTGATCCTCACATTCACGCACACTTCAGCTGGGTCTGGATCACTGGACCCTGAGACTGGTCCCTCACACTCTGGTCCTCACATTCACACACACTTCAGCTGGGTATGGTTCACTAGACCCTGAGACTGGTCCCTCCCACACTGATCCTCACATTCACACACACTTCAGTTGTGTCTGGATCACTAGAACCTGAGACTGGTCCCTCACACACTGAGCCTCACATTCACACAAACTTCAGCTGGGTCTGGATCACTAGACCCTGATATTGGTCCCTCACTCACTGAGCCTCACACTCACACACACTTCAGCTGGGTCTGGATCACTGGACCCTGAGACTGGTCCCTCACACACTGAGCCTCACATTCACACACACTTCAGCTGGGTCTGGATCACTGGACCCTGAGACTGGTCCCTCAAACACTGAGCCTCACATTCACACAGTCTTCAGCTGGGTCTGGATCACTAGACCCTGAGACCGGTCCCTCACACACTGAGCCTCACATTCACACACACTTCAGCTGGGTCTAGATCACTAGACCCTGAGACTGGTCCCTCACACACTGAGCCTCACATTTACACACACTTCAGCTGGGTCTGGATCACTAGACCCTGAGACTGGTCTCTCACACACTGAGCCTCACATTCACACACACTTTAGCTGGGTCTGGATCACTGGACCCTGAGACTGGTCCCTCACACACTGATCCTCACATTCACACACACTTCAGCTGGGTCTGGATCACTAGACCCGGAGACTGGTCCCGCACACACTGAGCCTCACATTCACACACACTTCAGCTGGGTCTGGATCACTGGACCCTGAGACTGGTTCCTCACACACTGATCCTCACATTCACACACACTTCAGCTGGGTCTGGATCACTGGACCCTGAGACTGGTCCCTCACACACTGAGCCTCACATTCACACACACTTCAGCTGGGTCTGGATCACTAGACCCTGAGACTGGTCCCTCACACACTGAGCCTCACATTCACACACACTTCAGCTGGGTCTGGATCACTAGACACTGAGACTGGTCCCTCACACACTGAGCCTCACATTCACACACACTTCAGCTGGGTCTGGATCACTGGACCCTGAGACTGGTCCCTCACACACTGAGCCTCACATTCACACACACTTCAGCTGGGTCTGGATCACTGGACCCTGAGACTGGTCCCTCACACACTGATCCTCACATTCACACACACTTCAGCTGGGTAAGGATCACTGATCACTGAGACTGGTCCCTCACACACTGATCCTCACATTCACACACACTTCAGCTGGGTCTGGATCACTGGTCACTGAGACTGGTCCCTCACACACTGATCCTCACATTCACACACACTTCAGCTGGGTCTGGATCACTGGACCCTGAGACTGGTCCCTCACACACTGAGCCTCACATTCACACACACTTCAGCTGGGTCTGGATCACTGGACCCTGAGACTGGTCCCTCACACACTGAGCCTCACATTCACACACACTTCAGCTGGGTCTGGATCACGAGACCCAGAGACTGGTCCCTCACACACTGATCCTCACATTCACACACACTTCAGCTGGGTCTGGATCACTGGACCCTGAGACTGGTCCCTCACACACTGACCCTCACATTCACACACACTTCAGCTGGGTCTGGATCACTGGACCCTGAGACTGGTCCCTCACACACTGAGCCTCACATTCACACAGACTTCAGCTGGGTCTGGATCACTGGACCCTGAGACTGATCCCTCACACACTGATCCTCACATTCACACACACGTCAGCTGGGTCTGCATCACTGGACCCTGAGACTGGTCCCTCACACACTGACCCTCACATTCACACAAACTTCAGCTGGGTCTGGATCACTGGAACCTGAGACTGGTCCCTCACACACTGAGCCTCACATTCACACACACTTCAGCTGGTTCTGGATCACTGGACCCTGAGACTGGTCCCTCACACACTGATCCTCACATTCACACACACTTCAGCTGGGTCTGGATCACTGGACCCTGAGACTGATCCCTCACACACTGATCCTCACATTAACGCACACTTCAGCTGGGTCTGGATCACTGGACCCTGAGACTGGTCCCTCACACTCTGGTCCTCACATTCACACACACTTCAGCTGGGTATGGTTCACTAGACCCTGAGACTGGTCCCTCACACACTGATCCTCACATTCACACACACTTCAGTTGTGTCTGGATCACTAGAACCTGAGACTGGTCCCTCACACACTGAGCCTCACATTCACACACACTTCAGCTGGGTCTGGATCACTAGACCCTGAGATTGGTCCCTCACTCACTGAGCCTCACACTCACACACACTTCAGCTGGGTCTGGATCACTGGACCCTGAGACTGGTCCCTCACACACTGAGCCTCACATTCACACACACTTCAGCTGGGTCTGGATCACTGGACCCTGAGACTGGTCCCTCAAACACTGAGCCTCACATTCACACAGTCTTCAGCTGGGTCTGGATCACTAGACCCTGAGACCGGTCCCTCACACACTGAGCCTCACATTCACACACACTTCAGCTGGGTCTAGATCACTAGACCCTGAGACTGGTCCCTCACACACTGAGCCTCACATTCACACACACTTCAGCTGGGTCTGGATCACTAGACCCTGAGACTAGTCCCTCACACACTGAGCCTCACATTCACACACACTTTAGCTGGGTCTGGATCACTGGACCCTGAGACTGGTCACGCACACACTGATCCTCACATTCACACACACTTCAGCTGGGTCTGGATCACTAGACCCGGAGACTGGTCCCGCACACACTGAGCCTCACATTCACACACACTTCAGCTGGGTCTGGATCACTAGACACTGAGACTGGTTCCTCACACACTGATCCTCACATTCACACACACTTCAGCTGGGTCTGGATCACTGGACCCTGAGACTGGTCCCTCACACACTGAGCCTCACATTCACACACACTTCAGCTGGGTCTGGATCACTAGACCCTGAGACTGGTCCCTCACACACTGAGCCTCACATTCACACACACTTCAGCTGGGTCTGGATCACTAGACACTGAGACTGGTCCCTCACACACTGAGCCTCACATTCACACACACTTCAGCTGGGTCTGGATCACTGGACCCTGAGACTGGTCCCTCACACACTGAGCCTCACATTCACACACACTTCAGCTGGGTCTGGATCACTGGACCCTGAGACTGGTCCCTCACACACTGATCCTCACATTCACATACACTTCAGCTGGGTAAGGATCACTGATCACTGAGACTGGTCCCTCACACACTGATCCTCACATTCACACACACTTCAGCTGGGTCTGGATCACTGGTCACTGAGACTGGTCCCTCACACACTGATCCTCACATTCACACACACTTCAGCTGGGTCTGGATCACTGGACACTGAGACTGGTCCCTCACACAGTGAGCCTCACATTCACACACACCTCAGCTGGGTCTGGATCACTGGACCCTGAGACTGGTCCCTCACACACTGAGCCTCACATTCACACACACTTCAGCTGGGTCTGGATCACTGGACCCTGAGACTGGTCCCTCACAGACTGAGCCTCACATTCACACACACTTCAGCTGGGTCTGGATCACGAGACCCTGAGACTGGTCCCTCACACACTGATCCTCACATTCACACACACTTCAGCTGGGTCTGGATCACTGGACCCTGAGGCTGGTTCCTCACACACTGATCCTCACATTCACACACACTTCAGCTGGGTCTGGATCATTGGATCCTGAGACTGGTCCCTCACACACTGAACCTCACATTCACACACACTTCATATGGGTCTGGATCACTAGACCCTGAGACTGGTCCCTCACACACTGAGCCTCACATTCACACATACTTCAGCAGGGTCTGGATTACTAGACCCTGAGACTGGTCCCTCACACACTGATCCTCACATTCACACACACTTCAGCTGGGTCTGGATCACTGGACACTGAGACTGGTCCCTCACACACTGAGCCTCACATTCACACACACTTCAGCTGGGTCTGGATCACTGGACCCTGAGACTGGTCCCTCACACACTGAGCTTCACATTCACACACACTTCAGCTGGGTCTGGATCACGAGAACCTGAGACTGGTCCCTCACACACTGATCCTCACATTCACACACACTTCAGCTGGGTCTGGATCACTGGACCCTGAGGCTGGTTCCTCACACACTGATCCTCACATTCACACACACTTCAGCTGGGTCTGGATCACTAGACCCTGAGACTGGTTCCTCACACACTGATCCTCACATTCACACACACTTCATCTGGGTCTGGATCACTAGACCCTGAGACTGGTCCCTATCACACTGATCCTCACATTCACACACACTTCAGTTGGGTCTGGATCACTAGACAATGAGACTGGTCCCTCACACACTGAGCCTCACATTCACACACACTTCAGCTGGGTCTGGATCACTGGACCCTGAGACTGGTCCCTCACACACTGAGCCTCACATTCACACACACTTTAGCTGGGTCTGGATCACTGGACCCTGAGACTGGTCCCTCACACACTGATCCTCACATTCACACACACTTCAGCTGGGTCTGGATCACGAGACCCGGAGACTGGTCCCTCACACACTGAGCCTCACATTCACACACACTTCAGCTGGGTCTGGATCACTAGACACTGAGACTGGTTCCTCACACACTGATCCTCACATTCACACACACTTCAGCTGGGTCTGGATCACTGGACCCTGAGACTGGTCCCTCACATACTGAGCCTCACATTCACACACACTTCAGCTGGGTCTGGATCACTAGACCCTGAGACTAGTCCCTCACACACTGAGCCTCACATTCACACACACTTCAGCTGGGTCTGGATCACTAGACACTGAGACTGGTCCCTCACACACTGAGCCTCACATTCACACACACTTCAGCTGGGTCTGGATCACTGGACCCTGAGACTGGTCCCTCACACACTGAGCCTCACATTCACACACACTTCAGCTGGGTCTGGATCACTGGACCCTGAGACTGGTCCCTCACACACTGATCCTCACATTCACACACACTTCAGCTGGGTAAGGATCACTGATCACTGAGACTGGTCCCTCACACACTGATCCTCACATTCACACACACTTCAGCTGGGTCTGGATCACTGGTCACTGAGACTGGTCCCTCACACACTGATCCTCACATTCACACACACTTCAGCTGGGTCTGGATCACTGGACCCTGAGACTGGTCCCTCACACACTGAGCCTCACATTCACACACACTTCAGCTGGGTCTGGATCACTGGACCCTGAGACTGGTCCCTCACACACTGAGCCTCACATTCACACACACTTCAGCTGGGTCTGGATCACTGGACCCTGAGGCTGGTTCCTCACACACTGATCCTCACATTCACACACACTTCAGCTGGGTCTGGATCACTGGATCCTGAGACTGGTCCCTCACACACTGAACCTCACATTCACACACACTTCATCTGGGTCTGGATCACTAGACCCTGAGACTGGTCCCTATCACACTGATCCTCACATTCACACACACTTCAGTTGGGTCTGGATCACTAGACAATGAGACTGGTCCCTCACACACTGAGCCTCACATTCACACACACTTCAGCTGGGTCTGGATCACTGGACCCTGAGACTGGTCCCTCACACACTGAGCTTCACATTCACACACACTTCAGCTGGGTCTGGATCACGAGAACCTGAGACTGGTCCCTCACACACTGATCCTCACATTCACACACACTTCAGCTGGGTCTGGATCACTAGACCCTGAGACTGGTCCCTCACAGACTGATCCTCACATTCACACACACTTCAGCTGGGTCTGGATCACTGGACCCTGAGACTGGTCCCTCACACACTGAGCCTCACATTCACACACACATCAGCTGGGTCTAGATCACAGGACCCAGGAGACTGGTCCCTCACACACTGAGCCTCACATTCACACAGTCTTCAGCTGGGTCTGTATCACGAGACCCTGAGACTGGTCCCTCACACACTGATCCTCACATTCACACACACTTCAGCTGGGTCTGGTTCACTAGACCCTGAGACTGGTCCCTCACACACTGAGCCTCACATTCACACACACTTCAGCTGGGTCTGGATCACTGGACCCTGAGACTGGTCCCTCACACACTGAGCCTCACATTCACACAGTCTTCAGCTGGGTCTGGATCACGAGACCCTGAGACTGGTCCCTCACACACTGATCCTCACATTCACAGACACTTCAGCTGGGTCTGGATCACTAGACGCTGAGACTGGTCCCTCACACACTGAGCCTCACATTCACACACACTTCAGCTGGGTCTGGATCACTGGACCCTGAGACTGGTCCCTCACATACTGAGCCTCACATTCACACACACTTCATCTGGGTCTAGATCACTAGACCCTGAGACTGGTCCCTCACACACTGAGCCTCACATTCGCACACACTTCAGCTGGGTCTGGATCACTGGACCCTGAGACTGGTCCCTCACACACTGATCCTCACATTCACACACACTGCAGCTGGGTCTGGATCACTGGATCCTGAGACTGGTCCCTCACACACTGATCCTCACATTCACAAACACTTCAGCTGGGTCTGGATCACTAGACACTGAGACTGGTCCCTCACACACTGAGCCTCACATTCACACACACTTCAGCTGGGTCTGGATCACTGGACCCTGAGACTAGTCCCTCACAAACTGAGCCTTACATTCACACACACTTCAGCTGGGTCTGGTTCACTAGACCCTGAGACTGGTCCCTCACACATTGAACCTCACATTCACACACACTTCAGCTGGGTCTGGATCACTAGACCCTGAGACTGGTCCCTCACACACTGATCCTCACATTCACACACACTTCAGCTGGGTCTGGATCACTAGAACCTGAGACTGGTCCCTCACACACTGAGCCTCACATTCACACACACTTCAGCTGGGTCTGGATCACTGGACCCTGAGACTGGTCCCTCACACACTGAGCCTCACATTCACACACACTTCAGCTGATTTGGATCACTGGACCCTGAGACTGGTCCCTCACACACTGATCCTCACATTCACACACACTTCAGCTGGGTCTGGATCACTGGACCCTGAGACTGGTCCCTCACACACTGATCCTCACATTCACAAACACTTCAGCTGGGTCTAGTTCACTAGACCCTGAGACTGGTCCCTCACACACTGAGCCTCACATTCACACACACTTCAGCTGGGTCTGGATCACTAGACCCCTAGACTGGTCCCTCACACAATGAGCCTCACATTCACACACACTTTCGCTGGGTCTGGATCACTGGACCCTGAGACTGGTCCCTCACACACTGATCCTCACATTCACGCACACTGCAGCTGGGTCTGGATCACTGGACCCTGAGACTGGTCCCTCACACACTGATCCTCACATTCACACACACTTCAGCTGGGTCTGGATCACTGGACCCTGAGACTGGTCCCTCACACACTGAGCCTCACATTCACACACATTTCAGCTGTGTCTGGATCACTAGACCTTGAGACTGGTCCCTCACACACTGATCCTCACATTCATACACACTTCAGCTGGGTTTGGATCACTGGAACCTGAGACTGGTCCCTCACACACTGATCCTCACATTCACACACACTTCAGCTGGGTCTGGATCACTAGACCCTGAGACTGGTCCCTCACACACTGATCCTCACATTCATGGACACTTCAGCTGGGTCTGGATCACTGGACCCTGAGACTGGTCCCTCACACACTGAGCCTCACATTCACACAGACTTCAGCTGGGTCTGGATCACTGGACCCTGTGACTGGTCCCTCACACACTCATCCTCACATTCACACACACTTCAGCTGGGTCTGGATCACTAGACCCTGAGATTGGTCCCTCACTCACTGAGCCTCACATTCACACACACTTCAGCTGGGTCTGGATCACTGGACCCTGAGACTGGTTCCTCACACACTGATCCTCACGTTCACACACACTGCAGCTGGGACTGGATCACTGGACCCTGAGACTGGTCCCTCACACACTGATCCTCACATTCACACACACTTCAGCTGGGTCTGGATCACTGGACCCTGAGACTGGTCCCTCCCACACTGATCCTCACATTCACACACACTTCAGCTGGGTCTGGATCACTGGACCCTGAGACTGGTCCCTCACACACTGACCCTCACATTCACACACACTTCAGCTGGGTCTGGATCACTGGACCCTGAGACTGGTCCCTCACACACTGAGCCTCACATTCACACAGACTTCAGCTGGGTCTGGATCACTGGACCCTGAGACTGATCCCTCACACACTGATCCTCACATTCACACACACGTCAGCTGGGTCTGCATCACTGGACCCTGAGACTGGTCCCTCACACACTGACCCTCACATTCACACAAACTTCAGCTGGGTCTGGATCACTGGAACCTGAGACTGGTCCCTCACACACTGAGCCTCACATTCACACACACTTCAGCTGGTTCTGGATCACTGGACCCTGAGACTGGTCCCTCACACACTGATCCTCACATTCACACACACTTCAGCTGGGTCTGGATCACTGGACCCTGAGACTGGTCCCTCACACTCTGGTCCTCACATTCACACACACTTCAGCTGGGTCTGGTTCACTAGACCCTGAGACTGATCCCTCACACACTGATCCTCACATTCACGCACACTTCAGCTGGGTCTGGATCACTGGACCCTGAGACTGGTCCCTCACACTCTGGTCCTCACATTCACACACACTTCAGCTGGGTATGGTTCACTAGACCCTGAGACTGGTCCCTCCCACACTGATCCTCACATTCACACACACTTCAGTTGTGTCTGGATCACTGGACCCTGAGACTGGTCCCTCACACACTGATCCTCACATTCACACACACTTCAGCTGGGTCTGGATCACTGGACCCTGAGACTGGTCCCTCACACACTGAGCCTCACATTCACACAGACTTCAGCTGGGTCTGGATCACTGGACCCTGTGACTGGTCCCTCACACACTCATCCTCACATTCACACACACTTCAGCTGGGTCTGGATCACTAGACCCTGAGATTGGTCCCTCACTCACTGAGCCTCACATTCACACACACTTCAGCTGGGTCTGGATCACTGGACCCTGAGACTGGTTCCTCACACACTGATCCTCACGTTCACACACACTGCAGCTGGGACTGGATCACTGGACCCTGAGACTGGTCCCTCACACACTGATCCTCACATTCACACACACTTCAGCTGGGTCTGGATCACTGGACCCTGAGACTGGTCCCTCCCACACTGATCCTCACATTCACACACACTTCAGCTGGGTCTGGATCACTGGACCCTGAGACTGGTCCCTCACACACTGACCCTCACATTCACACACACTTCAGCTGGGTCTGGATCACTGGACCCTGAGACTGGTCCCTCACACACTGAGCCTCACATTCACACAGACTTCAGCTGGGTCTGGATCACTGGACCCTGAGACTGATCCCTCACACACTGATCCTCACATTCACACACACGTCAGCTGGGTCTGCATCACTGGACCCTGAGACTGGTCCCTCACACACTGACCCTCACATTCACACAAACTTCAGCTGGGTCTGGATCACTGGAACCTGAGACTGGTCCCTCACACACTGAGCCTCACATTCACACACACTTCAGCTGGTTCTGGATCACTGGACCCTGAGACTGGTCCCTCACACACTGATCCTCACATTCACACACACTTCAGCTGGGTCTGGATCACTGGACCCTGAGACTGGTCCCTCACACTCTGGTCCTCACATTCACACACACTTCAGCTGGGTCTGGTTCACTAGACCCTGAGACTGATCCCTCACACACTGATCCTCACATTCACGCACACTTCAGCTGGGTCTGGATCACTGGACCCTGAGACTGGTCCCTCACACTCTGGTCCTCACATTCACACACACTTCAGCTGGGTATGGTTCACTAGACCCTGAGACTGGTCCCTCCCACACTGATCCTCACATTCACACACACTTCAGTTGTGTCTGGATCACTAGAACCTGAGACTGGTCCCTCACACACTGAGCCTCACATTCACACACACTTCAGCTGGGTCTGGATCACTAGACCCTGATATTGGTCCCTCACTCACTGAGCCTCACACTCACACACACTTCAGCTGGGTCTGGATCACTGGACCCTGAGACTGGTCCCTCACACACTGAGCCTCACATTCACACACACTTCAGCTGGGTCTGGATCACTGGACCCTGAGACTGGTCCCTCAAACACTGAGCCTCACATTCACACAGTCTTCAGCTGGGTCTGGATCACTAGACCCTGAGACCGGTCCCTCACACACTGAGCCTCACATTCACACACACTTCAGCTGGGTCTAGATCACTAGACCCTGAGACTGGTCCCTCACACACTGAGCCTCACATTTACACACACTTCAGCTGGGTCTGGATCACTAGACCCTGAGACTGGTCCCTCACACACTGAGCCTCACATTCACACACACTTTAGCTGGGTCTGGATCACTGGACCCTGAGACTGGTCCCTCACACACTGATCCTCACATTCACACACACTTCAGCTGGGTCTGGATCACTAGACCCGGAGACTGGTCCCGCACACACTGAGCCTCACATTCACACACACTTCAGCTGGGTCTGGATCACTAGACACTGAGACTGGTTCCTCACACACTGATCCTCACATTCACACACACTTCAGCTGGGTCTGGATCACTGGACCCTGAGACTGGTCCCTCACACACTGAGCCTCACATTCACACACACTTCAGCTGGGTCTGGATCACTAGACCCTGAGACTGGTCCCTCACACACTGAGCCTCACATTCACACACACTTCAGCTGGGTCTGGATCACTAGACACTGAGACTGGTCCCTCACACACTGAGCCTCACATTCACACACACTTCAGCTGGGTCTGGATCACTGGACCCTGAGACTGGTCCCTCACACACTGAGCCTCACATTCACACACACTTCAGCTGGGTCTGGATCACTGGACCCTGAGACTGGTCCCTCACACACTGATCCTCACATTCACACACACTTCAGCTGGGTAAGGATCACTGATCACTGAGACTGGTCCCTCACACACTGATCCTCACATTCACACACACTTCAGCTGGGTCTGGATCACTGGTCACTGAGACTGGTCCCTCACACACTGATCCTCACATTCACACACACTTCAGCTGGGTCTGGATCACTGGACCCTGAGACTGGTCCCTCACACACTGAGCCTCACATTCACACACACTTCAGCTGGGTCTGGATCACTGGACCCTGAGACTGGTCCCTCACACACTGAGCCTCACATTCACACACACTTCAGCTGGGTCTGGATCCCTGGACCCTGAGACTGGTCCCTCACACACTGAGCCTCACATTCACACACACTTCAGCTGGGTCTGGATCACGAGACCCTGAGACTGGTCCCTCACACACTGATCCTCACATTCACACACACTTCAGCTGGGTCTGGATCACTGGACCCTGAGGCTGGTTCCTCACACACTGATCCTCACATTCACACACACTTCAGCTGGGTCTGGATCACTGGATCCTGAGACTGGTCCCTCACACACTGAACCTCACATTCACACACACTTCATCTGGGTCTGGATCACTAGACCCTGAGACTGGTCCCTCACACACTGAGCCTCACATTCACACATACTTCAGCAGGGTCTGGATTACTAGACCCTGAGACTGGTCCCTCACACACTGATCCTCACATTCACACACACTTCAGCTGGGTCTGGATCACTGGACACTGAGACTGGTCCCTCACACACTGAGCCTCACATTTACACACACTTCAGCTGGGTCTGGATCACTGGACCCTGAGACTGGTCCCTCACACACTGAGCTTCACATTCACACACACTTCAGCTGGGTCTGGATCACGAGAACCTGAGACTGGTCCCTCACACACTGATCCTCACATTCACACACACTTCAGCTGGGTCTGGATCACTGGACCCTGAGGCTGGTTCCTCACACACTGATCCTCACATTCACACACACTTCAGCTGGGTCTGGATCACTAGACACTGAGACTGGTTCCTCACACACTGATCCTCACATTCACACACACTTCATCTGGGTCTGGATCACTAGACCCTGAGACTGGTCCCTATCACACTGATCCTCACATTCACACACACTTCAGTTGGGTCTGGATCACTAGACAATGAGACTGGTCCCTCACACACTGAGCCTCACATTCACACACACTTCAGCTGGGTCTGGATCACTGGACCCTGAGACTGGTCCCTCACACACTGAGCCTCACATTCACACACACTTTAGCTGGGTCTGGATCACTGGACCCTGAGACTGGTCCCTCACACACTGATCCTCACATTCACACACACTTCAGCTGGGTCTGGATCACGAGACCCGGAGACTGGTCCCGCACACACTGAGCCTCACATTCACACACACTTCAGCTGGGTCTGGATCACTAGACACTGAGACTGGTCCCTCAGACACTGATCCTCACATTCACACACACTTCAGCTGGGTCTGGATCACTGGACCCTGAGACTGGTCCCTCACACACTGAGCCTCACATTCACACACACTTCAGCTGGGTCTGGATCACTGGACCCTGAGACTGGTCCCTCACACACTGATCC
The DNA here is from genome assembly GCF_044704955.1 of Pristiophorus japonicus. NCBI lineage: Eukaryota > Metazoa > Chordata > Chondrichthyes > Pristiophoridae > Pristiophorus > Pristiophorus japonicus. Next base: position 550,931 of record NW_027254835.1, on the reverse strand, counting down.
TCACATTCACACACACTTCAGCTGGGTAAGGATCACTGATCACTGAGACTGGTCCCTCACACACTGATCCTCACATTCACACACACTTCAGCTGGGTCTGGATCACTGGTCACTGAGACTGGTCCCTCACACACTGATCCTCACATTCACACACACTTCAGCTGGGTCTGGATCACTGGACCCTGAGACTGGTCCCTCACACACTGAGCCTCACATTCACACACACTTCAGCTGGGTCTGGATCACTGGACCCTGAGACTGGTCCCTCACACACTGAGCCTCACATTCACACACACTTCAGCTGGGTCTGGATCACTGGACCCTGAGACTGGTCCCTCACAGACTGAGCCTCACATTCACACACACTTCAGCTGGGTCTGGATCACGAGACCCTGAGACTGGTCCCTCACACACTGATCCTCACATTCACACACACTTCAGCTGGGTCTGGATCACTGGACCCTGAGGCTGGTTCCTCACACACTGATCCTCACATTCACACACACTTCAGCTGGGTCTGGATCACTGGATCCTGAGACTGGTCCCTCACACACTGATCCTCACATTCACACACACTTCAGCTGGGTCTGGATCACTGGACCCTGAGGCTGGTTCCTCACACACTGATCCTCACATTCACACACACTTCAGCTGGGTCTGGATCACTGGACACTGAGACTGGTCCCTCACACACTGAGCCTCACATTCACACACACTTCAGCTGGGTCTGGATCACTGGACCCTGAGACTGGTCCCTCACACACTGAGCTTCACATTCACACACACTTCAGCTGGGTCTGGATCACGAGAACCTGAGACTGGTCCCTCACACACTGATCCTCACATTCACACACACTTCAGCTGGGTCTGGATCACTGGACCCTGAGGCTGGTTCCTCACACACTGATCCTCACATTCACACACACTTCAGCTGGGTCTGGATCACTAGACCCTGAGACTGGTCCCTATCACACTGATCCTCACATTCACACACACTTCAGTTGGGTCTGGATCACTAGACAATGAGACTGGTCCCTCACACACTGAGCCTCACATTCACACACACTTCAGCTGGGTCTGGATCACTGGACCCTGAGACTGGTCCCTCACACACTGAGCCTCACATTCACACACACTTCAGCTGGGTCTAGATCACAGAACCCAGGAGACTGGTCCCTCACACACTGAGCCTCACATTCACACAGTCTTCAGCTGGGTCTGGATCACGAGACCCTGAGACTGGTCCCTCACACACTGATCCTCACATTCACACACACTTCAGCTGGGTCTGGTTCACTAGACCCTGAGACTGGTCCCTCACACACTGAGCCTCACATTCACACACACTTCAGCTGGGTCTGGATCACTGGACCCTGAGACTGGTCCCTCACACACTGAGCCTCACATTCACACAGACTTCAGCTGGGTCTGGATCACGAGACCCTGAGACTGGTCCCTCACACACTGATCCTCACATTCACACACACTTCAGCTGGGTCTGGATCACTAGACGCTGAGACTGGTTCCTCACACACTGAGCCTCACATTCACACACACTTCAGCTGGGTCTGGATCACTGGACCCTGAGACTGGTCCCTCACATACTGAGCCTCATATTCACACACACTTCATCTGGGTCTAGATCACTAGACCCTGAGACTGGTCCCTCACACACTGAGCCTCACATTCACACACACTTCAGCTGGGTCTGGATCACTAGACCCTGAGACTGGTCCCTCACACACTGAGCCTCACATTCACACACACTTCAGCTGGGTCTGGATCACTGGAGCCTGAGACTGGTCCCTCACACACTGATCCTCACATTCACACACACTTCAGCTGGGTCTGGATCACTAGACCCGGAGACTGGTCCCTCACACACTGAGCCTCACATTCACACACACTTCAGCTGGGTCTGGATCACCAGACACTGAGACTGGTTCCTCACACACTGATCCTCACATTCACACACACTTCAGCTGGGTCTGGATCACTGGAACCTGAGACTGGTCCCTCACACACTGATCCTCACATTCACACACACTGCAGCTGGGTCTGGATCACTGGACCCTGAGACTGGTCCCTCACACACTGATCCTCACATTCACAAACACTTCAGCTGGGTCTGGATCACTAGACACTGAGACTGGTCCCTCACACACTGAGCCTCACATTCACACACACTTCAGCTGGGTCTGGATCACTGGACCCTGAGACTGGTCCCTCACACACTGAGCCTCACATTCACACACACTTCAGCTGGGTCTGGATCACTGGACCCTGAGACTGGTCCCTCACACACTGATCCTCACATTCACACACACTTCAGCTGGGTAAGGATCACTGATCACTGAGACTGGTCCCTCACACACTGATCCTCACATTCACACACACTTCAGCTGGGTCTGGATCACTAGACCCCTAGACTGGTCCCTCACACAATGAGCCTCACATTCACACACACTTTCGCTGGGTCTGGATCACTGGACCCTGAGACTGGTCCCTCACACACTGATCCTCACATTCACACACACTGCAGCTGGGTCTGGATCACTGGACCCTGAGACTGGTCCCTCACACACTGATCCTCACATTCACACACACTTCAGCTGGGTCTGGATCACTGGACCCTGAGACTGGTCCCTCACACACTGAGCCTCACATTCACACACATTTCAGCTGTGTCTGGATCACTAGACCTTGAGACTGGTCCCTCACACACTGATCCTCACATTCATACACACTTCAGCTGGGTATGGATCACTGGAACCTGAGACTGGTCCCTCACACACTGATCCTCACATTCACACACACTTCAGCTGGGTCTGGATCACTAGACCCTGAGACTGGTCCCTCACACACTGATCCTCACATTCATGGACACTTCAGCTGGGTCTGGATCACTGGACCCTGAGACTGGTCCCTCACACACTGAGCCTCACATTCACACAGACTTCAGCTGGGTCTGGATCACTGGACCCTGTGACTGGTCCCTCACACACTCATCCTCACATTCACACACACTTCAGCTGGGTCTGGATCACTAGACCCTGAGATTGGTCCCTCACTCACTGAGCCTCACATTCACACACACTTCAGCTGGGTCTGGATCACTGGACCCTGAGACTGGTTCCTCACACACTGATCCTCACATTCACACACACTTCAGCTGGGTCTGGATCACTGGACCCTGAGACTGGTCCCTCCCACACTGATCCTCACATTCACACACACTTCAGCTGGGTCTGGATCACTGGACCCTGAGACTGGTCCCTCACACACTGACCCTCACATTCACACACACTTCAGCTGGGTCTGGATCACTGGACCCTGAGACTGGTCCCTCACACACTGAGCCTCACATTCACACAGACTTCAGCTGGGTCTGGATCACTGGACCCTGAGACTGATCCCTCACACACTGATCCTCACATTCACACACACGTCAGCTGGGTCTGCATCACTGGACCCTGAGACTGGTCCCTCACACACTGACCCTCACATTCACACAAACTTCAGCTGGGTCTGGATCACTGGAACCTGAGACTTGTCCCTCACACACTGAGCCTCACATTCACACACACTTCAGCTGGTTCTGGATCACTGGACCCTGAGACTGGTCCCTCACACACTGATCCTCACATTCACACACACTTCAGCTGGGTCTGGATCACTGGACCCTGAGACTGGTCCCTCACACTCTGGTCCTCACATTCACACACACTTCAGCTGGGTCTGGTTCACTAGACCCTGAGACTGATCCCTCACACACTGATCCTCACATTCACGCACACTTCAGCTGGGTCTGGATCACTGGACCCTGAGACTGGTCCCTCACACACTGGTCCTCACATTCACACACACTTCAGCTGGGTATGGTTCACTAGACCCTGAGACTGGTCCCTCCCACACTGATCCTCACATTCACACACACTTCAGTTGTGTCTGGATCACTAGAACCTGAGACTGGTCCCTCACACACTGAGCCTCACATTCACACACACTTCAGCTGGGTCTGGATCACTAGACCCTGATATTGGTCCCTCACTCACTGAGCCTCACACTCACACACACTTCAGCTGGGTCTGGATCACTGGACCCTGAGACTGGTCCCTCACACACTGAGCCTCACATTCACACACACTTCAGCTGGGTCTGGATCACTGGACCCTGAGACTGGTCCCTCAAACACTGAGCCTCACATTCACACAGTCTTCAGCTGGGTCTGGATCACTAGACCCTGAGACCGGTCCCTCACACACTGAGCCTCACATTCACACACACTTCAGCTGGGTCTAGATCACTAGACCCTGAGACTGGTCCCTCACACACTGAGCCTCACATTTACACACACTTCAGCTGGGTCTGGATCACTAGACCCTGAGACTGGTCCCTCACACACTGAGCCTCACATTCACACACACTTTAGCTGGGTCTGGATCACTGGACCCTGAGACTGGTCCCTCACACACTGATCCTCACATTCACACACACTTCAGCTGGGTCTGGATCACTAGACCCGGAGACTGGTCCCGCACACACTGAGCCTCACATTCACACACACTTCAGCTGGGTCTGGATCACTAGACACTGAGACTGGTTCCTCACACACTGATCCTCACATTCACACACACTTCAGCTGGGTCTGGATCACTGGACCCTGAGACTGGTCCCTCACACACTGAGCCTCACATTCACACACACTTCAGCTGGGTCTGGATCACTAGACCCTGAGACTGGTCCCTCACACACTGAGCCTCACATTCACACACACTTCAGCTGGGTCTGGATCACTAGACACTGAGACTGGTCCCTCACACACTGAGCCTCACATTCACACACACTTCAGCTGGGTCTGGATCACTGGACCCTGAGACTGGTCCCTCACACACTGAGCCTCACATTCACACACACTTCAGCTGGGTCTGGATCACTGGACCCTGAGACTGGTCCCTCACACACTGATCCTCACATTCACACACACTTCAGCTGGGTAAGGATCACTGATCACTGAGACTGGTCCCTCACACACTGATCCTCACATTCACACACACTTCAGCTGGGTCTGGATCACTGGTCACTGAGACTGGTCCCTCACACACTGATCCTCACATTCACACACACTTCAGCTGGGTCTGGATCACTGGACCCTGAGACTGGTCCCTCACACACTGAGCCTCACATTCACACACACTTCAGCTGGGTCTGGATCACTGGACCCTGAGACTGGTCCCTCACACACTGAGCCTCACATTCACACACACTTCAGCTGGGTCTGGATCACTGGACCCTGAGACTGGTCCCTCACACACTGAGCCTCACATTCACACACACTTCAGCTGGGTCTGGATCACGAGACCCTGAGACTGGTCCCTCACACACTGATCCTCACATTCACACACACTTCAGCTGGGTCTGGATCACTGGACCCTGAGGCTGGTTCCTCACACACTGATCCTCACATTCACACACACTTCAGCTGGGTCTGGATCACTGGATCCTGAGACTGGTCCCTCACACACTGAACCTCACATTCACACACACTTCATCTGGGTCTGGATCACTAGACCCTGAGACTGGTCCCTCACACACTGAGCCTCACATTCACACATACTTCAGCAGGGTCTGGATTACTAGACCCTGAGACTGGTCCCTCACACACTGATCCTCACATTCACACACACTTCAGCTGGGTCTGGATCACTGGACACTGAGACTGGTCCCTCACACACTGAGCCTCACATTTACACACACTTCAGCTGGGTCTGGATCACTGGACCCTGAGACTGGTCCCTCACACACTGAGCTTCACATTCACACACACTTCAGCTGGGTCTGGATCACGAGAACCTGAGACTGGTCCCTCACACACTGATCCTCACATTCACACACACTTCAGCTGGGTCTGGATCACTGGACCCTGAGGCTGGTTCCTCACACACTGATCCTCACATTCACACACACTTCAGCTGGGTCTGGATCACTAGACCCTGAGACTGGTTCCTCACACACTGATCCTCACATTCACACACACTTCATCTGGGTCTGGATCACTAGACCCTGAGACTGGTCCCTATCACACTGATCCTCACATTCACACACACTTCAGTTGGGTCTGGATCACTAGACAATGAGACTGGTCCCTCACACACTGAGCCTCACATTCACACACACTTCAGCTGGGTCTGGATCACTGGACCCTGAGACTGGTCCCTCACACACTGAGCCTCACATTCACACACACTTTAGCTGGGTCTGGATCACTGGACCCTGAGACTGGTCCCTCACACACTGATCCTCACATTCACACACACTTCAGCTGGGTAAGGATCACTGATCACTGAGACTGGTCACTCACACACTGATCCTCACATTCACACACACTTCAGCTGGGTCTGGATCACTGGTCACTGAGACTGGTCCCTCACACACTGATCCTCACATTCACACACACTTCAGCTGGGTCTGGATCACTGGACCCTGAGACTGGTCCCTCACACACTGAGCCTCACATTCACACACACTTCAGCTGGGTCTGGATCACTGGACCCTGAGACTGGTCCCTCACACACTGAGCCTCACATTCACACACACTTCAGCTGGGTCTGGATCACTGGACCCTGAGACTGGTCCCTCACAGACTGAGCCTCACATTCACACACACTTCAGCTGGGTCTGGATCACGAGACCCTGAGACTGGTCCCTCACACACTGATCCTCACATTCACACACACTTCAGCTGGGTCTGGATCACTGGACCCTGAGGCTGGTTCCTCACACACTGATCCTCACATTCACACACACTTCAGCTGGGTCTGGATCACTGGATCCTGAGACTGGTCCCTCACACACTGAACCTCACATTCACACACACTTCATCTGGGTCTGGATCACTAGACCCTGAGACTGGTCCCTATCACACTGATCCTCACATTCACACACACTTCAGTTGGGTCTGGATCACTAGACAATGAGACTGGTCCCTCACACACTGAGCCTCACATTCTCACACACTTCAGCTGGGTCTGGTTCACTGGACCCTGAGACTGGTCCCTCACACACTGATCCTCACATTCACACACACTTCAGCTGGGTCTGGATCACTGGACCCTGAGGCTGGTTCCTCACACACTGATCCTCACATTCACACACACTTCAGCTGGGTCTGGATCACTGGACACTGAGACTGGTCCCTCACACACTGAGCCTCACATTCACACACACTTCAGCTGGGTCTGGATCACTGGACCCTGAGACTGGTCCCTCACACACTGAGCTTCACATTCACACACACTTCAGCTGGGTCTGGATCACGAGAACCTGAGACTGGTCCCTCACACACTGATCCTCACATTCACACACACTTCAGCTGGGTCTGGATCACTGGACCCTGAGGCTGGTTCCTCACACACTGATCCTCACATTCACACACACTTCAGCTGGGTCTGGATCACTAGACCCTGAGACTGGTTCCTCACACACTGATCCTCACATTCACACACACTTCATCTGGGTCTGGATCACTAGACCCTGAGACTGGTCCCTATCACACTGATCCTCACATTCACACACACTTCAGTTGGGTCTGGATCACTAGACAATGAGACTGGTCCCTCACACACTGAGCCTCACATTCACACACACTTCAGCTGGGTCTGGATCACTGGACCCTGAGACTGGTCCCTCACACACTGAGCCTCACATTCACACACACTTCAGCTGGGTCTAGATCACAGAACCCAGGAGACTGGTCCCTCATACACTGAGCCTCACATTCACACAGTCTTCAGCTGGGTCTGGATCACGAGACCCTGAGACTGGTCCCTCACACACTGATCCTCACATTCACACACACTTCAGCTGGGTCTGGTTCACTAGACCCTGAGACTGGTCCCTCACACACTGAGCCTCACATTCACACACACTTCAGCTGGGTCTGGATCACTGGACCCTGAGACTGGTCCCTCACACACTGAGCCTCACATTCACACAGTCTTCAGCTGGGTCTGGATCACGAGACCCTGAGACTGGTCCCTCACACACTGATCCTCACATTCACACACACTTCAGCTGGGTCTGGATCACTAGACGCTGAGACTGGTTCCTCACACACTGAGCCTCACATTCACACACACTTCAGCTGGGTCTGGATCACTGGACCCTGAGACTGGTCCCTCACATACTGAGCCTCATATTCACACACACTTCATCTGGGTCTAGATCACTAGACCCTGAGACTGGTCCCTCACACACTGAGCCTCACATTCACACACACTTCAGCTGGGTCTGGATCACTAGACCCTGAGACTGGTCCCTCACACACTGAGCCTCACATTCACACACACTTCAGCTGGGTCTGGATCACTGGAGCCTGAGACTGGTCCCTCACACACTGATCCTCACATTCACACACACTTAAGCTGGGTCTGGATCACTAGACCCGGAGACTGGTCCCTCACACACTGAGCCTCACATTCACACACACTTCAGCTGGGTCTGGATCACCAGACACTGAGACTGGTTCCTCACACACTGATCCTCACATTCACACACACTTCAGCTGGGTCTGGATCACTGGAACCTGAGACTGGTCCCTCACACACTGATCCTCACATTCACACACACTGCAGCTGGGTCTGGATCACTGGACCCTGAGACTGGTCCCTCACACACTGATCCTCACATTCACAAACACTTCAGCTGGGTCTGGATCACTAGACACTGAGACTGGTCCCTCACACACTGAGCCTCACATTCACACACACTTCAGCTGGGTCTGGATCACTGGACCCTGAGACTGGTCCCTCACACACTGAGCCTCACATTCACACACACTTCAGCTGGGTCTGGATCACTGGACCCTGAGACTGGTCCCTCACACACTGATCCTCACATTCACACACACTTCAGCTGGGTAAGGATCACTGATCACTGAGACTGGTCCCTCACACACTGATCCTCACATTCACACACACTTCAGCTGGGTCTGGATCACTGGTCACTGAGACTGGTCCCTCACACACTGATCCTCACATTCACACACACTTCAGCTGGGTCTGGATCACTGGACCCTGAGACTGTTCCCTCACACACTGAGCCTCACATTCACACAAACTTCAGCTGGGTCTGGATCACTGGACCCTGAGACTGGTCCCTCACACACTGAGCCTCACATTCACACACATTTCAGCTGGGTCTGGATTACTGGACCCTGAGACTGGTCCCTCACAGACTGAGCCTCACATTCACACACACTTCAGCTGGGTCTGGATCACTAGACCCTGAGACTGGTCCCTCACACACTGATCCTCACATTCACACACACTTCAGCTGGGTCTGGATCACTGGACCCTGAGGCTGGTTCCTCACACACTGATCCTCACATTCACACACACTTCAGCTGGGTCTGGATCACTGGATCCTGAGACTGGTCCCTCACACACTGAACCTCACATTCACACACACTTCATCTGGGTCTGGATCACTAGACCCTGAGACTGGTCCCTATCAAACTGATCCTCACATTCACACACACTTCAGTTGGGTCTGGATCACGAGACAATGAGACTGGTCCCTCACACACTGAGCCTCACATTCACACACACTTCAGCTGGGTCTGGTTCACTGGACCCTGAGACTGGTCCCTCACACACTGAGCCTCAGATTCACACATACTTCAGCAGGGTCTGGATCACTGGACCCTGAGACTGGTCCTTCACACACTGAGCCTCACATTCACACATACTTCAGCAGGGTCTGGATCACTAGACCCTGAGACTGGTCCCTCACACACTGAGCCTCACATTCACACACACTTCAGCTGGGTCTGGATCACTGGACCCTGAGACTGATCCCTCACACACTGAGCCTCACATTCACACACACTTCAGCTGGGTCTGGATCACTGGACCCTGAGACTGGTCCCTCACACACTGAGCCTCACATTCACACACACTTCAGCTGGGTCTGGATCACGAGAACCTGAGACTGGTCCCTCACACACTGATCCTCACATTCACACACACTTCAGCTGGGTCTGGATCACTGGACCCTGAGGCTGGTTCCTCACACACTGATCCTCACATTCACACACACTTCAGCTGGGTCTGGATCACTAGACCCTGGGACTGGTTCCTCACACACTGATCCTCACATTCACACACACTTCATCTGGGTCTGGATCACTAGACAATGAGAATGGTCCCTCACACACTGAGCTTCACATTCACACACACTTCAGCTGGGTCTGGATCACTGGACCCTGAGACTGGTCCCTCACACACTGAGCCTCACATTCACACACACTTCAGCTGGGTCTAGATCACAGGACCCAGGAGACTGGTCCCTCACACACTGAGCCTCACATTCACACAGTCTTCAGCTGGGTCTGGATCACGAGACCCTGAGACTGGTCCCTCACACACTGATCCTCACATTCACACACACTTCAGCTGGGTCTGGATCACTGGACCCTGAGGCTGGTTCCTCACACACTGATCCTCACATTCACACACACTTCAGCTGGGTCTGGATCACTAGACCCTGAGACTGGTTCCTCACACACTGATCCTCACATTCACACACACTTCATCTGGGTCTGGATCACTAGACAATGAGAATGGTACCTCACACACTGAGCTTCACATTCACACACACTTCAGCTGGGTCTGGATCACTAGACCCTGAGACTGGTCCCTCACACACTGAGCCTCACATTCACACACACTTCAGCTGGGTCTGGATCACTGGACCCTGAGACTGGTCCCTCACACACTGAGCCTCACATTCACACACACTTCAGCTGGGTCTGGATCACTGGAACCTGAGACTGGTCCCTCACAGATTGAGCCTCACATTCACACACACTTCAGCTGGGTCTGGATCACGAGACCCTGAGACTGGTCCCTCACACACTGATCCTCACATTCACACACACTTCAGCTGGGTCTGGATCACTGGACCCTGAGGCTGGTTCCTCACACACTGATCCTCACATTCACACACACTTCAGCTGGGTCTGGATCACTGGATCCTGAGACTGGTCCCTCACACACTGAACCTCACATTCACACACACTTCATCTGAGTCTGGATCACTAGACCCTGAGACTGGTCCCTATCACACTGATCCTCACATTCACACACACTTCAGTTGGGTCTGGATCACGAGACAATGAGACTGGTCCCTCACACACTGATCCTCACATTCACACACACTTCAGCTGGGTCTGGATCACTGGACCCTGAGACTGGTCCCTCACACACTGAGCCTCACATTCACACATACTTCAGCAGGGTCTGGATCACTAGACCCTGAGACTGGTCCCTCACACACTGAGCCTCACATTCACACACACTTCAGCTGGGTCTGGATCACTGGACACTGAGACTGGTCCCTCACACACTGAGCCTCACATTCACACACACTTCAGCTGGGTCTGGATCACTGGACCCTGAGACTGGTCCCTCACACACTGAGCCTCACATTCACACACACTTCAGCTGGGTCTGGATCACGAGAACCTGAGACTGGTCCCTCACACACTGATCCTCACATTCACACACACTTCAGCTGGGTGTGGATCACTGGACCATGAGGCTGGTTCCTCACACACTGATCCTCACATTCACACACACTTCAGCTGGGTCTGGATCACTAGACCCTGAGACTGGTTCCTCACACACTGATCCTCACATTCACACACAATTCATCTGGGTCTGGATCACTGGACCCTGAGACTGGTCCCTCACACACTGAGCCTCACATTCACACACACTTCAGCTGGGTCTAGATCACAGGACCCAGGAGACTGGTCCCTCACACACTGAGCCTCACATTCACACAGTCTTCAGCTGGGTCTGGATCACGAGACCCTGAGACTGGTCCCTCACACACTGATCCTCACATTCACACACACTTCAGCTGGGTCTGGTTCACTAGACCCTGAGACTGGTCCCTCACACACTGAGCCTCACATTCACACACACTTCAGCCGGGTCTGGATCACTGGATACTGAGACTAGTCCCTCAAACAGCGAGCCTCACATTCACACACACGTCAGCTGGGTCTAGATCACAGGACCCAGGAGACTGGTCCCTCAAACACTGAGCCTCACATTCACACAGTCTTCAGCTGGGTCTGGATCACTAGACCCTGAGACTGGTCCCTCACACACTGAGCCTCACATTCACACACACTTCAGCTGGGTCTGGATCACTGGACACTGAGACTGGTTCCTCACACACTGAGCGTCACATTCACACACACTTCAGCTGGGTCTGGATCACTGGACCCTGAGACTGGTCCCTCACACAGTGATCCTCACATTCACACACACTCCAGCTGGGTCTGGATCACTGGACCCTGACATTGGTCCCTCACTCACTGACCTTCACATTCACACACACTTCAGCTGGGTCTGGATCACTAGACCCTGAGACTGGTCCCTCACACACTGATCCTCACATTCACACACACTTCAGCTGGGTCTGGATCACTAGACCCTGAGACTGGTCCCTCACACACTGATCCTCACATTCACACACACTTCAGCTGGGTCTGGATCACGAGACCCTGAGACTGGTCCCTCACACACTGATCCTCATATTCACACAATTCAGCGGGGTCTGGATCACTGGATCCTGAGACTGGTCCCTCACACATTGATCGTCACATTCACACATACTTCAGCTGGGTCTGGATCACTGGACTCTGAGACTGGTCCCTCACACACTGATCCTCACATTCACACACACTTCAGCTGGGTCTGCATCACTGGACCCTGAGACTGTTCCCTCACACACTGAGCCTCACATTCACACACACTTCAGCTGGGTCTGGATCACGAGACCCTGAGACTGGTCCCTCACACACTGATCCTCTCATTCACACACACTTCAGCTGGGTCTGGATCACTGGACCCTGAGGCTGGTTCCTCACACACTGATCCTCACATTCACACACACTTCAGCTGGGTCTGGATCACTGGATCCTGAGACTGGTCCCTCACACACTGAACCTCACATTCACACACACTTCATCTGGGTCTGGATCACTAGACCCTGAGACTGGTCCCTATCACACTGATCCTCACATTCACACACACTTCAGTTGGGTCTGGATCACGAGACAATGAGACTGGTCCCTCACACACTGAGCCTCACATTCACACACACTTCAGCTGGGTCTGGTTCAAAGGACCCTGAGACTGGTCCCTCACACACTGAGCCTCACATTCACACATACTTCAGCAGGGTCTGGATCACTAGACCCTGAGACTGGTCCGTCACACACTGAGCCTCACATTCACACACACTCAGCTGGGTCTGGATCACTGGACCCTGAGACTGGTCCCTCACACACTGAGCCTCACATTCACACACACTTCAGCTGGGTCTGGATCACGAGTCCCTGAGACTGGTCCCTCACACACTGATCCTCACATTCACACACACTTCAGCTGGGTCTGGATCACTGGACCCTGAGGCTGGTTCCTCACACACTGATCCTCACATTCACACACACTTCAGCTGGGTCTGGATCACTGGATCCTGAGACTGGTCCCTCACACACTGAACCTCACATTCACACACACTTCAGCTGGGTCTGGCTCACTAGACCCTGAGACTGGTCCCTATCACACTGATCCTCACATTCACACACACTTCAGTTGGGTCTGGATCACTAGACCCTGAGACTGGTCCCTCACACACTGATCCTCACATTCACACACACTTCAGCTGGGTCTGGATCACTGCACCCTGAGACTAGTCCCTCACACACTGAGCCTCACATTCACACACACTTCAGCTGGGTCTGGATCACTGGACCCTGAGACTGGTCCCTCACACACTGAGCCTCACATTCACACACACTTCAGCTGGGTCTGGATCACTAGACCCTGAGACTGGTCCCTCACACACTGAGCCTCACATTCACACACACTTCAGCTAGGTCTGGTTCACTAGACCCTGAGACTGGTCCCTCACACACTGAGCCTCACATTCACACACACTTCAGCCGGGTCTGGATCACTGGACACTGAGACTAGTCCCTCAAACAGCGAGCCTCACATTCACACACACGTCAGCTGGGTCTAGATCACAGGACCCAGGAGACTGGTCCCTCACACACTGAGCCTCACATTCACACAGTCTTCAGCTGGGTCTGGATCACTAGACCCTGAGACTGGTCCCTCACACACTGAGCCTCACATTCACACACACTTCAGCTGGGTCTGGATCACTGGACACTGAGACTGGTTCCTCACACACTGAGCGTCCCATTCACACACACTTCAGCTGGGTCTGGATCACTGGACCCTGAGACTGGTCCCTCACACAGTGATCCTCACATTCACACACACTCCAGCTGGGTCTGGATCACTGGACCCTGAGATTGGTCCCTCACTCACTGACCTTCACATTCACACACACTTCAGCTGGGTCTGGATCACTAGACCCTGAGACTGGTCCCTCACACACTGATCCTCACATTCACACACACTTCAGCTGGGTCTGGATCACTAGACCCTGAGACTGGTCCCTCACACACTGATCCTCACATTCACACACACTTCAGCTGGGTCTGGATCACGAGACCCTGAGACTGGTCCCTCACACACTGATCCTCATATTCACACAATTCAGCGGGGTCTGGATCACTGGATCCTGAGACTGGTCCCTCACACATTGATCGTCACATTCACACATACTTCAGCTGGGTCTGGATCACTGGACTCTGAGACTGGTCCCTCACACACTGATCCTCACATTCACACACACTTCAGCTGGGTCTGCATCACTGGACCCTGAGACTGTTCCCTCACAAACTGAGCCTCACATTCACACACACTTCAGCTGGGTCTGGATCACGAGACCCTGAGACTGGTCCCTCACACACTGATCCTCTCATTCACACACACTTCAGCTGGGTCTGGATCACTGGACCCTGAGGCTGGTTCCTCACACACTGATCCTCACATTCACACACACTTCAGCTGGGTCTGGATCACTGGATCTTGAGACTGGTCCCTCACACACTGAACCTCACATTCACACACACTTCATCTGGGTCTGGATCACTAGACCCTGAGACTGGTCCCTATCACACTGATCCTCACATTCACACACACTTCAGTTGGGTCTGGATCACGAGACAATGAGACTGGTCCCTCACACACTGAGCCTCACATTCACACACACTTCAGCTGGGTCTGGTTCACTGGACCCTGAGACTGGTCCCTCACACACTGAGCCTCACATTCACACATACTTCAGCAGGGTCTGGATCACTAGACCCTGAGACTGGTCCCTCACACACTGAGCCTCACATTCACACACACTCAGCTGGGTCTGGATCACTGGACCCTGAGACTGGTCCCTCACACACTGAGCCTCACATTCACACACACTTCAGCTGGGTCTGGATCACGAGTCCCTGAGACTGGTCCCTCACACACTGATCCTCACATTCACACACACTTCAGCTGGGTCTGGATCACTGGACCCTGAGGCTGGTTCCTCACACACTGATCCTCACATTCACACACACTTCAGCTGGGTCTGGATCACTGGATCCTGAGACTGGTCCCTCACACACTGAACCTCACATTCACACACACTTCATCTGGGTCTGGCTCACTAGACCCTGAGACTGGTCCCTATCACACTGATCCTCACATTCACACACACTTCAGTTGTGTCTTGATCACTAGACCCTGAGACTGGTCCCTATCACACTGATCCTCACATTCACACACACTTCAGCTGGGTCTGGATCACTGCACCCTGAGACTGGTCCCTCACACACTGAGCCTCACATTCACACACACTTCAGCTGGGTCTGGATCACTGGACCCTGAGACTGGTCCCTCACACACTGAGCCTCACATTCACAAACACTTCAGCTGGGTCTGGATCACTAGACCCTGAGACTGGTCCCTCACACACTGAGCCTCACATTCACACACACTTCAGCTGGGTCTGGATCACTGGACCCTGAGACTGGTCCCTCACACACTGAGCCTCACATTCACACACACTTCAGCTGGGTCTGGATCACTGGACCCTGAGACTGGTCCCTCACACACTGAGCCTCACATTCACACACACTTCAGCTGGGTCTGGATCACGAGAACCTGAGACTGGTTCCTCACACACTGATCCTCACATTCACACACACTTCAGCTGGGTCTGGATCACTGGACCCTGAGGCTGGTTCCTCACACACTGATCCTCACATTCACACACACTTCAGCTGGGTCTGGATCACTAGACCCTGAGACTGGTTCCTCACACACTGATCCTCACATTCACACACACTTCATCTGGGTCTGGATCACTAGACAATGAGAATGGTCCCTCACACACTGAGCCTCACATTCACACACACTTCAGCTGGGTCTGGATCACTGGACCCTGAGACTGGTCCCTCACACACTGAGCCTCACATTCACACACACTTCAGCTGGGTCTAGATCACAGGACCCAGGAGACTGGTCCCTCACACACTGAGCCTCACATTCACACAGTCTTCAGCTGGGTCTGGATCACGAGACCCTGAGACTGGTCCCTCACACACTGATCCTCACATTCACACACACTTCAGCTGGGTCTGGTTCACTAGACCCTGAGACTGGTCCCTCACACACTGAGCCTCACATTCACACACACTTCAGCTGGGTCTGGATCACTGGACACTGAGACTAGTCCCTCAAACACCGAGCCTCACATTCACACACACTTCAGCTGGGTCTAGATCACAGGACCCAGGAGACTGGTCCCTCACACACTGAGCGTCACATTCACACACACTTCAGCTGGGTCTGGATCACTGGACCCTGAGACTGGTCCCTCACACAGTGATCCTCACATTCACACACACTCCAGCTGGGTCTGGATCACTAGACCCTGAGACTGGTCCCTCACACACTGATCCTCACATTCACACACACTTCAGCTGGGTCTGGATCACTAGACCCTGAGACTGGTCCCTCACACACTGATCCTCACATTCACACACACTTCAGCTGGGTCTGGATCACGAGACCCTGAGACTGGTCCCTCACACACTGATCCTCATATTCACACAATTCAGCGGGGTCTGGATCACTGGACCCTGAGACTGGTCCCTCACACATTGATCGTCACATTCACACATACTTCAGCTGGGTCTGGATCACTGGACTCTGAGACTGGTCCCTCACACACTGATCCTCACATTCACACACACTTCAGCTGGGTCTGGATCACTGGACCCTGAGACTGTTCCCTCACACACTGAGCCTCACATTCACACAAACTTCAGCTGGGTCTGGATCACTGGACCCTGAGACTGGTCCCTTACACACTGAGCCTCACATTCACACACACTTCAGCTGGGTCTGGATCACTGGACCCTGAGACTGGTCCCTCACAGACTGAGCCTCACATTCACACACACTTCAGCTGGGTCTGGATCACGAGACCCTGAGACTGGTCCCTCACACACTGATCCTCACATTCACACACACTTCAGCTGGGTCTGGATCACTGGATCCTGAGACTGGTCCCTCACACACTGAACCTCACATTCACACACACTTCATCTGGGTCTGGATCACTAGACCCTGAGACTGGTCCCTATCACACTGATCCTCACATTCACACACACTTCAGTTGGGTCTGGATCACGAGACAATGAGACTGGTCCCTCACACACTGAGCCTCACATTCACACACACTTCAGCTGGGTCTGGTTCACTGGACCCTGAGACTGGTCCCTCACACACTGAGCCTCACATTCACACATACTTCAGCAGGGTCTGGATCACTAGACCCTGAGACTGGTCCCTCACACACTGATCCTCACATTCACACACACTTCAGCTGGGTCTGGATCACTGGACCCTGAGACTGGTCCCTCACACAGTGATCCTCACATTCACACACACTCCAGCTGGGTCTGGATCACTGGACCCTGAGATTGGTCCCTCACTCACTGACCCTCACATTCACACACACTTCAGCTGGGTCTGGATCACGAGACCCTGAGACTGGTCCCTCACACACTGATCCTCACATTCACACACACTTCAGCTGGGTCTGGATCACTAGACCCTGAGACTGATCCCTCACACACTGATCCTCACATTCACACACACTTCAGCTGGGTCTGGATCACGAGACCCTGAGACTGGTCCCTCACACACTGATCCTCATATTCACACACACTTCAGCGGGGTCTGGATCACTGGACCCTGAGACTGGTCCCTCACACATTGATCGTCACATTCTCACACACTTCAGCTGGGTCTGGATCACTGGACTCTGAGACTGGTCCCTCACACACTGATCCTCACATTCACACACACTTCAGCTGGGTCTGGATCACTGGACCCTGAGACTGGTCCCTCACACACTGAGCCTCACATTCACACACATTTCAGCTGGGTCTGGATCACTAGACCTTGAGACTGGTCCCTCACACACTGATCCTCACATTCATTCACACTTCAGCTGGGTTTGGATCACTGGACCCTGAGACTGGTCCCTCACACACTGATCCTCACATTCACACACACTTCAGCTGGGTCTGGATCACTAGACCCTGAGACTGGTCCCTCACACACTGATCCTCACATTCATGGACACTTCAGCTGGGTCTGGATCACTGGAGTCTGAGACTTGTCCCTCACACACTGAGCCTCACATTCACACAGACTTCAGCTGGGTCTGGATCACTGGACCCTGAGACTGGTCCCTCACACACTCATCCTCACATTCACACACACTTCAGCTGGGTCTGGATCACTAGACCCTGAGATTGGTCCCTCACTCACTGAGCCTCACATTCACACACACTTCAGCTGGGTCTGGATCACTGGACCCTGAGACTGGTCCCTCACACACTGATCCTCACATTCACACACACTGCAGCTGGGACTGGATCACTGGACCCTGAGACTGGTACCTCACACACTGATCCTCACATTCACACACACTTCAGCTGGGACTGGATCCCTGGACCCTGAGTCTGGTCGCTCCCACACTGATCCTCACATTCACACACACTTCAGCTGGGTCTGGATCACTGGACGCTGAGACTGGTCCCTCACACATTGAGCCTCACATTCACACACACGTCAGCTGGGTCTGGATCACTGGACCGTGAGCCTAGTCCCTCACACACTGATCCTCACATTCACAAACACTTCAGCTGGGACTGGATCACTAGACCCTGAGACAGGTCCCTCACACACTGATACTCATATTCACACACACTTCAGCTGGGTCTGGATCACGAGACCCTGAGACTGGTCCCTCACATACTGAGCCTCACATTCACACACACACTTCAGCTGGGTCTGGATCACTGGACCCTGAGACTGGTCCCTCACACACTGATCCTCACATTCACACACACTTCAGGTGGGTCTGGATCACTAGACACTGAGACTGGTCCCTCACACACTGATCCTCACATTCAGAGACACTTCAGCTGGGTCTGGATCACTAGACCCTGAGACTGGTCCCTCACACACTGATTCTCACATTCACACACACTTCAGCTGGGTCTGGATCACTAGACCCTGAGACTGGTCCCTCACACACTGATCATCACATTCACACACACTTCAGCTTGTTCTGGATCACGTGACCCTGAGACTGGTCCCTCACACACTGACCCTCACATTCACTCACACTTCAGCTGGGTCTGGATCACTGGACCCTGAGACTGGTCCCTCACACACTGACCCTCACATTCACACACACTTCAGCTGGGTCTGGATCACTGGACCCTGAGACTGGTCCCTCACACACTGAGCCTCACATTCACACAGACTTCAACTGGGTCTGGATCACTGGACCCTGAGACTGGTCCCTCACACACTGATCCTCACATTCACACACATGTCAGCTGGGTCTGGATCACTGGACCCTGAGACTGGTCCCTCACACACTGACCCTCACATTCACACACACTTCAGCTGGGTCTGGATCACTGGACCCTGAGACTGGTCCCTCACACACTGAGCCTCACATTCACACACACTTCAGCTGGTTCTGGATCACTGGACCCTGAGACTGGTCCCTCACACACTGATCCTCACATTCACACACACTTCAGCTGGGTCTGGATCACTGGACCCTGAGACTGGTCCCTCACACACTGAGCCTCACATTCACACACACTTCAGCTGGGTCTGGATCACGAGACCCTGAGACTGGTCCCTCACACACTGAGCCTCACATTCACACACACTTCAGCTGGGTCTGGATTACTGGACCCTGAGACTGGACCCTCACACACTGAACCTCACATTCACACACACTTCAGCTGGGTCTGGATCACGAGACCCTGAGACTGCTCCCTCACACACTGAGCCTCACATTCACACACACTTCAGCTGGGTCTGGATCACTGGTCCCTGAGACTGGTCCCTCACACACTGATCCTCACATTCACACACACTTCAGCTGGGTCTGGATCACTGATCACTGAGACTGGTCCCTCACACACTGATCCTCACATTCACACACACTTCAGCTGGGTCTGGATCACTGGACACTGAGACTGGTCCCTCACACACTGAGCCTCACATTCACACACACTTCAGCAGGGTCTGGATCACTAGACCCTGAGACTGGTCCCTCAACCACTGATCCTCACATTCACACACACTTCAGCTGGGTCTGGATCACTGGACCCTGAGACTGGTCCCTCACACACTGAGCCTCACATTCACACACACTCAGCTGGGTCTGGATCACTGGACCCTGAGACTGGTCCCTCACGCACTGAGCCTCACATTCACACACACTTCAGCTGGGTCTGGATCACGAGACCCTTAGACTGGTCCCTCACACACTGATCCTCACATTCACACACACTTCAGCTGGGTCTGGATCACTGGACCCTGAGGCTGGTTCCTCACACACTGATCCTCACATTCACACACACTTCAGCTGGGTCTGGATCACTGGACCCTGAGGCTGGTTCCTCACACACTGATCCTCACATTCACACACACTTCATCTGGGTCTGGATCACTAGACCCTGAGACTGGTCCCTATCACACTGATCCTCACATTCACACACACTTCAGTTGGGTCTGGATCACTCGACAATGAGACTGGTCCCTCACACACTGAGCCTCACATTCACACACACTTCAGCTGGGTCTGGTTCACTGGACCCTGAGACTGGTCCCTCACACACTGAGCCTCACATTCACACACACTTCAGCTGGGTCTGGATCACTGGACCCTGAGACTGGTCCCTCACACACTGAGCCTCACATTCACACACACTTCAGCTGGGTCTGGATCACTAGACCCTGAGACTGGTCCCTATCACACTGATCCTCACATTCACACACACTTCAGTTCGGTCTGGATCACTAGACATTGAGACTGGTCCCTCACACACTGAGCCTCACATTCACACACACTTCAGCTGGGTCTGGATCACTGGACCCTGAGACTGGTCCCTCACACCCTGAGCCTCACATTCACACACACTTCAGCTGGGTCTAGATCACAGGACCCAGGAGACTGGTCCCTCACACACTGAGCCTCACATTCACACAGTCTTCAGCTGGGTCTGGATCACGAGACCCTGAGACTGGTCCCTCACACACTGATCCTCACATTCACACACACTTCAGCTGGGTCTGGATCACTAGACCCTGAGACTGGTCCCTCACACACTGAGCCTCACATTCACACACACTTCAGCTGGGTCTGGATCACTGGACCCTGAGACTAGTCCCTCACACACTGAGCCTCACATTCACACACACTTCAGCTGGGTCTGGATCACGAGACCCTGAGACTGGTCCCTCACACACTGATCCTCACATTCACACACACTTCAGCTGGGTCTGGATCACTGGACCCTGAGACTGGTCCCTCACACACTGATCCTCACATTCACACACCCTTCAGCTGGGTCTGGATCACGAGACCCTGAGACTGGTCCCTCACACACTGAGCCTCACATTCACACACACTGCAGCTGGGTCTGGATCACTGGACCCTGAGACTGGTCCCTCACACACTGAGCCTCACATTCACACACACTTCAGCTGGGTCTGGATCACTAGACACTGAGACTGGTTCCTCACACACTGATCCTCACATTCACACACACTTCAGCTGGGTCTGGATCACTGGACCCTGAGACTGGTCCCTCACACACTGAGCCTCACATTCACACACACTTCAGCTGGGTCTGGATCACGAGACCCTGAGACTGGTCCCTCACACACTGAGCCTCACATTCACACACACTTCAGCTGGGTCTGGATCACTGGACACTGAGACTGGTCCCTCACACACTGAGCCTCACATTCACACACACTTCAGCTGGGTCTGGATCAGTGGACCCTGAGACTGGTCCCTCACACACTGAGCCTCACATTCACACACACTTCAGCTGGGTCTGGATTACTGGACCGTGAGACTGGTCCCTCACACAATGATCCTCACATTCACACACACTTCAGCTGGGTCTGGATGACTGGACCCTGAGGCTGGTTCCTCACACACTGATCCTCACATTCACACACACTTCAGCTGGGTCTGGATCACTAGACACTGAGACTGGTCCCTCACACACTGAGCCTCACATTCACACACACTTCAGCTGGGTCTGGATCACTGGACCCTGAGACTGGTCCCTCACTCACTGAGCTTCACATTCACACACACTTCAGCTGGGTCTGGATCACTAGACCCTGAGACTGGTCCCTCACACACTGAGCCTCACATTCACACACAATTCAGCTGGGTCTGGATCACTGGACCCTGAGACTGGTCCCTCACACACCGAGCCTCACATTCACACACACTTCAGCTGGGTCTGTATCACTGGATCCTGAGACTGGTCCCTCACACACTGATCCTCACATTCACACACACTTCAGCTGGGACTGGATCACTATACCCTAAGACTGGTCCCTCACACACTGAGCCTCACATTCACACACACTTCAGCTGGGTCTGGATCACTGGACCCTGAGGCTGGTCCCTCACACACTGATCCTCACATTCACACATACTTCAGCTGGGTCTGGATCACTAGACCCTGAGACTGGTCCCTCAAACACTGAGCCTCACATTCACACACACTTCAGCTGGGTCTGGATCAATGGACCCTGTGACTGGTCCCTCACACACTGATCCTCACATTCACACACACTTCAGCTGGGTGTGGATCACGAGATCCTGAGACTGGTCCCTCACACACTGAACCTCACATTCACACACACTTCAGCTGGGTTTGGATCAGTGGACCCTGAGACTGGTCCCTCACACACTGAGCCTCACATTCACACAGTCTTCAGCTGGGTCTGGATCACTAGACCCTGAGACTGGAACCCTCACACACTGAGCCTCACATTCACACACACTTCAGCTGGGTCTGGATCACGAGACACTGAGACTGGTTCCTCACAAAATGAGCGTCACATTCACACACAATTCAGCTGGGTCTGGATCACTGGACCCTGAGACTGGTCCCTCACACACTGAGTCTCACATTCACACAGTCTTCAGCTGGGTCTGGATCACGAGACCCTGAGACTGGTCCCTCAAACACTGATCCTCACATTCACACACACTTCAGCTGGGTCTGGATCACTAGACCCTGAGACTGGTCCCTCACACACTGAGGCTCACATTCACACACACTTCAGCTGGGTCTGGATCACTGGACCCTGAGACTGGTCCCTCACACACTGAGCCTCACATTCACACACACTTCAGCTGGGTCTAGTTCACAGGACCCAGGAGACTGGTCCCTCACACACTGAGCCTCACATTCACACAGTCGTCAGCTTGGTCTGGATCACTAGACCCTGAGACTGGTCCCTCTCACACTGAGCCTCACATTCACACACACTTCAGCTGGGTCTGGATCACTAGACCCGGAGACTGGTCCCTCACACACTGAGCCTCACATTCACACACACTTCAGCTGGGTCTGGATCACTGGACCCTGAGGCTGGTTCCTCACACACTGATCCTCACATTCAAACACACTTCAGCTGGGTCTGGATCACTGGATCCTTAGACTGGTCCCTCACACACTGAACCTCACATTCACACACACTTCAGCTGGGTCTGGATCACTAGACCCTGAGACTGGTTCCTATCACACTGATCCTCACATTCACACACACTTCTGTTGGGTCTGGATCACTAGACAATGAAACTGGTCCCTCACACACTGAGCCTCACATTCACACACACTTCAGCTGGGTCTGGATCACTGGACCCTGAGACTGGTCCCTCACACACTGAGCCTCACATTCACACACACTTCAGCTGGGTCTAGATCACAGGACCCATGAGACTGGTCCCTCACACACTGAGCCTCACATTCACACAGTCTTCAGCTGGGTCTGGATCACGAGACCCTGAGACTGGTCCCTCACACACTGATCCTCACATTCACACACACTTCAGCTGGGTCTGGATCACGAGACCCTGAGACTGGTCCCTCACACACTGAGCCTCACATTCACACACACTTCAGCTGGGTCTGGATCACTGGATCCTGAGAAAGGTCCCTCACACACTGAGCCTCACATTCACACATACTTCAGCTGGGTCTAGAATAAAGGACCCAGGAGACTGGTCCCTCACGCACTGAGCCTCACATTCACACAGTCTTCAGCTGGCCCTGGATCACTAGACCCTGAGACTGGTCCCTCACACACTGAGCCTCACATTCACACACACTTCAGCTGGGTCTGGATCACTGGACCCTGAGACTGGTCCCTCACACACTGAGCCTCACATTCACACAGACTTCAGCTGGGTCTGGATCACGAGACCCTGAGACTGGTCCCTCACACACTGATCCTAACATTCACACACACTTCAGCTGGGTCTGGATCACTAGACCCTGAGACTGGTCCCTCACACACTGAGCCTCACATTCACACACACTTCAGCTGGGTCTGGATCACTGGACCCTGAGACTGGTCCCTCACACACTGAGCCTCACATTCACACACACTTCAGCTGGGTCTAGATCACAGGACCCTGAGACTGGTCCCTCACACACTGAGCTTCACATTCACACAGTCTTCAGCTGGGTCTGGATCACTAGACCCTGAGACTGGTCCCTCACACACTGAGCCTCACATTCACACACACTTCAGCTGGGTCTGGATCACTGGACCCTGAGACTGGTCCCTCACACACTGATCCTCACATTCACACACACTTCAGCTGGGTCTGGATCACTAGACCCGGAGACTGGTCCCTCACACACTGATCCTCACATTCACACACACTTCAGCTGGGTCTGGATCACTAGACCCTGAGACTGGTCCCTCACACACTGATCCTCACATTCACACACACTTCAGCTGGGTCTGGATCACTGGACCCTGAGACTGGTCCCTCACACACTGATCCTCACATTCACACACACTTCAGCTGGGTCTGGATCACTGGACCCTGAGACTGGTCCCTCACACACTGAGCCTCACATTCACACACACTTCAGCTGGGTCTGGATCACGGGACCCTGAGACTGGTCCCTCACACGCTGATCCTCACATTCACACACACTTCAGCTGGGTCTGGATGACTGGACCCTGAGGCTGGTTCCTCACACACTGATCCTCACATTCACACACACTTCAGCTAGGTCTGGATCACTTGACCCTGAGACTGGTCCCTCACACACTGATCCTCACATTCACACACACTTCAGTTGGGTCTGAATCACTAGACCCTGAGACTGGTCCCTCACACACTGAGCCTCACATTCACACACACTTCAGCTGGGTCTGGATCACTGGACCCTGAGACTGGTCCCTCACACACTGAGCCTCACATTCACACACACTTCAGCTGGGTCTAGATCACAGGACCCAGGAGACTGGTCCCTCACACACTGAGCCTCACATTCACACAGTCTTCAGCTGGGTCTGGATCACTAGACCCTGAGACTGGTCCCTCACACACTGATCCTCACATTCACACACACTTCAGCTGGGTCTGGATCACTAGACCCTGAGACTGGTCCCTCACACACTGAGCCTCACATTCACACACAATTCAGCTGGGTCTGGATCACTGGACCCTGAGACTGGTCCCTCACACACCGAGCCTCACATTCACACACACTTCAGCTGGGTCTGTATCACTGGATCCTGAGACTGGTCCCTCACACACTGATCCTCACATATACACACACTTCAGCTGGGTCTGGATCACTAGACCCTGAGACTGGTCCCTCACACACTGAGCCTCACATTCACACACACTTCAGCTGGGTCTGGATCACTGGACCCTGAGGCTGGTCCCTCACACACTGATCCTCACATTCACAAACACTTCAGCTGGGTCTGGATCAATGGACCCTGTGACTGGTCCCTCACACACTGAGCCTCACATTCACACACACTTCAGCTGGGTCTGGATCACTAGACCCTGAGACTGGTCCCTCACACACTGATCCTCACATTCACACACACTTCAGCTGGGTCTGGATCACTAGACCTGAGACTGGTCCCTCACACACTGAGCCTCACATTCACACACACTTCAGCTGGGTCTGGATCACTGGACCCTGAGACTGGTCCCTCACACACTGAGCCTCACATTCACACACACTTCAGCTGGGTCTAGATCACAGGACCCTGAGACTGGTCCCTCACACACTGAGCTTCACATTCACACAGTCTTCAGCTGGGTCTGGATCACGGGACCCTGAGACTGGTCCCTCACACACTGATCCTCACATTCACACACACTTCAGCTGGGTCTGGATCACTAGACCCGGAGACTGGTCCCTCAGACACTGATCCTCACATTCACACACACTTCAGCTGGGTCTGGATCACTAGACCCTGAGACTGGTCCCTCACACATTGATCCTCACATTCACACACACTTCAGCTGGGTCTGGATCACTGGACCATGAGACTGGTCCCTCACACACTGATCCTCACATTCACACACACTTCAGCTGAGTCTGGATCACTGGACCCTGAGACTGGTCCCTCACACACTGATCCTCACATTCACACACACTTCAGCTGGGTCTGGATCACTGGACCCCGAGACTGGTCCCTCACACGCTGATCCTCACATTCACACACACTTCAGCTGTGTCTGGATGACTGGACCCTGAGGCTGGTTCCTCACACACTGATCCTCACATTCACACACACTTCAGCTGGGTCTGGATCACTAGACCCTGAGACTGGTCCCTCACACACTGATCCTCACATTCACACACACTTCAGCTGGGTCTGAATCACCAGACCCTGAGACTGGTCCCTCACACACTGAGCCTCACATTCACACACACTTCAGCTCGTTCTGGATCACTGGACCCTGAGACTGGTCCCTCACACACTGAGCCTCACATTCACACACACTTCAGCTGGGTCTAGATCACAGGACCCAGGAGACTGGTCCCTCACACACTGAGCCTCACATTCACACAGTCTTCAGCTGGGTCTGGATCGCGAGACCCTGAGACTGGTCCCTCACACACTGATTCTCACATTCACACACACTTCAGCTGGGTCTGGATCACTAGACCCTTAGACTGGTCCCTCACACACTGAGCCTCACATTCACACACAATTCAGCTGAGTCTGGATCACTGGACCCTGAGACTGGTCCCTCACACACCGAGCCTCACATTCACACACACTTCAGCTGGGTCTGTATCACTGGATCCTGAGCCTGGTCCCTCACACACTGATCCTCACTTATACACACACTTCAGCTGGGTCTGGATCACTAGACCCTGAGACTGGTCCCTCACACACTGAGCCTCACATTCACACACACTTCAGCTGGGTCTGGATCACTGGACCCTGAGGCTGGTCCCTCACACACTGATCCTCACATTCACAAACACTTCAGCTGGGTCTGGATCAATGGACCCTGTGACTGGTCCCTCACACACTGAGCCTCACATTCACACACACTTCAGCTGGGTGTGGATCACGAGACCCTGAGACTGGTCCCTCACACACTGATCCTCACATTCATACACACTTCAGCTGGGTTTGGATCAGTGGACCCTGAGACTGGTCCCTCACACACTGAGCCTCACATTCACACACACTTCAGCTGCGTCTGGATCACTGGACCCTGAGACAGGTCCCTCACACACTGAGCCTCACATTCGCACACACTTCAGCTGGCTCTGGATCATTAGACCCTGAGACAGGTCCCTCACACACTGATCCTCACATTCACACACACTTCAGCTGGGTCTGGATCACTGGACCCTGAGACTGGTCCCTCACACACTGAGCCTCACATTCACACACACTTCAGCTGGGTCTGGATCACTAGACCCTGAGGCTGGTCCCTCACACACTGAGCCTCACATTGACACACACTTCAGCTGGGTCTGGATCACTAGACCCTGAGACTGGTCCCTCACACACTGATCCTCACATTCACACACACTTCAGTTGGGTCTGGATCACGAGACCCTGAGACTGGTCCCTCACACACTGATCCTAACATTCACACACACTTCAGCTGGGTCTGGATCACTAGACCCTGAGACTGGTCCCTCACACACTGAGCCTCACATTCACACACACTTCAGCTGGGTCTGGATCACTGGACCCTGAGACTGGTCCCTCACACACTGAGCCTCACATTCACACACACTTCAGCTGGGTCTAGATCACAGGACCCTGAGACTGGTCCCTCACACACTGAGCTTCACATTCACACAGTCTTCAGCTGGGTCTGGATCACTAGACCCTAAGACTGGTCCCTCACACTCTGAGCCTCACATTCACACACACTTCAGCTGGGTCTGGATCACTGGACCCTGAGACTGGTCCCTCACACACTGATCCTCACATTCACACACACTTCAGCTGGGTCTGGATCACTAGACCCGGAGACTGGTCCCTCACACACTGATCCTCACATTCACACACACTTCAGCTGGGTCTGGATCACTAGACCCTGAGACTGGTCCCTCACACACTGATCCTCACATTCACACACACTTCTGCTGGGTCTGGATCACTGGACCCTGAGACTGGTCCCTCACACACTGATCCTCACATTCACACACACTTCAGCTGGGTCTGGATCACTGGACCCTGAGACTGGTCCCTCACACACTGAGCCTCACATTCACACACACTTCAGCTGGGTCTGGATCACGGGACCCTGAGACTGGTCCCTCACACGCTGATCCTCACATTCACACAAACTTCAGCTGGGTCTGGATGACTGGACCCTAAGCCTGGTTCCTCACACACTGATCCTCACATTCACACACACTTCAGCTAGGTCTGGATCACTTGACCCTGAGACTGGTCCCTCACACACTGATCCTCACATTCACACACACTTCAGTTGGGTCTGAATCACTAGACCCTGAGACTGGTCCCTCACACACTGAGCCTCACATTCACACACACTTCAGCTGGGTCTGGATCACAACCCTGAGACTGGTCCCTCACACACTTAGCCTCACATTCACACACACTTCAGCTGGGTCTAGATCACAGGACCCAGGAGACTGGTCCCTCACACACTGAGCCTCACATTCACACAGTCTTCAGCTGGGTCTGGATCACTACACCCTGAGACTGGTCCTTCACAGACTGATCCTCACATTCACACACACTTCAGCTGGGTCTGGATCACTAGACCCTGAGACTGGTCCCTCACACACTGAGCCTCACATTCACACACAATTCAGCTGGGTCTGGATCACTGGACCCTGAGACTGGTACCTCACACACCGAGCCTCACATTCACACACACTTCAGCTGGGTCTGTATCACTGGACCCTGAGACTGGTCCCTCACACACTGATCCTCACATTCACACACACTTCAGCTGGGTCTGGATCACTAGACCCTGAGACTGGTCCCTCACACACTGAGCCTCACATTCACACACAATTCAGCTGAGTCTGGATCACTGGACCCTGAGACTGGTCCCTCACACACCGAGCCTCACATTCACACACACTTCAGCTGGGTCTGTATCACTGGATCCTGAGACTGGTCCCTCACACACTGATCCTCACATATACACACACTTCAGCTGGGTCTGGATCACTAGACCCTGAGACTGGTCCCTCACACACTGAGCCTCACATTCACACACACTTCAGCTGGGTCTGGATCACTGGACCCTGAGGCTGGTCCCTCACACACTGATCCTCACATTCACAAACACTTCAGCTGGGTCTGGATCAATGGACCCTGTGACTGGTCCCTCACACACTGAGCCTCACATTCACACACACTTCAGCTGGGTCTGGATCACTAGACCCTGAGACTGGTCCCTCACACACTGATCCTCACATTCACACACACTTCAGCTGGGTCTGGATCACTAGACCTGAGACTGGTCCCTCACACACTGAGCCTCACATTCACACACACTTCAGCTGGGTCTGGATCACTGGACCCTGAGACTGGTCCCTCACAAACTGAGCCTCACATTCACACACACTTCCGCTGGGTCTAGATCACAGGACCCTGAGACTGGTCCCTCACACACTGAGCTTCACATTCACACAGTCTTCAGCTGGGTCTGGATCACGGGACCCTGAGACTGGTCCATCACACACTGATCCTCACATTCACACACACTTCAGCTGGGTCTGGATCACTGGACCATGAGACTGGTCCCTCACACACTGATCCTCACATTCACACACACTTCAGCTGGGTCTGGATCACGAGACCCTGAGACTGGACCCTCACACACTGATCCTCACATTCACACACACTTCAGCTGGGTCTGGATCACTGGACCATGAGACTGGTCCCTCACACACTGATCCTCACATTCACACACACTTCAGCTGAGTCTGGATCACTGGACCCTGAGACTGGTCCCTCACACGCTGATCCTCACATTCACACACACTTCAGCTGGGTCTGGATGACTGGACCCTGAGGCTGGTTCCTCACACACTGATCCTCACATTCACACACACTTCAGCTGGGTCTGGATCACTAGACCCTGAGACTGGGCCCTCACACACTGATCCTCACATTCACACACACTTCAGTTGGGTCTGAATCACCAGATCCTGAGACTGGTCCCTCACACACTGAGCCTCACATTCACACACACTTCAGCTGGGTCTGGATCACTGGACCCTGAGACTGGTCCCTCACACACTGAGCCTCACATTCACACACACTTCAGCTGGGTCTAGATCACAGGACCCAGGAGACTGGTCCCTCACACACTGAGCCTCACATTCACACAGTCTTCAGCTGGGTCTGGATCACTAGACCCTGAGACTGGTCCCTCACACACTGAGCCTCACATTCACACACAATTCAGCTGAGTCTGGATCACTGGACCCTGAGACTGGTCCCTCACACACCGAGCCTCACATTCACACACACTTCAGCTGGGTCTGTATCACTGGATCCTGAGACTGGTCCCTCACACACTGATCCTCACTTATACACACACTTCAGCTGGGTCTGGATCACTAGACCCTGAGACTGGTCCCTCACACACTGAGCCTCACATTCACACACACTTCAGCTGGGTCTGGATCACTGGACCCTGAGGCTGGTCCCTCACACACTGATCCTCACATTCACAAACACTTCAGCTGGGTCTGGATCAATGGACCCTGTGACTGGTCCCTCACACACTGAGCCTCACATTCACACACACTTCAGCTGGGTGTGGATCACGAGACCCTGAGACTGGTCCCTCACACACTGATCCTCACATTCATACACACTTCAGCTGGGTTTGGATCAGTGGACCCTGAGACTGGTCCCTCACACACTGAGCCTCACATTCACACACACTTCAGCTGCGTCTGGATCACTGGACCCTGAGACAGGTCCCTCACACAGTGAGCCTCACATTCGCACACACTTCAGCTGGCTCTGGATCATTAGACCCTGAGACAGGTCCCTCACACACTGATCCTCACATTCACACACACTTCAGCTGGGTCTGGATCACTGGACCCTGAGACTGGTCCCTCACACACTGAGCCTCACATTCACACACACTTCAGCTGGGTCTGGATCACTAGACCCTGAGGCTGGTCCCTCACACACTGAGCCTCACATTCACACAAACTTCAGCTGGGTCTGGATCACTAGACCCTGAGACTGGTCCCTCACACACTGAGCCTCACATTCACACACACTTCAGCTGGGTCTGAATTACTGGACCCTGAGACTGGTTCCTCACACACTGAGCCTCACATTCACACAAACTTCAGCTGGGTCTGGATCACTGGACCCTGAGGCTGGTTCCTCACACACTGATCCTCACATTCACACACACTTCAGCTGGGTCTGGATCACTAGATCCGGAGACTGGTCCCTCACACACTGAGCCTCACATTCACACACACTTCAGCTGGGTCTGGATCACTAGACACTGAGTCTGGTTCCTCACACAATGAGCGTCACATTCACACACACTTCAGCTGGGTCTGGATCACTGGACCCTGAGACTGGTCCCTCACACACTGAGCCTCACATTCACACACACTTCAGCTGGGTCTGGATCATGAGACACTGAGACTGGTCCCTCACACACTGAGCCTCATATTCACACACACTTCAGCTGGGTCTGGATCACTAGACACTGAGACTGGTCCCTCACACACTGACCCTCACATTCACACACACTTCAGCTGGGTCTGGATCACTGGACCCTGAGACTGGTCCCTCACACACTGAGCCTCACATTCACACACACATAAGCTGGCTCTGGATCACGAGACCCTGAGACTGGTCCCTCACACACTGATCCTCACATTCACACACACTTCAGCTGGGTCTGGATCACTGGACCCTGAGACTGGTCCCTCACACACTGATCCTCACATTCACACACACTTCAGCTGGGTCTGGATTACTGGACCCTGAGATTGGTCCCTCACACACTGATCCTCACATTCACACACACTTCAGCTGGGTCTGGATCACTAGACCCTGAGACTGGTCCCTCACACACTGATCCTCACATTCACACACACTTCAGCTGGGTCTGGATCACTGGACCCTGAGACTGGTCCCTCACACACTGATCCTCACATTCACACACACTTCAGCTGGGTCTGGATCACTGGACCCTGAGACTGGTCCCTCACACACTGAGCCTCACATTCACACACACTTCAGCTGGGTCTGGATCACTAGACCCTGAGGCTGGTCCCTCACACACTGAGCCTCACATTCACACAAACTTCAGCTGGGTCTGGATCACTAGAGCCTGAGACTGGTCCCTCACACACTGAGCCTCACATTCACACACACTTCAGCTGGGTCTGAATTACTGGACCCTGAGACTGGTCCCTCACACACTGAGCCTCACATTCACACACACTTCAGCTGGGTCTGGATCACTGGACCCTGAGGCTGGTTCCTCACACACTGATCCTCACATTCACACACACTTCAGCTGGGTCTGGATCACTGGATCCTGAGACTGGTCCCTCACACACTGAGCCTCACATTCACACAGTCTTCAGCTGGGTCTGGATCACGAGACCCTGAGACTGGTCCCTCACACACTGATCCTCACATTCACACACACTTCAGCTGGGTCTGGATCACTGGACCCTGAGACTGGTCCCTCTCACACTGATCCTCACATTCACACACACTTCAGCTGGGTCTGGATCACTGGACCCTGAGACTGGTCCCTCACACACTGAGCCTCACATTCACACACACTTCAGCTGGGTCTGGATCACAGGACCCAGGAGACTGGTCTCTCACACACTGAGCCTCACATTCACACAGTCTTCAGCTGGGTCTGGATCACTAGACCCTGAGACTGGTCCCTCACACACCGATCCTCACATTCACACACACTTCAGCTGGGTCTGGATCACTAGACCCTGAGACTGGTCCCTCACACACTGAGCCTCACATTCACACACACTTCAGCTGGGTCTGGATTACTGGACCGTGAGACTGGTCCTCACACACTGATCCTCACATTCACACACACTTCAGCTGGGTATGGATCACTAGACCCTGAGACTGGTCCCTCACACACTGAGCCTCACATTCACACACACTTCAGCTGGGTCTGGATCACTGGACCCTGAGACTGGTCCCTCACACACTGAGCCTCACATTCACATACACTTCAGCTGGGTCTAGATCACAGGACCCTGAGACTGGTCCCTCACACACTGAGCCTCACATTCACACACACTTCAGCTGGGTCTGGATCACGAGATCCTGAGACTGGTCCCTCACACACTGATCCTCACATTCACACACACTTCAGCTGGGTCTGGATGACTGGACCCTGAGGCTGGTCCCTCACACACTGAGCCTCACATTCACACAGTCTTCAGCTGGGTCTGGATCACTAGACCCTGAGACTGGTCCCTCACACACCGATCCTCACATTCACACACACTTCAGCTGGGTCTGGATCACTAGATCCTGAGACTGGTCCCTCAGACACTGAGCCTCTCATTCACACACACTTCAGCTGGGTCTGGATCACTGGACCCTGAGACTGGTCCCTCACACACTGAGCCTCACATTCACACACACTTCAGCTGGGTCTAGATCACAGGACCCTGAGACTGGTCCCTCACACACTGATCCTCACATTCACACACACTTCAGCTGGGTCTGGATCACTAGACCCTGAGACTGGTCCCTCCCACACTGAGCCTCACATTCACACACACATTCAGCTGGGTCTGTATCACTGGATCCTGAGACTGGTCTCTCACACACTGATCCTCACATTCACACACACATCAGCTGGGTCTGGATCACTAGACCCTGAGACTGGTCCCTCACACACTGAGCCTCACATTCACACACACTTCAGCTGGGTCTGGATCACTGGACCCTGAGGCTGGTCCCTCACACACTGATCCTCACATTCACAAACACTTCAGCTGGGTCTGAATCAATGGACGCTGTGACTGGTCCCTCACACACCGAGCCTCACATTCACACACACTTCAGCTGGGTGTGGATCACGAGACCCTGAGACTGGTCCCTCACACACTGATCCTCACATTCATACACACTTCAGCTGGGTTTGGATCAGTGGACCCTGAGACTGGTCCCTCACACACTGAGCCTCACATTCACACACACTTCAGCTGGGTCTGGATCACTGGACCCTGAGACTGGTCCCTCACACACTGAGTCTCATATTCACACACACTTCAGCTGGGTCTGGATCATTAGACCCTGAGACTGGTCCCTCACACACTGATCCTCACATTCACACACACTTCAGCTGGGTCTGGATCACTGGACCCTGAGACTGGTCCCTCACACACTGATCCTCACATTCACACACACTTCAGCTGGGTCTGGATCACGAGACCCTGAGACTGGTCCCTCACACACTGATCCTCACATTCACACACACTTCAGCTGGGTCTGGATCATAGACCCTGAGACTGGTCCCTCACACACTGAGCCTCACATTCACACACACTTCAGCCGGGTCTGGATTACTGGACCCTGAGACTGGTCCCTCACACACTGAGCCTCACATTCACACACACTTCAGCTGGGTCTGGATCACTGGACCCTGAGACTGGTCCCTCACACACTGATCCTCACATTCACACACACTTCAGCTGGGTCTGGATCACGAGACCCTGAGACTGGTCCCTCACACACTGATCCTCACATTCACACACACTTCAGCTGGGTCTGCATCACTGGACCCTGAGGCTGGTTCCTCACACACTGATCCTCACATTCACACACACTTCAGCTGGGTCTGGATCACTGGATCCTGAGACTGGTCCCTCACACACTGAACCTCACATTCACACACACTTCAGCTGGGTCTGGATCACTAGACCCTGAGACTGGTCCCTCACACACTGAGCCTCACATTCACACACACTTCAGCTGGGTCTGGATTACTGGACAGTGAGACTGGTCCTCACACACTGATCCTCACATTCACACACACTTCAGCTGGGTATGGATCACTAGACCCTGAGACTGGTCCCTCACACACTGAGCCTCATATTCACACACACTTCAGCTGGGTCTGGATCACTGGACCCTGAGACTGGTCCCTCACACACTGATCCTCACATTCACACACACTTCAGCTGGTTCTAGATCACAGGACCCTGAGACTGGTCCCTCACACACTGATCCTCACATTCACACACACTTCAGCTGGGTCTGGATGACTGGACCCTGAGGCTGGTCCCTCACACACTGATCCTCACATTCACACAGTCTTCAGCTGGGTCGAGATCACAGGATCCAGGAGACTGGTCCCTCACACACTGAGCCTCACATTCACAGTCTTCAGCTGGGTCTGGATCACTAGACCCTGAGACTGTTCCCTCACACACTGAGCCTCACATTCACACACAATTCAGCTGGGTCTGGATCACTGGAACCTGAGACTGGTCCCTCACACACTGAGCCTCACATTCACACACACTTCAGCTGGGTCTGGATCACTGGACCCTGAGGCTGGTCCCTCACACACTGATCCTCACATTCACAAACACTTCAGCTGCGTCTGAATCAATGGACCCTGTGACTGGTCCCTCACACACTGAGCCTCACATTCACACACACTTCAGCTGGGTGTGGATCACGAGACACTGAGACTGGTCCCTCACAAACTGATCCTCACATTCATACACACTTCAGCTGGGTTTGGATCAGTGGACCCTGAGACTGGTCCCTCACACACTGAGCCTCACATTCACACACACTTCAGCTGGGTCTGGATCACTGGACCCTGAGACTGGTCCCTCACACACTGATCCTCACATTCACACACACTTCAGCTGGGTCTGGATCACTGGACCCTGAGACTGGTCCCTCACACACTGATCCTCACATTCACACACACTTCAGCTGGGTCTGGATCACTGGACCCTGAGACTGGTCCCTCACACACTGATCCTCACATTCACACACACTTCAGCTGGGTCTGGATCACTGGACCCTGAGACTGGTCCCTCACACACTGATCCTCACATTCACACACACTTCAGCTGGGTCTGGATCATAGACCCTGAGACTGGTCCCTCACACACTGAGCCTCACATTCACATACACTTCAGCCGGGTCTGGATTACTGGACCCTGAGACTGGTCCCTCACACACTGAGCCTCACATTCACACACACTTCAGCTGGGTCTGGATCACTGGACCCTGAGACTGGTCCCTCACACACTGATCCTCACATTCACACACACTTCAGCTGGGTCTGGATCACGAGACCCTGAGACTGGTCCCTCACACACTGATCCTCACATTCACACACACTTCAGCTGGGTCTGCATCACTGGACCCTGAGGCTGGTTCCTCACACACTGATCCTCACATTCACACACACTTCAGCTGGGTCTGGATCACTGGATCCTGAGACTGGTCCCTCACACACTGAACCTCACATTCACACACACTTCAGCTGGGTCTGGATTACTGGACAGTGAGACTGGTCCTCACACACTGATCCTCACATTCACACACACTTCAGCTGGGTATGGATCACTAGACCCTGAGACTGGTCCCTCACACACTGAGCCTCATATTCACACACACTTCAGCTGGGTCTGGATCACTGGACCCTGAGACTGGTTCCTCACACACTGATCCTCACATTCACACACACTTTAGCTGTGTCTGGATCACTGGATCCTGAGACTGGTCCCTCACACACTGAACCTCACATTCACACACACTTCAGCTGGGTCTGGATCACTAGACCCTGAGACTGGTCCCTCACACACTGAGCCTCACATTCACACACACTTCAGCTGGGTCTGGATTACTGGACAGTGAGACTGGTCCTCACACACTGATCCTCACATTCACACACACTTCAGCTGGGTATGGATCACTAGACCCTGAGACTGGTCCCTCACACACTGAGCCTCACATTCACACACACTTCAGCTGGGTCTGGATCACTGGACCCTGAGACTGGTCCCTCACACACTGAGCCTCACATTCACACACACTTCAGCTGGGTCTGGATGACTGGACCCTGAGGCTGGTCCCTCACACACTGATCCTCACATTCACACAGTCTTCAGCTGGGTCTGGATCACTAGACCCTGAGACTGTTCCCTCACACACTGAGCCTCACATTCACACACAATTCAGCTGGGTCTGGATCACTGGAACCTGAGACTGTTCCCTCACACACTGAGCCTCACATTCACACACACTTCAGCTGGGTCTGGATCACTGGACCCTGAGACTGGTCCCTCACACACTGAGTCTCATATTCACACACACTTCAGCTGGGTCTGGATCATTAGACCCTGAGACTGGTCCCTCACACACTGATCCTCACATTCACACACACTTCAGCTGGGTCTGGATCACTGGACCCTGAGACTGGTCCCTCACACACTGATCCTCACATTCACACACACTTCAGCTGGGTCTGGATCATAGACCCTGAGACTGGTCCCTCACACACTGAGCCTCACATTCACACACACTTCAGCCGGGTCTGGATTACTGGACCCTGAGACTGGTCCCTCACACACTGAGCCTCACATTCACACACACTTCAGCTGGGTCTGGATCACTGGACCCTGAGACTGGTCCCTCACACACTGATCCTCACATTCACACACACTTCAGCTGGGTCTGGATCACGAGACCCTGAGACTGGTCCCTCACACACTGATCCTCACATTCACACACACTTCAGCTGGGTCTGCATCACTGGACCCTGAGGCTGGTTCCTCACACACTGATCCTCACATTCACACACACTTCAGCTGGGTCTGGATCACTGGATCCTGAGACTGGTCCCTCACACACTGAACCTCACATTCACACACACTTCAGCTGGGTCTGGATCACTAGACCCTGAGGCTGGACCCTCACACACTAATCCTCACATTCATACACACTTAAGCTGGGTCTGGATCACGAGACCCTGAGACTGGTCCCTCACACACTGAGCCTCACATTCACACACACTTCAGCTGGGTCTGGATCACTAGACCCTGAGACTGGTCCCTCACACACTGAGCCTCACATTCACACACACTTCAGCTGGGTCTGGATCACTAGACCCTGAGACTGGGCCCTCACACACAGCCTCACATTCACACACACTTCAGCTGGGTCTGGATCACTGGACACTGAGACTGGTCCCTCACACACTGATCCTCACATTCACACACACTTCAGCTGGGTCTGGATCACTAGACCCTGAGACTGGTCCCTCACACTCTGATCCTCACATTCACACACACTTCAGCTGGGTCTGGATTACTGGACCCTGAGACTGGTCCCTCACACACTGAGCCTCACATTCACACACACTTCAGCTGGGTCTGGATCACTAGACCCTGAGACTGGTCCCTCACACACTGAGCCTCACATTCACACACACTTCAGCTGGGTCTGGATCACTGGACCCTGAGGCTGGTCCCTCACACACTGATCCTCACATTCACACACACTTCAGCTGGGTCTGGATCACTAGACCCTGAGACTGGTCCCTCACACACTGAGCCTCACATTCACACACACTTCAGCTGGGTCTGGATCACTGGACCCTGAGGCTGGTCCCTCACACACTGATCCTCACATTCACAAACACTTCAGCTGGGTCTGAATCAATGGACCCTGTGACTGGTCCCTCACACACTGAGCCTCACATTCACACACACTTCAGCTGGGTGTGGATCACGAGACCCTGAGACTGGTCCCTCACACACTGATCCTCACATTCATACACACTTCAGCTGGGTTTGGATCAGTGGACCCTGAGACTGGTCCCTCACACACTGAGCCTCACATTCACACACACTTCAGCTGGGTCTGGATCACTGGACACTGAGACTGGTCCCTCACACACTGAGTCTCATATTCACACACACTTCAGCTGGGTCTGGATCATTAGAACCTGAGACTGGTCCCTCACACACTGATCCTCACATTCACACACACTTCAGCTGGGTCTGGATCACTGGACCCTGAGACTGGTCCCTCACACACTGATCCTCACATTCACACACACTTCAGCTGGGTCTGGAACACGAGACCCTGAGACTGGTCCCTCACACACTGATCCTCACATTCACACACACTTCAGCTGGATCTGGATAATAGACCCTGAGACTGGTCCCTCACACACTGAGCCTCACATTCACACACACTTCAGCCGGGTCTGGATTACTGGAACCTGAGACTGGTCCCTCACACACTGAGCCTCACATTCACACACACTTCAGCTGGGTCTGGATCACTGGACCCTGAGACTGGTCCCTCACACACTGATCCTCACATTCACACACACTTCAGCTGGGTCTGGATCACGAGACCCTGAGACGGTTCCCTCACACACTGATCCTCACATTCACACACACTTCAGCTGGGTCTGGATCACTGGATCCTGAGACTGGTCCCTCACACACTGAACCTCACATTCACACACACTTCAGCTGGGTCTGGATCACTAGACCCTGAGGCTGGACCCTCACACACTAATCCTCAC
Organism: Pristiophorus japonicus; assembly: GCF_044704955.1. NCBI lineage: Eukaryota > Metazoa > Chordata > Chondrichthyes > Pristiophoridae > Pristiophorus > Pristiophorus japonicus. Next base: position 510,470 of record NW_027254835.1, on the reverse strand, counting down.
ATTCACACACACTTCAGCTGGGTCTGGATCACGTGACCCTGAGACTGGTCCCTCACACACTGATCCTCACATTCACACACACTTCAGCTGGGTCTGGATCACTGGACCCTGAGACTGGTCCCTCACACACTGACCCTCACATTCACACACACTTCAGCTGGGTCTGGATCACTAGATCCTGAGACTGGTCCCTCACACACTGAGCCTCACATTCACACACACTTCAGCTGGGTCTAGATCACAGGACTCAGGAGACTGGTCCCCCACACACTGAGCCTCACATTCACACACACTTCAGCTGGGTCTGGATCACTAGACACTGAGACTGGTCCCTCACACACTGAGCCTCACATTCACACGCACTTCAGCTGGGTCTGGATCACTGGACCCTGAGACTGGTCCCTCACACACTGAGCCTCACATTCACACACACTTCAGCTGGATCTGGATCACGAGACCCTGAGACTGGTCCCTCACACACTGACCCTCACATTCACACACACTTCAGCTGCGTCTGGATCACTAGACCCTGAGACTGGTCCCTCACACACTGATCCTCACATTCACACACACTTCAGCTGGGTCTGGATCACTAGACCCTGAGACTGGTCCCTCACACACTGATCCTCACATTCACACACACTTCATTTGGGTCTGGATCACTAGACCCTGAGACTGGTCCCTCACACACTGAGCCTCACATTCACACACACTTCAGCTGGGTCTGGATCACTGGACCCTGAGACTGGTCCCTCACACACTGAGCCTCACATTCACACACACTTCAGCTGGGTCTAGATCACAGGAACCAGGAGACTGGTCCCTCACACACTGTGCCTCACATTCACACAGTCTTCAGCTGGGTCTGGATCACTGGACCCTGAGACTGGTCCCTCACACACTGAGCCTTACATTCACACACACTTCAGCTGGGTCTGGATCACTGGACCCTGAGACTGGTCCCTCACACACTGAACCTCACATTCACACACACTTCAGCTGGGTCTGGATCACTGGACCGAGACTGGTCCCTCACACACTGAGCCTCACATTCACACATACTTCAGCTGGGTTTGGATCGCTGGACCCTGAGACTGGTCCATCACACACTAATCCTCACATTCACACACACTTCAGCTGGGTCTGGATCACGAGACCCTGAGACTGGTCCCTCACACACTGAGCCTCACATTCACACACACTTCAGCTGGGTCTGGATCACTAGACCCTGAGACTGGTCCCTCACACTCTGAGCCTCACATTCACACACACTTCAGCTGGGTCTGGATCACTAGACCCTGAGACTGGTCCCTCACACACTGATCCTCACATTCACACACACTTCAGCTGGGTCTGGATCACTAGACCCTGAGACTGTTCCCTCACACACTGATCCTCACATTCACACACACTTCAGCTGGGTCTGGATTACTGGACCCTGAGACTGGTCCCTCACACACTGAGCCTCACATTCACACACACTTCAGCTGGGTCTGGATCACTAGACCCTGAGACTGGTCCCTCACACACTGATCCTCACATTCACACACACTTCAGCTGGGTCTGGATCACTGGACCCTGAGGCTGGTTCCTCACACACTGATCCTCACATTCACACACACTTCAGCTGGGTCTGGATCACTGGATCCTGAGACTGGTCCCTCACACACTGAACCTCACATTCACACACACTTCAGTTGGGTCTGGATCACTAGACCCTGAGACTGGTCCCTCACACACTGAGCCTCACATTCACACACACTTCAGCTGGGTCTAGATCACAGGACCCAGGAGACTGGTTCCTCACACACTGAGCCTCACATTCACACACACTTCAGCTGGGTCTGGATCACTGGACCCTGAGACTGGTCCCTCACACACTGATCCTCACATTCACACACACTTCAGCTGGGTCTGGATCAATGGACCCTGAGACTGGTCCCTCACACACTGAGCCTCACATTCACACACACTTCAGCTGGGTCTGGATCATAGACCCTGAGACTGGTCCCTCACACACTGAGCCTCACATTCACACACACTTCAGCCGGGTCTGGATCATAGACCCTGAGACTGGTCCCTCACACACTGATCCTCACATTCACACACACTTCAGCTGGGTCTGCATCACTGGACCCTGAGGCTGGTTCCTCACACACTGATCCTCACATTCACACACACTTCAGCTGGGTCTGGATCACTAGACCCTGAGACTGGTCCCTCACACACAGATCCTCACATTCACACACACTTCAGTTGGGTCTGGATCACTAGATCCTGAGACTGGTCCCTCACACACTGAGCCTCACATTCACACACACTTCAGCTGGGTCTAGATCACAGGACCCAGGAGACTGGTCCCCCTCACACTGAGCCTCACATTCTTACACACTTCAGCTGGGTCTGGATCACTAGACACTGAGACTGGTCCCTCACACACTGAGCCTCACATTCACACGCACTTCAGCTGGGTCTTGATCACTGGACCCTGAGACTGGTCCCTCACACACTAAGCCTCACATTCACACACACTTCAGCTGGGTCTGGATCACTAGACCCTGAGACTGGTCCCTTACACACTGAGCCTCACATTCACACACACTTCAGCTGTGTCTGGATCACTGGACCCTGAGACTGGTCCCTCACACACTGAGCCTCACATTCACACATACTTCAGCTGGGTCGAGATCACAGGACCCAGGAGACTGGTCCCTCACACACTGAGCCTCACATTCACAGTCTGCAGCTGGGTCTGGATCACTAGACCCTGAGACTGGTCCCTCACACACTGATCCTCACATTCACACACACTCCAGCTGGGTCTGGATCACTAGACCCTGAGACTGGTCCCTCCCACACTGAGCCTCACATTCACACACACTTCAGCTGGGTCTGGATCACTAGACCCTGAGACTGGTCCCTCACACACTGAGCCTCACATTCACACACACTTCAGCTGGGTCTGGATCACTGGACCCTGAGACTGGTCCCTCACACACTGAGCCTCACATTCACACACACTTCAGCTGTGTCTAGATCACAGGAACCAGGATACTGGTCCCTCACACACTGTGCCTCACATTCACACAGTCTTCAGCTGGGTCTGGATCACTGGACCCTGAGACTGGTCCCTCACACACTGAGCCTTACATTCACACACACTTCAGCTGGGTCTGGATCACTGGACCCTGAGACTGGTCCCTCACACACTGAACCTCACATTCACACACACTTCAGCTGGGTCTGGATCACTGGACCGAGACTGGTCCCTCACACACTGAGCCTCACATTCACACACACTTCAGCTGGGTTTGGATCACTGGACCATGAGACTGGTCCATCACACACTAATCCTCACATTCACACACACTTCAGCTGGGTCTGGATCACGAGACCCTGAGACTGGTCCCTCACACACTGAGCCTCACATTCACACACACTTCAGCTGGGTCTGGATCACTGGACCCTGAGACTGGTCCCTCACACACTGATCCTCACATTCACACACACTTCAGCTGGGTCTGGATCAATGGACCCTGAGACTGGTCCCTCACACACTGAGCCTCACATTCACACACACTTCAGCTGGGTCTGGATCATAGACCCTGAGACTGGTCCCTCACACACTGAGCCTCACATTCACACACACTTCAGCCGGGTCTGGATCATAGACCCTGAGACTGGTCCCTCACACACTGATCCTCACATTCACACACACTTCAGCTGGGTCTGCATCACTGGACCCTGAGGCTGGTTCCTCACACACTGATCCTCACATTCACACACACTTCAGCTGGGTCTGGATCACTAGACCCTGAGACTGGTCCCTCACACACTGATCCTCACATTCACACACACTTCAGCTGGGTCTGGATCACTAGACCCTGAGACTGGTCCCTCACACACAGATCCTCACATTCACACACACTTCAGTTGGGTCTGGATCACTAGATCCTGAGACTGGTCCCTCACACACTGAGCCTCACATTCACACACACTTCAGCTGGGTCTAGATCACAGGACCCAGGAGACTGGTCCCCCTCACACTGAGCCTCACATTCTTACACACTTCAGCTGGGTCTGGATCACTAGACACTGAGACTGGTCCCTCACACACTGAGCCTCACATTCACACGCACTTCAGCTGGGTCTTGATCACTGGACCCTGAGACTGGTCCCTCACACACTAAGCCTCACATTCACACACACTTCAGCTGGGTCTGGATCACTAGACCCTGAGACTGGTCCCTTACACACTGAGCCTCACATTCACACACACTTCAGCTGTGTCTGGATCACTGGACCCTGAGACTGGTCCCTCACACACTGAGCCTCACATTCACACATACTTCAGCTGGGTCGAGATCACAGGACCCAGGAGACTGGTCCCTCACACACTGAGCCTCACATTCACAGTCTTCAGCTGGGTCTGGATCACTAGACCCTGAGACTGGTCCCTCACACACTGATCCTCACATTCACACACACTCCAGCTGGGTCTGGATCACTAGACCCTGAGACTGGTCCCTCCCACACTGAGCCTCACATTCACACACACTTCAGCTGGGCTGGATCACTAGACCCTGAGACTGGTCCCTCACACACTGATCGTCACATTCACACACACTTCAGTTGGGTCTGGATCACTAGACCCTGAGACTGGTCCCTCACACACTGAGCCTCACATTCACACACACTTCAGCTGGGTCTGGATCACTGGACCCTGAGACTGGTCCCTCACACACTGAGCCTCACATTCACACACACTTCAGCTGTGTCTAGATCACAGGAACCAGGAGACTGGTCCCTCACACACTGTGCCTCACATTCACACAGTCTTCAGCTGGGTCTGGATCACTGGACCCTGAGACTGGTCCCTCACACACTGAGCCTTACATTCACACACACTTCAGCTGGGTCTGGATCACTGGACCCTGAGACTGGTCCCTCACACACTGAACCTCACATTCACACACACTTCAGCTGGGTCTGAATCACTGGACCGAGACTGGTCCCTCACACACTGAGCCTCACATTCACACACACTTCAGCTGGGTTTGGATCACTGGACCATGAGACTGGTCCATCACACACTAATCCTCACATTCACACACACTTCAGCTGGGTCTGGATCACGAGACCCTGAGACTGGTCCCTCACACACTGAGCCTCACATTCACACACACTTCAGCTGGGTCTGGATCACTAGACCCTGAGACTGGTCCCTCACACACTGAGCCTCACATTCACAGTCTTCAGCTGGGTCTGGATCACTGGACCCTGAGACTGGTCCCTCACACACCGAGCCTCACATTCACACACACTTCAGCTGGGTCTGTATCACTGGATCCTGAGACTGGTCCCTCACACACTGATCCTCACATTCACACACACTTCAGCTGGGTCTGGATCACTAGACCCTGAGACTGGTCCCTCACACACTGATCCTCACATTCACACACACTTCAGCTGGGTCTGGAGCACTAGACCCTGAGACTGGTCCCTCACACACTGAGCCTCACATTCACACACACTTCAGCTGCGTCTGGATCACTGGACCCTGAGACTGGTCCCTCACACACTGAGCCTCACATTCACACACACTTCAGCTGGGTCTAGATCACAGGAACCAGGAGACTGGTCCCTCACACACTGTGCCTCACATTCACACAGTCTTCAGCTGGGTCTGGATCACTGGACCCTGAGACTGGTCGCTCACACACTGAGCCTTACATTCACACACACTTCAGCTGGGTCTCGATCACTGGACCCTGAGACTGGTCCCTCACACACTGAACCTCACATTCACACACACTTCAGCTGGGTCTGGATCACTGGACCGAGACTGGTCCCTCACACACTGAGCATCACATTCACACAGTCTTCAGCTGGGTCTGGATCACGAGACCCTGAGACTGGTCCCTCACACACTGAGCCTCACATTCACACACACTTCAGCTGGGTCTGGATCACTAGACCCGGAGACTGGTTCCTCACACACTGAGCGTCACATTCACACACACTTCAGCTGGGTCTGGATCACTGGACCCTGAGACTGGTCCCTCACACACTGAGCCTCACATTCACACACACTTCAGCTGGGTCTGGATCACGAGACCCTGAGACTGGTCCCTCACACACTGAGCCTCACATTCACACACACTTCAGCTGGGTCTGGATCACTAGTCACTGAGACTGCCCCCTCACACACTGAGCCTCATATTCACACACACTTCAGCTGGGTCTGGATCACTGGACCCTGAGACTGGTCCCTCACACACTGAGCCTCACATTCACACACACTTCAGCTGGGTCTGGATCAGGAGACCCTGAGACTGGTCCCTCACACACTGATCCTCACATTCACACACACTTCAGCTGGGTCTGCATCACTGGACACTGAGAATGGACCCTCACACACTGAGCCTCACATTCACACACACTTCAGCTGGGTCTGGATTACTGGACCCTGAGATTGGTCCCTCACACACTGATACTCACATTCACACACACTTCAGCTGGGTCTGGATCACTAGACCCTGAGACTGGTCCCTCACACAATGATCCTCACATTCACGCACACTTCAGCTGGGTCTGGATCACTGGAACCTGAGACTGGTCCCTCACACACTGATCCTCACATTCACACACACTTCAGCTGGGTCTGGATCACTGGACCCTGAGACTGGTCCCTCACACACTGAGCCTCACATTCACACACACTTCAGCTGGGTCTGGATCACTAGACCCTGAGACTGGTCCCTCACACACCGATCCTTACATTCACACACACTTCAGCTGGGTCTGGATCACTGGACCCTGAGACTGGTCCCTCACACACTGAGCCTCACATTCACACACACTTCAGCTGCGTCTGGATCACTGGACCCTGAGACTGGTCCCTCACACACTGAACCTCACATTCACACACACTTCAGCTGGGTCTGGATTACTGGACCGTGAGACTGGTCCCTCACAAACTGATCCTCACATTCACACACACTTCAGCTGGGTCTGGATCACTAGACCCTAAGACTGGTCCCTCACACACTGATCCTCACATTCACACACACTTCAGTTGGGTCTGGATCACCAGACCCTGAGACTGGTCCCTCACACACTGAGCCTCACATTCACACACACTTCAGCTTGGTCTGGATCACTGGACCCTGAGACTGATGCCTCACACACTGAGCCTCACATTCACACACACTTCAGCTGGGTCTAGATCACAGGACCCAGGAGACTGGTCCCTCACACACTGAGCCTCACATTCACACAGTCTTCAGCTGGGTTTGGATCACTAGACCCTGAGACTGGTCCCTCACACACCGATCCTCACATTCACACACACTTCAGCTGGGTCTGGATCACTAGACCCTGAGGCTGGTCCCTCAAAAACTGAGCCTCACATTCACACACACTTCAGCTGCGTCTGGATCACTGGACCCTGAGACTGGTCCCTCACACACTGAGCCTCACATTCACACACACTTCAGCTGGGTCTGGATTACTGGACCGTGAGACTGGTCCCTCACACACTGATCCTCACATTCACACACACTTCAGCTGGGTATGGATCACTAGACCCTGAGACTGGTCCCTCACACACTGAGCCTCACATTCACACACACTTCAGCTGGGTCTGGATCACTGGACCCTGAGGCTGGTCCCCCACACACTGAGCCTCACATTCACACACACTTCAGCTGGGTCTAGAACACAGGACCCTGAGACTGGTCCCTCACACACTGAGCCTCACATTCACACAGTCTTCAGCTGGGTCTGGATCACTGGACACTGAGACTGGTCCCTCACACACTGATCCTCACATTCACACACACTTCAGCTGGGTCTGGATCACTAGACCCTGAGACTGGTCCCTCACACTCTGATCCTCACATTCACACACACTTCAGCTGGGTCTGGATTACTGGACCCTGAGACTGGTCCCTCACACACTGAGCCTCACATTCACACACACTTCAGCTGGGTCTGGATCACTAGACCCTGAGACTGGTCCCTCACACACTGATCCTCACATTCACACACACTTCAGCTGGGTCTGGATCACGAGACACTGAGACTGGTCCCTCACACACTGATCCTCACATTCACACACACTTCAGCTGGGTCTGGATCACTGGACCCTGAGACTGGTCCCTCACACACTGACCCTCACATTCACACACACTTCAGCTGGGTCTGGATCACTAGACCCTGAGACTGGTCCCTCACACACTGATCCTCACATTCACACACACTTCAGCTGGGTCTGGATCACTAGACCCTGAGACTGGTCCCTCACACACAGATCCTCACATTCACACACACTTCAGTTGTGTCTGGATCACCAGATCCTGAGACTGGTCCCTCACACACTGAGCCTCACATTCACACACACTTCAGCTGGGTCTAGATCACAGGGCCCAGGAGACTGGTCCCCCACACACTGATCCTCACATTCACACACACTTCAGCTGGGTCTGGATCACTGGACCCTGAGACTGGTCCCTCACACACTGACCCTCACATTCACACACACTTCAGGTGGGTCTGGATCACTAGACCCTGAGACTGGTCCCTCACACACTGATCCTCACATTCACACACACTTCAGCTGGGTCTGGATCACTAGACCCTGAGACTGGTCCCTCACACACAGATCCTCACATTCACACACACTTCAGTTGTGTCTGGATCACTGGACCCTGAGACTGGTCCCTCACACACTGACCCTCACATTCACACACACTTCAGCTGGGTCTGGATCACTAGACCCTGAGACTGGTCCCTCACACACTGATCCTCACATTCACACACACTTCAGCTGGGTCTGGATCACTAGACACTGAGACTGGTCCCTCACACACAGATCCTCACATTCACACACACTTCAGTTGTGTCTGGATCACCAGATCCTGAGACTGGTCCCTCACACACTGAGCCTCACATTCACACACACTTCAGCTGGGTCTAGATCACAGGGCCCAGGAGACTGGTCCCCCACACACTGAGCCTCACATTCACACACACTTCAGCTGGGTCTGGATCACTAGACACTGAGACTGGTCCCTCACACACTGAGCCTCACATTCACACGCACTTCAGCTGGGTCTGGATCACTGGACCCTGAGACTGGTCCCTCACACACTGAGCCTCACATTCACACACACTTCAGCTGGATCTGGATCACGAGACCCTGAGACTGGTCCCTCACACACTGACCCTCACATTCACACACACTTCAGCTGGGTCTGGATCACTAGACCCTGAGACTGGTCCCTCACACACTGATCCTCACATTCACACACACTTCAGCTGGGTCTGGATCACTAGACCCTGAGACTGGTCCCTCACACACTGAGCCTCACATTCACACACACTTCAGCTGGGTCTGGATCACTGGACCCTGAGACTGGTCCCTCACACACTGAGCCTCACATTCACACACACTTCAGCTGGGTCTAGATCACAGGAACCAGGAGACTGGTCCCTCACACACTGTGCCTCACATTCACACAGTCTTCAGCTGGGTCTGGATCACTGGACCCTGAGACTGGTCCCTCACACACTGAGCCTTACATTCACACACACTTCAGCTGGGTCTGGATCACTGGACCCTGAGACTGGTCCCTCACACACTGAACCTCACATTCACACACACTTCAGCTGGGTCTGGATCACTGGACCGAGACTGGTCCCTCACACACTGAGCCTCACATTCACACACACTTCAGCTGGGTTTGGATCACTGGACCCTGAGACTGGTCCATCACACACTAATCCTCACATTCACACACACTTCAGCTGGGTCTGGATCACGAGACCCTGAGACTGGTCCCTCACACACTGAGCCTCACATTCACACACACTTCAGCTGGGTCTGGATCACTAGACCCTGAGACTGGTCCCTCACACACTGAGCCTCACATTCACACACACTTCAGCTGGGTCTGGATCACTAGACCCTGAGACTGGTCCCTCACACACTGAGCCTCACATTCACACACACTTCAGCTGGGTCTGGATCACTGGACACTGAGACTGGTCCCTCACACACTGAACCTCACATTCACACACACTTCAGCTGGGTCTGGATTACTAGACCCTGAGACTGGTCCCTCACACACTGATCCTCACATTCACACACACTTCACTGGGACTGGATCACTAGACCCTGAGACTGGTCCCTCACACACTGATCCTCACATTCACACACACTTCAGTTGGGTCTGGATCACTAGACCCTGAGACTGGTCCCTCACACACTGAGCCTCACAATCACACACACTTCAGCTGGGTCTAGATCACAGGACCCAGGAGACTGGTCCCTCACACACTGAGCCTCACGTTCACACACACTTCAGCTGGGTCTGGATCACTGGACCCTGAGACTGGTCCCTCACACACTGATCCTCACATTCACACACACTTCAGCTGGGTCTGGATCACTGGACCCTGAGACTGGTCCCTCACACACTGAGCCTCACATTCACACACACTTCAGTTGGGTCTGGATCACTAAACCCTGAGAGTGGTCCCTCACACACTGAGCCTCACATTCACACACACTTCAGCTGGGTCTGGATCATAGACCCTGAGACTGGTCCCTCAAACACTGAGCCTCACATTCACACACACTTCAGCCGGGTCTGGATTACTGGACCCTGAGACTGGTCCCTCACACACTGAGCCTCACATTCACACACACTTCAGCTGGGTCTGGATCACTGGACCCTGAGACTGGTCCCTCACACACTGATCCTCACATTCACACACACTTCAGCTGGGTCTGGATCACGAGACCCTGAGACTGGTCCCTCACACACTGATCCTCACATTCACACACACTTCAGCTGGGTCTGCATCACTGGACCCTGAGGCTGGTTCCTCACACACTGATCCTCACATTCACACACACTTCAGCTGGGTCTGGATCACTGGATCCTGAGACTGGTCCCTCACACACTGAACCTCACATTCACACACACTTCAGCTGGGTCTGGATCACTAGACCCTGAGGCTGGACCCTCACACACTAATCCTCACATTCACACACACTTCAGCTGGGTCTGGATTACTAGACCCTGAGACTGGGCCCTCACACACTGAGCCTCACATTCACACACACTTCAGCTGGGTCTGGATCACTGGACACTGAGACTGGTCCCTCACATACTGATCCTCACATTCACACACACTTCAGCTGGGTCTGGATCACTAGACCCTGAGACTGGTCCCTCACACTCTGATCCTCACATTCACACACACTTCAGCTGGGTCTGGATTACTGGACCCTGAGACTGGTCCCTCACACACTGAGCCTCACATTCACACACACTTCAGCTGGGTCTGGATCACTAGACCCTGAGACTGGTCCCTCACACACTGATCCTCACATTCACACACACTTCAGCTGGGTCTGGATCACGAGACACTGAGACTGGTCCCTCACACACTGATCCTCACATTCACACAAACTTCAGCTGGGTCTGGATCACTGGACCCTGAGACTGGTCCCTCACACACTGAGCCTCACATTCACACACACTTCAGCTGGGTCTAGATCACAGGACCCAGGAGACTGGTCCCCCACACACTGAGCCTCACATTCACACACACTTCAGCTGGGTCTGGATCACTAGACACTGAGACTGGTCCCTCACACACTGAGCCTCACATTCACACGCACTTCAGCTGGGTCTGGATCACTGGACCCTGAGACTGGTCCCTCACACACTGAGCCTCACATTCACACACACTTCAGCTGGATCTGGATCACGAGACCCTGAGACTGGTCCCTCACACACTGAGCCTCACATTCACACACACTTCAGCTGGTTCTGGATCACTAGACCCTGAGACTGGTCCCTCACACACTGATCCTCACATTCACACACACTTCAGCTGGGTCTGGATCACTAGACCCTGAGACTGGTCCCTCACACACTGATCCTCACATTCACACACACTTCAGTTGGGTCTGGATCACTAGACCCTGAGACTGGTCCCTCACACACTGAGCCTCACATTCACACACACTTCAGCTGGGTCTGGATCACTGGACCCTGAGACTGGTCCCTCACACACTGAGCCTCACATTCACACACACTTCAGCTGGGTCTGGATCACTAGACCCTGCGACTGGTCCCTCACACACTGAGCCTCACATTCACACACACTTCAGCTGGGTCTGGATCACTGGACACTGAGACTGGTCCCTCACACACTGATCCTCACATTCACACACACTTCAGCCTGGTCTGGATCACTAGACCCTGAGACTGGTCCCTCACACACTGATCCTCACATTCACACACACTTCAGCTGGGTCTGGATTACTGGACCCTGAGACTGGTCCCTCACACACTGAGCCTCACATTCACACACACTTCAGCTGGGTCTGGATCACTAGACCCTGAGACTGGTCCCTCACACACTGATCCTCACATTCACACACACTTCAGCTGGGACTGGATCACTAGACCCTGAGACTGGTCCCTCACACACTGATCCTCACATTCACACACACTTCAGTTGGGTCTGGATCACTAGACCCTGAGACTGGTCCCTCACACACTGAGCCTCACATTCACACACACTTCAGCTGGGTCTAGATCACAGGACCCAGGAGACTGGTCCCTCACACACTGAGCCTCACATTCACACACACTCCAGCTGGGTCTGGATCACTAGACACTGAGTCTGGTCCCTCACACACTGAGCCTCACATTCACACACACTTCAGCTGGGTCTTGATCACTGGACCCTGAGACTGGTCCCTCACACACTGAGCCTCACATTCACACACACTTCAGCTGGATCTGGATCACGAGACCCTGAGTCTGGTCCCTCACACACTGACCCTCACATTCACACACACTTCAGCTGGGTCTGGATCACTAGACCCTGAGACTGGTCCCTCACACACTGAGCCTCACATTCACACACACTTCAGATGGGTCTGCATCACGAGACCCTGAGACTGGTCCCTCACACACTGATCCTCACATTCACACACACTTCAGCTGGGTCTGGATCACTGGACCCTGAGACTGGTCCCTCACACACTGAGTCTCACATTCACACACACTTCAGCTGGGTCTGGATCACGAGACCCTGAGACTGGTCCCTCACACACTGATCCTCACATTCACACACACTTCAGCTGGGTCTGGATCACTGGACCCTGAGGTTGGTTCCTCGCACACTGATCCTCACATTCACACACAGTTCAGCTGGGTCTGGATCACTAGACCCTGAGACTGGTCCCTCACACACTGAGCATCACATTCACACAGTCTTCAGCTGGGTCTGGATCACGAGACCCTGAGACTGGTCCCTCACACACTGAGCCTCACATTCACACACACTTCAGCTGGGTCTGGATCACTAGACCCGGAGACTGGTCCCTCACACACTGAGCCTCACATTCACACACACTTCAGCTGGGTCTGGATCACTAGACACTGAGACTGGTTCCTCACACACTGAGCGTCACATTCACACACACTTCAGCTGGGTCTGGATCACTGGACCCTGAGACTGGTCCCTCACACACTGAGCCTCACATTCACACACACTTCAGCTGGGTCTGGATCACGAGACCCTGAGACTGGTCCCTCACACACTGAGCCTCACATTCACACACACTTCAGCTGGGTCTGGATCACTAGACACTGAGACTGCTCCCTCACACACTGAGCCTCACATTCACACACACTTCAGCTGGGTCTGGATCACTGGACCCTGAGACTGGTCCCTCACACACTGAGCCTCACATTCACACACACTTCAGCTGGGTCTGGATCACGAGACCCTGAGACTGGTCCCTCACACACTGATCCTCACATTCACACACACTTCAGCTGGGTCTGCATCACTGGACACTGAGAATGGACCCTCACACACTGAGCCTCACATTCACACACACTTCAGCTGGGTCTGGATTACTGGACCCTGAGATTGGTCCCTCACACACTGATCCTCACATTCACACACACTTCAGCTGGGTCTGGATCACTAGACCCTGAGACTGGTCCCTCACACAATGATCCTCACATTCACGCACACTTCAGCTGCGTCTGGATCACTGGAACCTGAGACTGGTCCCTCACACACTGATCCTCACATTCACACACACTTCAGCTGGGTCAGGATCACTGGACCCTGAGACTGGTCCCTCACACACTGAGCCTCACATTCACACACACTTCAGCTGGGTCTGGATCACTAGACCCTGAGACTGGTCCCTCACACACCGATCCTTACATTCACACACACTTCAGCTGGGTCTGGATCACTGGACCCTGAGACTGGTCCCTCACACACTGAGCCTCACATTCATACACACTTCAGCTGCGTCTGGATCACAGGACCCTGAGACTGGTCCCTCACACACTGATCCTCACATTCACACACACTTCAGCTGGGTCTGGATCACTAGACCCTGAGACTGGTCCCTCACACACTGATCCTCACATTCACACACACTTCAGTTGGGTCTGGATCACTAGACCCTGAGACTGGTCCCTCACACACTGAGCCTCACATTCACACACACTTCAGCTGGGTCTGGATCACTGGACCCTGAGACTGGTCCCTCACACACTGAGCCTCACATTCACACACACTTCAGCTGGGTCTAGATCACAGGAACCAGGAGACTGGTCCCTCACACACTGTGCCTCACATTCACACAGTCTTCAGCTGGGTCTGGATCACTGGACCCTGAGACTGGTCCCTCACACACTGAGCCTTACATTCACACACACTTCAGCTGGGTCTGGATCACTGGACCCTGAGACTGGTCCCTCACACACTGAACCTCACATTCACACACACTTCAGCTGGGTCTGGATCACTGGACCGAGACTGGTCCCTCACACACTGAGCCTCACATTCACACACACTTCAGCTGGGTTTGGATCACTGGACCCTGAGACTGGTCCATCACACACTAATCCTCACATTGACACACACTTCAGCTGGGTCTGGATCACGAGACCCTGAGACAGGTCCCTCACACACTGATCCTCACATTCACACACACTTCAGCTGGGACTGGATCACTAGACCCTGAGACTGGTCCCTCACACACTGATCCTCACATTCACACACACTTCAGTTGGGTCTGGATCACTAGACCCTGAGACTGGTCCCTCACACACTGAGCCTCACAATCACACACACTTCAGCTGGGTCTAGATCACAGGACCCAGGAGACTGGTCCCTCACACACTGAGCCTCACGTTCACACACACTTCAGCTGGGTCTGGATCACTGGACCCTGAGACTGGTCCCTCACACACTGATCCTCACATTCACACACACTTCAGCTGGGTCTGGATCACTGGACCCTGAGACTGGTCCCTCACACACTGAGCCTCACATTCACACACACTTCAAATGGGTCTGGATCACTAAACCCTGAGAGTGGTCCCTCACACACTGAGCCTCACATTCACACACACTTCAGCTGGGTATGGATCATAGACCCTGAGACTGGTCCCTCACACAATGAGCCTCACATTCACACACACTTCAGCCGGGTCTGGATTACTGGAACCTGAGACTGGTCCCTCACACACTGAGCCTCACATTCACACACACTTCAGCTGGGTCTGGATCACTGGACCCTGAGACTGGTCCCTCACACACTGATCCTCACATTCACACACACTTCAGCTGGGTCTGGATCACGAGACCCTGAGACTGGTCCCTCACACACTGATCCTCACATTCACACACACTTCAGCTGGGTCTGCATCACTGGACCCTGAGACTGGGCCCTCACACACTGAGCCTCACATTCACACACACTTCAGTTGCGTCTGGATCACTGGACACTGCGACTGGTCCCTCACACACTGATCCTCACATTCACACACACTTCAGCTGGGTCTGGATCACTAGACCCTGAGACTGGTCCCTCACACTCTGATCCTCACATTCACACACACTTCAGCTGGGTCTGGATTACTGGACCCTGAGACTGGTCCCTCACACACTGAGCCTCACATTCACACACACTTCAGCTGGGTCTGGATCACTAGACCCTGAGACTTGTCCCTCACACACTGATCCTCACATTCACACACACTTCAGCTGGGTCTGGATCACGAGACACTGAGACTGGTCCCTCACACACTGATCCTCACATTCACACACACTTCAGCTGGGTCTGGATCACTGGACCCTGAGACTGGTCCCTCACACACTGAGCCTCACATTCACACACACTTCAGCTGGGTATAGATCACAGGACCCAGGAGACTGGTCCCCCACACACTGAGCCTCACATTCACACACACTTCAGCTGGGTCTGGATCACTAGACACTGAGACTGGTCCCTCACACACTGAGCCTCACATTCACACGCACTTCAGCTGGGACTGGATCACTGGACCCTGAGACTGGTCCCTCACACACTGAGCCTCACATTCACACACACTTCAGCTGGATCTGGATCACGAGACCCTGAGACTGGTCCCTCACACACTGACCCTCACATTCACACACACTTCAGCTGGTTCTGGATCACTAGACCCTGAGACTGGTCCCTCACACACTGATCCTCACATTCACACACACTTCAGCTGGGTCTGGATCACTAGACCCTGAGACTGGTCCCTCACACACTGATCCTCACATTCACACACACTTCAGCTGGGTCTAGATCACAGGAACCAGGAGACTGGTCCCTCATACACTGTGCCTCACATTCACACAGTCTTCAGCTGGGTCTGGATCACTGGACCCTGAGACTGGTCCCTCACACACTGAGCCTTACATTCACACACACTTCAGCTGGGTCTGGATCACTGGACCCTGAGACTGGTCCCTCACACACTGAACCTCACATTCACACACACTTCAGCTGGGTCTGGATCACTGGACCGAGACTGGTCCCTCACACACTGAGCCTCACATTCACACACACTTCAGCTGGGTTTGGATCACTGACCCTGAGACTGGTCCATCACACACTAATCCTCACATTCACACACACTTCAGCTGGGTCTGGATCACGAGACCCTGAGACTGGTCTCTCACACACTGAGCCTCACATTCACACACACTTCAGCTGGGTCTGGATCACGAGACCCTGAGACTGGTCCCTCACACACTGAGCCTCACATTCACACACACTTCAGCTGGGTCTTGATCACTGGACCCTGAGACTGGTCCCTCACACACTGAGCCTCACATTCACACACACTTCAGCTGGATCTGGATCACGAGACCCTGAGTCTGGTCCCTCACACACTGACCCTCACATTCACACACACTTCAGCTGGGTCTGGATCACTAGACCCTGAGACTGGTCCCTCACACACTGAGCCTCACATTCACACACACTTCAGATGGGTCTGCATCACGAGACCCTGAGACTGGTCTCTCACACACTGATCCTCACATTCACACACACTTCAGCTGGGTCTGGATCACTGGACCCTGAGACTGGTCCCTCACACACTGAGTCTCACATTCACACACACTTCAGCTGGGTCTGGATCACTAGACTCTGAGACTGGTCCCTCACACACTGATCCTCACATTCACACACACTTCAGCTGGGTCTAGATCACAGGAACCAGGAGACTGGTCCCTCACACACTGTGCCTCACATTCACACAGTCTTCAGCTGGGTCTGGATCACTGGACCCTGAGACTGGTCACTCACACACTGAGCCTTACATTCACACACACTTCAGCTGGGTCTGGATCACTGGACCCTGAGACTGGTCCCTCACACACTGAACCTCACATTCACACACACTTCAGCTGGGTCTGGATCACTGGACCGAGACTGGTCCCTCACACACTGAGCCTCACATTAACACACACTTCAGCTGGGTTTGGATCACTGACCCTGAGACTGGTCCATCACACACTAATCCTCACATTCACACACACTTCAGCTGGGTCTGGATCACGAGACCCTGAGACTGGTCTCTCACACACTGAGCCTCACATTCACACACACTTCAGCTGGGTCTGGATCACGAGACCCTGAGACTGGTCCCTCACACACTGAGCCTCACATTCACACACACTTCAGCTGGGTCTTGATCACTGGACCCTGAGACTGGTCCCTCACACACTGAGCCTCACATTCACACACACTTCAGCTGGATCTGGATCACGAGACCCTGAGTCTGGTCCCTCACACACTGACCCTCACATTCACACACACTTCAGCTGGGTCTGGATCACTAGACCCTGAGACTGGTCCCTCACACACTGAGCCTCACATTCACACACACTTCAGATGGGTCTGCATCACGAGACCCTGAGACTGGTCTCTCACACACTGATCCTCACATTCACACACACTTCAGCTGGGTCTGGATCACTGGACCCTGAGACTGGTCCCTCACACACTGAGTCTCACATTCACACACACTTCAGCTGGGTCTGGATCACTAGACTCTGAGACTGGTCCCTCACACACTGATCCTCCCATTCACACACACTTCAGCTGGGTCTGGATCACTGGACCCTGAGGCTGGTTCCTCACACACTGATCCTCACATTCACACACAGTTCAGCTGGGTCTGGATCACTAGACCCTGAGACTGGTCCCTCACACACTGAGCATCACATTCACACAGTCTTCAGCTGGGTCTGGATCACGAGACCCTGAGACTGGTCCCTCACACACTGAGCCTCACATTCACACACACTTCAGCTGGGTCTGGATCACTAGACCCGGAGACTGGTCCCTCACACACTGAGCCTCACATTCACACAAACTTCAGCTGGGTCTGGATCACTAGACACTGAGACTGGTTCCTCACACACTGAGCGTCACATTCACACACACTTCAGCTGGGTCTGGATCACTGGACCCTGAGACTGGTCCCTCACACACTGAGCCTCACATTCACACACACTTCAGCTGGGTCTGGATCACGAGACCCTGAGACTGGTCCCTCAAACACTGAGCCTCACATTCACACACACTTCAGCTGGGTCTGGATCACTAGACACTGAGACTGCTCCCTCACACACTGAGCCTCACATTCACACACACTTCAGCTGGGTCTGGATCACTAGACCCTGAGACTGGTCCCTCACACAGTGAGCCTCACATTCACACACACTTCAGATGGGTCTGCATCACGAGACCCTGAGACTGGTCTCTCACACACTGATCCTCACATTCACACACACTTCAGCTGGGTCTGGATCACTGGACCCTGAGACTGGTCCCTCACACACTGAGTCTCACATTCACACACACTTCAGCTGGGTCTGGATCACTAGACTCTGAGACTGGTCCCTCACACACTGATCCTCACATTCACACACACTTCAGCTGGGTCTAGATCACAGGAACCAGGAGACTGGTCCCTCACACACTGTGCCTCACATTCACACAGTCTTCAGCTGGGTCTGGATCACTGGACCCTGAGACTGGTCACTCACACACTGAGCCTTACATTCACACACACTTCAGCTGGGTCTGGATCACTGGACCCTGAGACTGGTCCCTCACACACTGAACCTCACATTCACACACACTTCAGCTGGGTCTGGATCACTGGACCGAGACTGGTCCCTCACACACTGAGCCTCACATTCACACACACTTCAGCTGGGTTTGGATCACTGACCCTGAGACTGGTCCATCACACACTAATCCTCACATTCACACACACTTCAGCTGGGTCTGGATCACGAGACCCTGAGACTGGTCTCTCACACACTGAGCCTCACATTCACACACACTTCAGCTGGGTCTGGATCACGAGACCCTGAGACTGGTCCCTCACACACTGAGCCTCACATTCACACACACTTCAGCTGGGTCTTGATCACTGGACCCTGAGACTGGTCCCTCACACACTGAGCCTCACATTCACACACACTTCAGCTGGATCTGGATCACGAGACCCTGAGTCTGGTCCCTCACACACTGACCCTCACATTCACACACACTTCAGCTGGGTCTGGATCACTAGACCCTGAGACTGGTCCCTCACACACTGAGCCTCACATTCACACACACTTCAGATGGGTCTGCATCACGAGACCCTGAGACTGGTCTCTCACACACTGATCCTCACATTCACACACACTTCAGCTGGGTCTGGATCACTGGACCCTGAGACTGGTCCCTCACACACTGAGTCTCACATTCACACACACTTCAGCTGGGTCTGGATCACTAGACTCTGAGACTGGTCCCTCACACACTGATCCTCCCATTCACACACACTTCAGCTGGGTCTGGATCACTGGACCCTGAGGCTGGTTCCTCACACACTGATCCTCACATTCACACACAGTTCAGCTGGGTCTGGATCACTAGACCCTGAGACTGGTCCCTCACACACTGAGCATCACATTCACACAGTCTTCAGCTGGGTCTGGATCACGAGACCCTGAGACTGGTCCCTCACACACTGAGCCTCACATTCACACACACTTCAGCTGGGTCTGGATCACTAGACCCGGAGACTGGTCCCTCACACACTGAGCCTCACATTCACACAAACTTCAGCTGGGTCTGGATCACTAGACACTGAGACTGGTTCCTCACACACTGAGCGTCACATTCACACACACTTCAGCTGGGTCTGGATCACTGGACCCTGAGACTGGTCCCTCACACACTGAGCCTCACATTCACACACACTTCAGCTGGGTCTGGATCACGAGACCCTGAGACTGGTCCCTCAAACACTGAGCCTCACATTCACACACACTTCAGCTGGGTCTGGATCACTGGACCCTGAGACTGGTCCCTCACACACTGAGCCTCACATTCACACACACTTCAGCTGGGTCTGGATCACGAGACCCTGAGACTGGTCCCTCACACACTGATCCTCACATTCACACACACTTCAGCTGGGTCTGCATCACTGGACACTGAGAATGGACCCTCACACACTGAGCCTCACATTCACACACACTTCAGCTGGGTCTGGATTACTGGACCCTGAGATTGGTCCCTCACACACTGAGCCTCACATTCACACACACGTCAGCTGGGTCTGGATCACTAGACCCTGAGACTGGTCCCTCACACACCGATCCTTACATTCACACACACTTCAGCTGGGTCTGGATCACTGGACCCTGAGACTGTTCCCTCACACACTGAGCCTCACATTCATACACACTTCAGCTGCGTCTGGATCACTGGACCCTGAGACTGGTCCCTCACACACTGAACCTCACATTCACACACACTTCAGCTGGGTCTGGATTACTGGACCGTGAGACTGGTCCCTCACAAACTGATCCTCACATTCACACACACTTCAGCTGGGTCTGGATCACTAGACCCTAAGACTGGTCCCTCACACACTGATCCTCACATTCACACACACTTCAGCTGGGTCTGGATCACTGGACCCTGAGACTGGTCCCTCACACACTGAGCCTCACATTCACTCACACTTCAGCTGGGTCTAGATCACAGGACCCAGGAGACTGGTCCCTCACACACTGAGCCTCACATTCACACACACTTCAGCCGGGTCCGGATCACTAGACCATGAGACTGGTCCCTCACACACTGAGCCTCACATTCACACAGTCTTCAGCTGGGTCTGGATCACTAGACCATGAGACTGGTCCCTCACACACTGAGCCTCACATTCACACAGTCTTCAGCTGGGTTTGGATCACTAGACCCTGAGACTGGTCCCTCACATACCGATCCTCACATTCACACACACTTCAGCTGGGTCTGGATCACTGGACCCTGAGGCTGGTCCCTCAAAAACTGAGCCTCACATTCACACACACTTCAGATGCGTCTGGATCACTGGACCCTGAGACTGGTCCCTCACACACTGAGCCTCACATTCACACACACTTCAGCTGGGTCTGGATTACTGGACCGTGAGACTGGTCCCTCACACACTGATCCTCACATTCACACACACTTCAGCTGGGTCTGGATCACTAGACCCTGAGACTGGTCCCTCACACACTGAGCCTCACATTCACACACACTTCAGCTGGGTCTGGATCACTGGAACCTGAGACTGGTCCCTCAGACACTGAGCCTCACATTCACACACACTTCAGCTGGGTATGGATCACTAGACCCTGAGACTGGTCCCTCACACACTGAGCCTCACATTCACACACACTTCAGCTGGGTCTGGATCACTGGAACCTGAGACTGGTCCCTCACACACAGAGCCTCACATTCACACACACTTCAGCTGGGTCTAGATCACAGGACCCTGAGACTGGTCCCTCACACACTGATCCTCACATTCACACACACTTCAGCTGGGTCTGGATGACTGGACCCTGAGGCTGGTTCCTCACACACTGATCCTCACATTCACACACACTTCAGCTGGGTCTGGATCACTAGACCCTGAGACTGGTCCCTCACACACTGATCCTCACATTCACACACACTTCAGCTGGGTCTGGATCACTAGACCCTAAGACTGGTCCCTCACACACTGATCCTCACATTCACACACACTTCAGCTGGGTCTGGATCACTGGACCCTGAGACTGGTCCCTCACACACTGAGCCTCACATTCACACACACTTCAGCTGGGTCTAGATCACAGGACCCAGGAGACTGGTCCCTCACACACTGAGCCTCACATTCACACACACTTCAGCCGGGTCTGGATCACTAGACCATGAGACTGGTCCCTCACACACTGAGCCTCACATTCACACAGTCTTCAGCTGGGTCTGGATCACTAGACCATGAGACTGGTCCCTCACACACTGAGCCTCACATTCACACAGTCTTCAGCTGGGTTTGGATCACTAGACCCTGAGACTGGTCCCTCACATACCGATCCTCACATTCACACACACTTCAGCTGGGTCTGGATCACTGGACCCTGAGGCTGGTCCCTCAAACACTGAGCCTCACATTCACACACACTTCAGCTGCGTCTGGATCACTGGACCCTGAGACTGGTCCCTCACACACTGAGCCTCACATTCACACACACTTCAGCTGGGTCTGGATTACTGGACCGTGAGACTGGTCCCTCACACACTGATCCTCACATTCACACACACTTCAGCTGGGTCTGGATCACTAGACCCTGAGACTGGTCCCTCACACACTGAGCCTCACATTCACACACACTTCAGCTGGGTCTGGATCACTGGAACCTGAGACTGGTCCCTCACACACTGAGCCTCACATTCACACACACTTCAGCTGGGTATGGATCACTAGACCCTGAGACTGGTCCCTCACACACTGAGCCTCACATTCACACACACTTCAGCTGGGTCTGGATCACTGGAACCTGAGACTGGTCCCTCACACACTGAGCCTCACATTCACACACACTTCAGCTGGGTCTCGATCACAGGACCCTGAGACTGGTCCCTCACACACTGATCCTCACATTCACACACACTTCAGCTGGGTCTGGATGACTGGACCCTGAGGCTGGTTCCTCACACACTGATCCTCACATTAACACACACACCAGCTGGGTCTGGATCACTAGACCCTGAGACTGGTCCCTCACACACTGATCCTCACATTCACACACACCTCAGCTGGGTCTGGATCACTAGACCCTGAGACTGGTCCCTCACACACTGAGCCTCACATTCACACACACTTCAGCTGGGTCTGGATCACTGAACCCTGAGACTGGTCCCTCACACACTGAGCCTCACATTCACACACACTTCAGCTGGGTCTAGATCACAGGACCCAGGAGACTGGTCCCTCACACACTGAGCCTCACATTCACACAGTCTTCAGCTGGGTCTGGATCACTAGACCCTGAGACTGGTCCCTCACACACTGATCCTCACATTCACACACACTTCAGCTGGGTCTGGATCACTAGACCCTGAGACTGGTATCTCACACACTGAGCCTCACATTCACACACAATTCAGCTGGGTCTGGATCACAGGACCCTGAGACTGGTCCCTCACACACCGAGCCTCACATTCACACACACTTCAGCTGGGTCTGGATCACTGGACCCTGAGACTGGTCCCTCACACACTGATCCTCACATTCACACACACTTCAGCTGGGTCTGGATCACTGGACCCTGAGACTGGTCCCTCACACACTGAGCCTCACATTCACACACACTTCAGCTGGGTCTGGATCACTGGACCCTGAGACTCGTCCCTCACACACTGATCCTCACATTCACGCACACTTCAGCTGGGTCTGGATCACTGGACCCTGAGACTGGTCCCTCACACACTGAGCCTCACATTCACACACACTTCAGCTGGGTCTGGATCACGAGACCCTGAGACTGGTCCCTCACACACTGATCCTCACATTCATACACACTTCATAGAAACATAGAAACATAGAAAATAGGTGCAGGAGTAGGCCATTCGGCCCTTCTAGGCTGCACCGCCATTCAATGAGTTCATGGCTGAACATTCAACTTCAGTACCCCATTCCTGCTTTCTCGCCATACCCCTTGATCCCCCTAGCAGTAAGGACCTCATCTAACTCCTTTTTGAATATATTTAGTGAATTAGCCTCAACAACTTTCTGTGGTAGAGAATTCCACAGGTTCACCACTCTCTGGGTGAAGAAGTTCCTCCGCATCTCGGTCCTAAATGGCTTAACCCTTATCCTTAGACTGTGACCCCTGGTTCTGGACTTCCCCAACATTGGGAACATTCTTCCTGCATCTAACCTGTCTAACCCCGTCAGAATTTTATATGTTTCTATGAGGTCCCCTCTCATTCTTCTGAACTCCAGTGAATACAAGCCCAGTTGATCCAGTCTTTCTTGATAGGTCAGTCCCGCCATCCCGGGAATCAGTCTGGTGAACCTTCGCTGCACTCCCTCAATAGCAAGAATGTCCTTCCTCAGGTTAGGAGACCAAAACTGTACACAATACTCCAGGTGTGGCCTCACCAATGCCCTGTACAACTGTAGCAACACCTCCCTGCCCCTGTACTCAAATCCCCTTGCTATGAAGGCCAACATGCCATTTGCTTTCTTAACCGCCTGCTGCACCTGCATGCCAACCTTCAATGACTGATGTACCATGACACCCAGGTCTCTTTGCACCTCCCCTTTTCCTAATCTGTCACCATTCAGATAATAGTCTGTCTCTCTGTTTTTACCACCAAAGTGGATAACCTCACATTTATCCACATTATACTTCATCTGCCATGCATTTGCCCACTCACCTAACCTATCCAAGTCGCTCTGCAGCCTCACAGCATCCTCCTCGCAGCTCACACTGCCACCCAACTTAGTGTCATCCGCAAATTTGGAGATACTACATCTAATCCCCTCATCTAAATCATTAATGTACAGTGTAAACAGCTGGGGCCCCAGCACAGAACCTTGCGGTACCCCACTAGTCACTGCCTGCCATTCTGAAAAGTACCCATTTACTCCTACTCTTTGCTTCCTGTCTGACAACCAGTTCTCAATCCATGTCAGTACACTACCCCCAATCCCATGTGCTCTAACTTTGCACATCAATCTCTTGTGTGGGACCTTGTCGAACGCCTTCTGAAAGTCCAAATATACCACATCAACTGGTTCTCCCTTATCCACTCTACTGGAAACATCCTCAAAAAATTCCAGAAGATTTGTCAAGCATGATTTCCCTTTCACAAATCCATGCTGACTTGGACCTATCATGTCACCTCTTTCCAAATGCACTGCTATGACATCCTTAATAATTGATTCCATCATTTTACCCACTACCGATGTCAGGCTGACCGGTCTATAATTCCCTGTTTTCTCTCTCCCTCCTTTTTTAAAAAGTGGGGTTACATTGGCTACCCTCCACTCCATAGGAACTGATCCAGAGTCAATGGAATGTTGGAAAATGACTGTCAACGCATCCACTATTTCCAAGGCCACCTGGGTTTGGATCACTGGACCCTGAGACTGGTCCCTCACACACTGATCCTCACATTCACACACACTTCAGCTGGGTCTGGATCACTAGACCCTGAGACTGGTCCCTCACACACTGAGCCTCACATTCACACACACTTCAGCTGGGTCTGGATCACTAGACCCTGAGACTGGTCCCTCACACACTGATCCTCACATTCACACACACTTCAGCTGGGTCTGGATCACTGGACCCTGAGACTGGTCCCTCACACACTGACCCTCACATTCACACACACTTCAGCTGGGTCTGGATCACTGGACCCTGAGGCTGGTTCCTCACACACTGATCCTCACATTCACACACACTTCAGCTGGGTCTGGATCACTGGATCCTGAGACTGGTCCCTCACACACTGAACCTCACATTCACACACACTTCAGCTGGGTCTGGATCACTAGACCCTGAGACTGGTCCCTCACACACTGATCCTCACATTCACACACTCTTCAGCTGGGTCTGGATCACTAGACCCTGAGACTGGTCCCTCACACACTGATCCTCACATTCACACACACTTCAGTTGGGTCTGGATCACTAGACCCTGAGACTGGTCCCTCACACACTGAGCCTCACATTCACACACACTTCAGCTGGGTCTGGATCACTGGACCCAGGAGACTGGTCCCTCACACACTGAGCCTCACATTCACACACACTTCAGCTGGGTCTGGATCACTCGACACTGAGACTGGTCCCTCACACACTGAGCCACACATTCACACACACTTCAGCTGGGTCTGGATCACTGGACCCTGAGACTGGTCCCTCACAAACTGAGCCTCACATTCACACACACTTCAGCTGGATCTGGATCATGAGACCCTGAGACTGGTCCCTCACACACTGATCCTCACATTCACACACACTTCAGCTGGGTCTGGATCACTGGACCCTGAGACTGGTCCCTCACACACTGAGCCTCACATTCACACACACTTCAGCTGGGTCCGGATCACGAGACCCTGAGACTGGTCCCTCACACACTGATCCTCACATTCACACACACTTCAGCTGGGTCTGGATCACTGGACCCTGAGGCTGGTTCCTCACACACTGATCCTCACATTCACACACACTTCAGCTGGGTCTGGATCACTGGATCCTGAGACTGGTCCCACGCACACTGAACCTCACATTCACACACACTTCATCTGGGTCTGGATCACTAGACCCTGAGACTGGTCCCTATCACACTGATCCTCACATTCACACACACTTCAGTTGGGTCTGGATCACTGGACCCTGAGACTGTTCCCTCACACACTGAGCCTCACATTCACACACACCTCAGCTGGGTCTGGTTCACTGGACCCTGAGACTGGTCCCTCACACACACTGAGCCTCACATTCACACATACTTCAGCAGGGTCTGGATCACTAGACCCTGAGACTGGTCCCTCACACACTGATCCTCACATTCACACACACTTCAGCTGGGTCTGGATCACTGGACACTGAGACTGGTCCCTCAAACACTGAGCCTCACATTCACACACACTTCAGCTGTGTCTGGATCACTAGACCCTGAGACTGGTCCCTCACACACTGAGCCTCACATTCACACACACTTCAGCTGGGTCTGGATCACTGGACCCTGAGACTGGTCCCTCACACACTGAGCCTCACATTCACACACACTTCAGCTGGGTCTGGATCACTAGACCCGGAGACTGGTCCCTCACACACTGAGCCTCACATTCACACACACTTCAGCTGGGTCTGGATCACTAGACACTGAGACTGGTTACTCACACACTGAGCGTCACATTCACACACACTTCAGCTGGGTCTGGATCACTGGAACCTGAGACTGGTCCCTCACACACTGAGCCTCACATTCACACACACTTCAGCTGGGTCTGGATCACGAGTCCCTGAGACTGGTTCCTCACACACTGAGCCTCACATTCACACACACTTCAGCTGGGTCTGGATCACTGGATCCTGAGACTGGTCCCTCACACACTGATCCTCACATTCACACACACTTCAGCTGGGTCTGGATCACTGGACCCTGAGACTGGTCCCTCACACACTGAGCCTCACATTCACACACACTTCAGCTGGGTCTGGATCACTGGACCCTGAGACTCGTCCCTCACACACTGATCCTCATATTCACGCACACTTCAGCTGGGTCTGGATCACTGGACCCTGAGACTGGTCCCTCACACACTGAGCCTCACATTCACACACACTTCAGCTGGGTCTGGATCACGAGACCCTGAGACTGGTCCCTCACACACTGATCCTCACATTCACACACACTTCAGCTGGGTCTGGATCACTGGATCCTGAGACTGGTCCCTCACACACTGAGCCTCACATTCACACACACTTCAGCTGGGTCTGGATCACTAGACCCTGAGACTGGTCCCTCACACACTGAGCCTCACATTCACACACACTTCAGCTGGGTCTGGATCACTGGACCCTGAGACTGGTCCCTCACACACTGAGCCTCACATTCACACACACTTCAGCTGGGTCTGGATCACTAGACCCGGAGACTGGTCCCTCACACACTGAGCCACACATTCACACACACTTCAGCTGGGTCTGGATCACTGGACCCTGAGACTGGTCCCTCACAAACTGAGCCTCACATTCACACACACTTCAGCTGGATCTGGATCATGAGACCCTGAGACTGGTCCCTCACACACTGATCCTCACATTCACACACACTTCAGCTGGGTCTGGATCACTGGACCCTGAGACTGGTCCCTCACACACTGAGCCTCACATTCACACACACTTCAGCTGGGTCTGGATCACGAGACCCTGAGACTGGTCCCTCACACACTGATCCTCACATTCACACACACTTCAGCTGGGTCTGGATCACTGGACCCTGAGGCTGGTTCCTCACACACTGATCCTCACATTCACACAAACTTCAGCTGGGTCTGGATCACTGGATCCTGAGACTGGTCCCTCACACACTGAACCTCACATTCACACACACTTCATCTGGGTCTGGATCACTAGACCCTGAGACTGGTCCCTATCACACTGATCCTCACATTCACACATACTTCAGTTGGGTCTGGATCACTGGACCCTGAGACTGTTCCCTCACACACTGAGCCTCACATTCACACACACTTCAGCTAGGTCTGGTTCACTGGACCCTGAGACTGGTCCCTCACACACTGAGCCTCACATTCTCACATACTTCAGCAGGGTCTGGATCACTAGACCCTGAGACTGGTCCCTCACACACTGATCCTCACATTCACACACACTTCAGCTGGGTCTGGATCACTGGACACTGAGACTGGTCCCTCACACACTGAGCCTCACATTCACACACACTTCAGCTGGGTCTGGATCACTGGACCCTGAGACTGGTCCCTCACACACTGAGCCTCACATTCACACACACTTCAGCTGGGTCTGGATCACTAGACCCGGAGACTGGTCCCTCACACACTGAGCCTCACATTCACACACACTTCAGCTGGGTCTGGATCACTAGACACTGAGACTGGTTACTCACACACTGAGCGTCACATTCACACACACTTCAGCTGGGTCTGGATCACTGGAACCTGAGACTGGTCCCTCACACACTGAGCCTCACATTCACACACACTTCAGCTGGGTCTGTATCACGAGTCCCTGAGACTGGTTCCTCACACACTGAGCCTCACATTCACACACACTTCAGCTGGGTCTGGATCACTGGACCCTGAGACTGGTCCCTCACACACTGATCCTCACATTCACACACACTTCAGCTGGGTCTGGATCACTGGACCCTGAGACTGGTCCCTCACACACTGATCCTCACATTCACACACACTTCAGCTGGGTCTGGATCACTGGACCCTGAGACTGGTTCCTCACACACTGATCCTCACATTCACACACACTTCAGCTGGGTCTGGATCACTGGATCCTGAGACTGGTCCCTCACACACTGAACCTCACATTCACACACACTTCAGCTGGGTCTGGATCACTAGACCCTGAGACTGGTCCCTCACACACTGATCCTCACATTCACACACTCTTCAGCTGGGTCTGGATCACTAGACCCTGAGACTGGTCCCTCACACACTGATCCTCACATTCACACACACTTCAGTTGGGTCTGGATCACTAGACCCTGAGACTGGTCCCTCACACACTGAGCCTCACATTCACACACACTTCAGCTGGGTCTAGATCACAGGACCCAGGAGACTGGTCCCTCACACACTGAGCCTCACATTCACACACACTTCAGCTGGGTCTGGATCACTCGACACTGAGACTGGTCCCTCACACACTGAGCCACACATTCACACACACTTCAGCTGGGTCTGGATCACTGGACCCTGAGACTGGTCCCTCACAAACTGAGCCTCACATTCACACACACTTCAGCTGGATCTGGATCATGAGACCCTGAGACTGGTCCCTCACACACTGATCCTCACATTCACACACACTTCAGCTGGGTCTGGATCACTGGACCCTGAGACTGGTCCCTCACACACTGAGCCTCACATTCACACACACTTCAGCTGGGTCTGGATCACGAGACCCTGAGACTGGTCCCTCACACACTGATCCTCACATTCACACACACTTCAGCTGGGTCTGGATCACTGGACCCTGAGACTGGTTCCTCACACACTGATCCTCACATTCACACACACTTCAGCTGGGTCTGGATCACTGGATCCTGAGACTGGTCCCACGCACACTGAACCTCACATTCACACACACTTCATCTGGGTCTGGATCACTAGACCCTGAGACTGGTCCCTATCACACTGATCCTCACATTCACACACACTTCAGTTGGGTCTGGATCACTGGACCCTGAGACTGTTCCCTCACACACTGAGCCTCACATTCACACACACCTCAGCTGGGTCTGGTTCACTGGACCCTGAGACTGGTCCCTCACACACACTGAGCCTCACATTCACACATACTTCAGCAGGGTCTGGATCACTAGACCCTGAGACTGGTCCCTCACACACTGATCCTCACATTCACACACACTTCAGCTGGGTCTGGATCACTGGACACTGAGACTGGTCCCTCAAACACTGAGCCTCACATTCACACACACTTCAGCTGTGTTTGGATCACTAGACCCTGAGACTGGTCCCTCACACACTGAGCCTCACATTCACACACACTTCAGCTGGGTCTGGATCACTGGACCCTGAGACTGGTCCCTCACACACTGAGCCTCACATTCACACACACTTCAGCTGGGTCTGGATCACTAGACCCGGAGACTGGTCCCTCACACACTGAGCCTCACATTCACACACACTTCAGCTGGGTCTGGATCACTAGACACTGAGACTGGTTACTCACACACTGAGCGTCACATTCACACACACTTCAGCTGGGTCTGGATCACTGGAACCTGAGACTGGTCCCTCACACACTGAGCCTCACATTCACACACACTTCAGCTGGGTCTGGATCACGAGTCCCTGAGACTGGTTCCTCACACACTGAGCCTCACATTCACACACACTTCAGCTGGGTCTGGATCACTGGATCCTGAGACTGGTCCCTCACACACTGATCCTCACATTCACACACACTTCAGCTGGGTCTGGATCACTGGACCCTGAGACTGGTCCCTCACACACTGAGCCTTACATTCACACACACTTCAGCTGGGTCTGGATCACTGGACCCTGAGACTCGTCCCTCACACACTGATCCTCATATTCACGCACACTTCAGCTGGGTCTGGATCACTGGACCCTGAGACTGGTCCCTCACACACTGAGCCTCACATTCACACACACTTCAGCTGGGTCTGGATCACGAGACCCTGAGACTGGTCCCTCACACACTGATCCTCACATTCATACACACTTCATAGAAACATAGAAACATAGAAAATAGGTGCAGGAGTAGGCCATTCGGCCCTTCTAGGCTGCACCGCCATTCAATGAGTTCATGGCTGAACATTCAACTTCAGTACCCCATTCCTGCTTTCTCGCCATACCCCTTGATCCCCCTAGCAGTAAGGACCTCATCTAACTCCTTTTTGAATATATTTAGTGAATTGGCCTCAACAACTTTCTGTGGTAGAGAATTCCACAGGTTCACCACTCTCTGGGTGAAGAAGTTCCTCCGCATCTCGGTCCTAAATGGCTTACCCCTTATCCTTAGACTGTGACCCCTGGTTCTGGACTTCCCCAACATTGGGAACATTCTTCCTGCATCTAACCTGTCTAACCCCGTCAGAATTTTATATGTTTCTATGAGGTCCCCTCTCATTCTTCTGAACTCCAGTGAATACAAGCCCAGTTGATCCAGTCTTTCTTGATAGGTCAGTCCCGCCATCCCGGGAATCAGTCTGGTGAACCTTCGCTGCACTCCCACAATAGCAAGAATGTCCTTCCTCAGGTTAGGAGACCAAAACTGTACACAATACTCCAGGTGTGGCCTCACCAATGCCCTGTACAACTGTAGCAACACCTCCCTGCCCCTGTACTCAAATCCCCTCGCTATGAAGGCCAACATGCCATTTGCTTTCTTAACCGCCTGCTGCACCTGCATGCCAACCTTCAATGACTGATGTACCATGACACCCAGGTCTCTTTGCACCTCCCCTTTTCCTAATCTGTCACCATTCAGATAATAGTCTGTCTCTCTGTTTTTACCACCAAAGTGGATAACCTCACATTTATCCACATTATACTTCATCTGCCATGCATTTGCCCACTCACCTAACCTATCCAAGTCGCTCTGCAGCCTCACAGCATCCTCCTCGCAGCTCACACTGCCACCCAACTTAGTGTCATCCGCAAATTTGGAGATACTACATCTAATCCCCTCATCTAAATCATTAATGTACAGTGTAAACAGCTGGGGCCCCAGCACAGAACCTTGCGGTACCCCACTAGTCACTGCCTGCCATTCTGAAAAGTACCCATTTACTCCTACTCTTTGCTTCCTGTCTGACAACCAGTTCTCAATCCATGTCAGTACACTACCCCCAATCCCATGTGCTCTAACTTTGCACATCAATCTCTTGTGTGGGACCTTGTCGAACGCCTTCTGAAAGTCCAAATATACCACATCAACTGGTTCTCCCTTATCCACTCTACTGGAAACATCCTCAAAAAATTCCAGAAGATTTGTCAAGCATGATTTCCCTTTCACAAATCCATGCTGACTTGGACCTATCATGTCACCTCTTTCCAAATGCACTGCTATGACATCCTTAATAATTGATTCCATCATTTTACCCACTACCGATGTCAGGCTGACCGGTCTATAATTCCCTGTTTTCTCTCTCCCTCCTTTTTTAAAAAGTGGGGTTACATTGGCTACCCTCCACTCCATAGGAACTGATCCAGAGTCAATGGAATGTTGGAAAATGACTGTCAACGCATCCACTATTTCCAAGGCCACCTGGGTTTGGATCACTGGACCCTGAGACTGGTCCCTCACACACTGATCCTCACATTCACACACACTTCAGCTGGGTCTGGATCACTAGACCCTGAGACTGGTCCCTCACACACTGAGCCTCACATTCACACACACTTCAGCTGGGTCTGGATCACTAGACCCTGAGACTGGTCCCTCACACACTGATCCTCACATTCACACACACTTCAGCTGGGTCTGGATCACTGGACCCTGAGACTGGTCCCTCACACACTGACCCTCACATTCACACACACTTCAGCTGGGTCTGGATCACTGGACCCTGAGGCTGGTTCCTCACACACTGATCCTCACATTCACACACACTTCAGCTGGGTCTGGATCACTGGATCCTGAGACTGGTCCCTCACACACTGAACCTCACATTCACACACACTTCAGCTGGGTCTGGATCACTAGACCCTGAGACTGGTCCCTCACACACTGATCCTCACATTCACACACACTTCAGTTGGGTCTGGATCACTAGACCCTGAGACTGGTCCCTCACACACTGAGCCTCACATTCACACACACTTCAGCTGGGTCTAGATCACAGGACCCAGGAGACTGGTCCCTCACACACTGAGCCTCACATTCACACACACTTCAGCTGGGTCTGGATCACTCGACACTGAGACTGGTCCCTCACACACTGAGCCACACATTCACACACACTTCAGCTGGGTCTGGATCACTGGACCCTGAGACTGGTCCCTCACAAACTGAGCCTCACATTCACACACACTTCAGCTGGATCTGGATCATGAGACCCTGAGACTGGTCCCTCACACACTGATCCTCACATTCACACACACTTCAGCTGGGTCTGGATCACTGGACCCTGAGACTGGTCCCTCACACACTGAGCCTCACATTCACACACACTTCAGCTGGGTCTGGATCACGAGACCCTGAGACTGGTCCCTCACACACTGATCCTCACATTCACACACACTTCAGCTGGGTCTGGATCACTGGACCCTGAGGCTGGTTCCTCACACACTGATCCTCACATTCACACAAACTTCAGCTGGGTCTGGATCACTGGATCCTGAGACTGGTCCCTCACACACTGAACCTCACATTCACACACACTTCATCTGGGTCTGGATCACTAGACCCTGAGACTGGTCCCTATCACACTGATCCTCACATTCACACACACTTCAGTTGGGTCTGGATCACTGGACCCTGAGACTGTTCCCTCACACACTGAGCCTCACATTCACACACACTTCAGCTAGGTCTGGTTCACTGGACCCTGAGACTGGTCCCTCACACACTGAGCCTCACATTCTCACATACTTCAGCAGGGTCTGGATCACTAGACCCTGAGACTGGTCCCTCACACACTGATCCTCACATTCACACACACTTCAGCTGGGTCTGGATCACTGGACACTGAGACTGGTCCCTCACACACTGAGCCTCACATTCACACACACTTCAGCTGGGTCTGGATCACTGGACCCTGAGACTGGTCCCTCACACACTGAGCTTCACATTCACACACACTTCAGCTGTGTCTGGATCACTAGACCCTGAGACTGGTCCCTCACACACTGAGCCTCACATTCACACACACTTCAGCTGGGTCTGGATCACTGGACCCTGAGACTGGTCCCTCACACACTGAGCCTCACATTCACACACACTTCAGCTGGGTCTGGATCACTAGACCCGGAGACTGGTCCCTCACACACTGAGCCTCACATTCACACACACTTCAGCTGGGTCTGGATCACTAGACACTGAGACTGGTTACTCACACACTGAGCGTCACATTCACACACACTTCAGCTGGGTCTGGATCACTGGAACCTGAGACTGGTCCCTCACACACTGAGCCTCACATTCACACACACTTCAGCTGGGTCTGGATCACGAGTCCCTGAGACTGGTTCCTCACACACTGAGCCTCACATTCACACACACTTCAGCTGGGTCTGGATCACTGGACCCTGAGACTGGTCCCTCACACACTGATCCTCACATTCACACACACTTCAGCTGGGTCTGGATCACTGGACCCTGAGACTGGTCCCTCACACACTGATCCTCACATTCACACACACTTCAGCTGGGTCTGGATCACTGGACCCTGAGACTGGTTCCTCACACACTGATCCTCACATTCACACACACTTCAGCTGGGTCTGGATCACTGGATCCTGAGACTGGTCCCTCACACACTGAACCTCACATTCACACACACTTCAGCTGGGTCTGGATCACTAGACCCTGAGACTGGTCCCTCACACACTGATCCTCACATTCACACACTCTTCAGCTGGGTCTGGATCACTAGACCCTGAGACTGGTCCCTCACACACTGATCCTCACATTCACACACACTTCAGTTGGGTCTGGATCACTAGACCCTGAGACTGGTCCCTCACACACTGAGCCTCACATTCACACACACTTCAGCTGGGTCTAGATCACAGGACCCAGGAGACTGGTCCCTCACACACTGAGCCTCACATTCACACACACTTCAGCTGGGTCTGGATCACTCGACACTGAGACTGGTCCCTCACACACTGAGCCACACATTCACACACACTTCAGCTGGGTCTGGATCACTGGACCCTGAGACTGGTCCCTCACAAACTGAGCCTCACATTCACACACACTTCAGCTGGATCTGGATCATGAGACCCTGAGACTGGTCCCTCACACACTGATCCTCACATTCACACACACTTCAGCTGGGTCTGGATCACTGGACCCTGAGACTGGTCCCTCACACACTGAGCCTCACATTCACACACACTTCAGCTGGGTCTGGATCACGAGACCCTGAGACTGGTCCCTCACACACTGATCCTCACATTCACACACACTTCAGCTGGGTCTGGATCACTGGACCCTGAGGCTGGTTCCTCACACACTGATCCTCACATTCACACACACTTCAGCTGGGTCTGGATCACTGGATCCTGAGACTGGTCCCACGCACACTGAACCTCACATTCACACACACTTCATCTGGGTCTGGATCACTAGACCCTGAGACTGGTCCCTATCACACTGATCCTCACATTCACACACACTTCAGTTGGGTCTGGATCACTGGACCCTGAGACTGTTCCCTCACACACTGAGCCTCACATTCACACACACCTCAGCTGGGTCTGGTTCACTGGACCCTGAGACTGGTCCCTCACACACACTGAGCCTCACATTCACACATACTTCAGCAGGGTCTGGATCACTAGACCCTGAGACTGGTCCCTCACACACTGATCCTCACATTCACACACACTTCAGCTGGGTCTGGATCACTGGACACTGAGACTGGTCCCTCAAACACTGAGCCTCACATTCACACACACTTCAGCTGTGTCTGGATCACTAGACCCTGAGACTGGTCCCTCACACACTGAGCCTCACATTCACACACACTTCAGCTGGGTCTGGATCACTGGACCCTGAGACTGGTCCCTCACACACTGAGCCTCACATTCACACACACTTCAGCTGGGTCTGGATCACTAGACCCGGAGACTGGTCCCTCACACACTGAGCCTCACATTCACACACACTTCAGCTGGGTCTGGATCACTAGACACTGAGACTGGTTACTCACACACTGAGCGTCACATTCACACACACTTCAGCTGGGTCTGGATCACTGGAACCTGAGACTGGTCCCTCACACACTGAGCCTCACATTCACACACACTTCAGCTGGGTCTGGATCACGAGTCCCTGAGACTGGTTCCTCACACACTGAGCCTCACATTCACACACACTTCAGCTGGGTCTGGATCACTGGATCCTGAGACTGGTCCCTCACACACTGATCCTCACATTCACACACACTTCAGCTGGGTCTGGATCACTGGACCCTGAGACTGGTCCCTCACACACTGAGCCTTACATTCACACACACTTCAGCTGGGTCTGGATCACTGGACCCTGAGACTCGTCCCTCACACACTGATCCTCATATTCACGCACACTTCAGCTGGGTCTGGATCACTGGACCCTGAGACTGGTCCCTCACACACTGAGCCTCACATTCACACACACTTCAGCTGGGTCTGGATCACGAGACCCTGAGACTGGTCCCTCACACACTGATCCTCACATTCATACACACTTCATAGAAACATAGAAACATAGAAAATAGGTGCAGGAGTAGGCCATTCGGCCCTTCTAGGCTGCACCGCCATTCAATGAGTTCATGGCTGAACATTCAACTTCAGTACCCCATTCCTGCTTTCTCGCCATACCCCTTGATCCCCCTAGCAGTAAGGACCTCATCTAACTCCTTTTTGAATATATTTAGTGAATTGGCCTCAACAACTTTCTGTGGTAGAGAATTCCACAGGTTCACCACTCTCTGGGTGAAGAAGTTCCTCCGCATCTCGGTCCTAAATGGCTTACCCCTTATCCTTAGACTGTGACCCCTGGTTCTGGACTTCCCCAACATTGGGAACATTCTTCCTGCATCTAACCTGTCTAACCCCGTCAGAATTTTATATGTTTCTATGAGGTCCCCTCTCATTCTTCTGAATCCAGTGAATACAAGCCCAGTTGATCCAGTCTTTCTTGATAGGTCAGTCCCGCCATCCCGGGAATCAGTCTGGTGAATCTTCGCTGCACTCCCTCAATAGCAAGAATGTCCTTCCTCAAGTTAGGAGACCAAAACTGTACACAATACTCCAGGTGTGGCCTCACCAAGGCCCTGTACAACTGTAGCAACACCTCCCTGCCCCTGTACTCAAATCCCCTTGCTATGAAGGCCAACATGCCATTTGCTTTCTTAACCGCCTGCTGCACCTGCATGCCAACCTTCAATGACTGATGTACCATGACACCCAGGTCTCTTTGCACCTCCCCTTTTCCTAATCTGTCACCATTCAGATAATAGTCTGTCTCTCTGTTTTTACCACCAAAGTGGATAACCTCACATTTATCCACATTATACTTCATCTGCCATGCATTTGCCCACTCACCTAACCTATCCAAGTCGCTCTGCAGCCTCACAGCATCCTCCTCGCAGCTCACACTGCCACCCAACTTAGTGTCATCCGCAAATTTGGAGATACTACATCTAATCCCCTCATCTAAATCATTAATGTACAGTGTAAACAGCTGGGGCCCCAGCACAGAACCTTGCGGTACCCCACTAGTCACTGCCTGCCATTCTGAAAAGTACCCATTTACTCCTACTCTTTGCTTCCTGTCTGACAACCAGTTCTCAATCCATGTCAGTACACTACCCCCAATCCCATGTGCTCTAACTTTGCACATCAATCTCTTGTGTGGGACCTTGTCGAACGCCTTCTGAAAGTCCAAATATACCACATCAACTGGTTCTCCCTTATCCACTCTACTGGAAACATCCTCAAAAAATTCCAGAAGATTTGTCAAGCATGATTTCCCTTTCACAAATCCATGCTGACTTGGACCTATCATGTCACCTCTTTCCAAATGCACTGCTATGACATCCTTAATAATTGATTCCATCATTTTACCCACTACCGATGTCAGGCTGACCGGTCTATAATTCCCTGTTTTCTCTCTCCCTCCTTTTTTAAAAAGTGGGGTTACATTGGCTACCCTCCACTCCATAGGAACTGATCCAGAGTCAATGGAATGTTGGAAAATGACTGTCAACGCATCCACTATTTCCAAGGCCACCTGGGTTTGGATCACTGGACCCTGAGACTGGTCCCTCACACACTGATCCTCACATTCACACACACTTCAGCTGGGTCTGGATCACTGGACCCTGAGACTGGTCCCTCACACACTGAGCCTCACATTCACACACACTTCAGCTGGGTCTGGATCACTAGACCCTGAGACTGGTCCCTCACACACTGATCCTCACATTCACACACACTTCAGCTGGGTCTGGATCACTGGACCCTGAGACTGGTCCCTCACACACTGACCCTCACATTCACACACACTTCAGCTGGGTCTGGATCACTGGACCCTGAGGCTGGTTCCTCACACACTGATCCTCACATTCACACACACTTCAGCTGGGTCTGGATCACTGGATCCTGAGACTGGTCCCTCACACACTGAACCTCACATTCACACACACTTCAGCTGGGTCTGGATCACTAGACCCTGAGACTGGTCCCTCACACACTGATCCTCACATTCACACACTCTTCAGCTGGGTCAGGATCACTAGACCCTGAGACTGGTCCCTCACACACTGATCCTCACATTCACACACACTTCAGTTGGGTCTGGATCACTAGACCCTGAGACTGGTCCCTCACACACTGAGCCTCACATTCACACACACTTCAGCTGGGTCTAGATCACAGGACCCAGGAGACTGGTCCCTCACACACTGAGCCTCACATTCACACACACTTCAGCTGGGTCTGGATCACTCGACACTGAGACTGGTCCCTCACACACTGAGCCACACATTCACACACACTTCAGCTGGGTCTGGATCACTGGACCCTGAGACTGGTCCCTCACAAACTGAGCCTCACATTCACACACATTTCAGCTGGATCTGGATCATGAGACCCTGAGACTGGTCCCTCACACACTGATCCTCACATTCACACACACTTCAGCTGGGTCTGGATCACTGGACCCTGAGACTGGTCCCTCACACACTGAGCCTCACATTCACACACACTTCAGCTGGGTCTGGATCACGAGACCCTGAGACTGGTCCCTCACACACTGATCCTCACATTCACACACACTTCAGCTGGGTCTGGATCACTAGACCCTGAGACTGGTCCCTATCACACTGATCCTCACATTCACACACACTTCAGTTGGGTCTGGATCACTGGACCCTGAGACTGTTCCCTCACACACTGAGCCTCACATTCACACACACTTCAGCTAGGTCTGGTTCACTGGACCCTGAGACTGGTCCCTCACACACTGAGCCTCACATTCTCACATACTTCAGCAGGGTCTGGATCACTAGACCCTGAGACTGGTCCCTCACACACTGATCCTCACATTCACACACACTTCAGCTGGGTCTGGATCACTGGACACTGAGACTGGTCCCTCACACACTGAGCCTCACATTCACACACACTTCAGCTGGGTCTGGATCACTGGACCCTGAGACTGGTCCCTCACACACTGAGCTTCACATTCACACACACTTCAGCTGTGTCTGGATCACTAGACCCTGAGACTGGTCCCTCACACACTGAGCCTCACATTCACACACACTTCAGCTGGGTCTGGATCACTGGACCCTGAGACTGGTCCCTCACACACTGAGCCTCACATTCACACACACTTCAGCTGGGTCTGGATCACTAGACCCGGAGACTGGTCCCTCACACACTGAGCCTCACATTCACACACACTTCAGCTGGGTCTGGATCACTAGACACTGAGACTGGTTACTCACACACTGAGCGTCACATTCACACACACTTCAGCTGGGTCTGGATCACTGGAACCTGAGACTGGTCCCTCACACACTGAGCCTCACATTCACACACACTTCAGCTGGGTCTGGATCACGAGTCCCTGAGACTGGTTCCTCACACACTGAGCCTCACATTCACACACACTTCAGCTGGGTCTGGATCACTGGACCCTGAGACTGGTCCCTCACACACTGATCCTCACATTCACACACACTTCAGCTGGGTCTGGATCACTGGACCCTGAGACTGGTCCCTCACACACTGATCCTCACATTCACACACACTTCAGCTGGGTCTGGATCACTGGACCCTGAGACTGGTCCCTCACACACTGAGCCTCACATTCACACACACTTCAGCTGGGTCTGGATCACTGGACCCTGAGACTCGTCCCTCACACACTGATCCTCACATTCACGCACACTTCAGCTGGGTCTGGATCACTGGACCCTGAGACTGGTCCCTCACACACTGAGCCTCACATTCACACACACTTCAGCTGGGTCTGGATCACTGGACCCTGAGACTGGTCCCTCACACACTGAGCCTCACATTCACACACACTTCAGCTGGGTCTAGATCACAGGACCCTGAGACTGGTCCCTCACACACTGATCCTCACATTCACACACACTTCAGCTGGGTCTGGATGACTGGACCCTGAGGCTGGTTCCTCACACACTGATCCTCACATTCACACACACTTCAGCTGGGTCTGGATCACTAGACCCTGAGACTGGTCCCTCACACACTGATCCTCACATTCACACACACTTCAGCTGGGTCTGGATCACTAGACCCTGAGACTGGTCCCTCACACTCTGATCCTCACATTCACACACACTTCAGCTGGGTCTGGATTACTGGACCCTGAGACTGGTCCCGCACACACTGAGCCTCACATTCACACACACTTCAGCTGGGCTGGATCACTAGACCCTGAGACTGGTCCCTCACACACTGATCCTCACATTCACACACACTTCAGCTGGGTCTGGATCACGAGACACTGAGACTGGTCCCTCACACACTGATCCTCACATTCACACACACTTCAGCTGGGTCTGGATCACTAGACCCTGAGACTGGTCCCTCACACACAGATCCTCACATTCACACACACTTCAGTTGGGTCTGGATCACCAGATCCTGAGACTGGTCCCTCACACACTGAGCCTCACATTCACACACACTTCAGCTGGGTCTAGATCACAGGGCCCAGGAGACTGGTCCCCTACACACTGAGCCTCACATTCACACACACTTCAGCTGGGTCTGGATCACTAGACACTGAGACTGGTCCCTCACACACTGAGCCTCACATTCACACGCACTTCAGCTGGGTCTGGATCACTGGACCCTGAGACTGGTCCCTCACACACTGAGCCTCACATTCACACACACTTCAGCTGGATCTGGATCACGAGACCCTGAGACTGGTCCCTCACACACTGACCCTCACATTCACACACACTTCAGCTGGGTCTGGATCACGAGACCCTGAGACTGGTCCCTCACACACTGATCCTCACATTCACACACACTTCAGCTGGGTCTGGATCACTAGACCCTGAGACTGGTCCCTCACACACTGATCCTCACATTCACACACACTTCAGTTGGGTCTGGATCACTAGACCCTGAGACTGGTCCCTCACACACTGAGCCTCACATTCACACACACTTCAGCTGTGTCTGGATCACTGGACCCTGAGACTGGTCCCTCACACACTGAGCCTCACATTCACACACACTTCAGCTGGGTCTGGATCACAGGAACCAGGAGACTGGTCCCTCACACACTGTGCCTCACATTCACACAGTCTTCAGCTGGGTCTGGATCACTGGACCCTGAGACTGGTCCCTCACACACTGAGCCTTACATTCACACACACTTCAGCTGGGTCTGGATCACTGGACCCTGAGACTGGTCCCTCACACACTGAACCTCACATTCACACACACTTCAGCTGGGTCTGGATCACTGGACCGAGACTGGTCCCTCACACACTGAGCCTCACATTCACGCACACTTCAGCTGGGTTTGGATCACTGGACCCTGAGACTGGTCCATCACACACTAATCCTCACATTCACACACACTTCAGCTGGGTCTGGATCACGAGACCCTGAGACTGGTCCCTCACACACTGAGCCTC
Organism: Pristiophorus japonicus; assembly: GCF_044704955.1. Classification (NCBI taxonomy): domain Eukaryota; kingdom Metazoa; phylum Chordata; class Chondrichthyes; family Pristiophoridae; genus Pristiophorus; species Pristiophorus japonicus. The sequence goes on along the minus strand of NW_027254835.1, from coordinate 467,623 downwards.
ACATTCACACACACTTCAGCTGGGTCTGGATCACTAGACCCTGAGACTGGTCCCTCACACACTGAGCCTCACATTCACACACACTTCAGCTGGGTCTGGATCACTAGACCCTGAGACTGGTCCCTCACACACTGAGCCTCACATTCACACACACTTCAGCTGGGTCTGGATCACTGGACACTGAGACTGGTCCCTCACACACTGAGCCTCACATTCACACACACTTCAGCTGGGTCTGGATCACTAGACCCTGAGACTGGTCCCTCACACACTGATCCTCACATTCACACACACTTCAACTGGGTCTGGATTACTGGACCCTGAGACTGGTCCCTCACACACTGAGCCTCACATTCACACACACTTCAGCTGGGTCTGGATCACGAGACCCTGAGACTGGTGCCTCACACACTGATCCTCACATTCACACACACTTCAGCTGGGTCTGGATCACGAGACCCTTAGACTGGTCCCTCACACACTGAGCCTCACATTCACACACACTTCAGCTGGGTCTGGATCACTGGACCCTGAGACTGGTCCCTCACACACTGACCCTCACATTCACACACACTTCAGCTGCGTCTGGATCACTGGACCCTGAGGCTGGTTCCTCACACACTGATCCTCACATTCACACACACTTCAGCTGGGTCTGGATCACTGGATCCTGAGACTGGTCCCTCACACACTGAACCTCACATTCACACACACTTCAGCTGGGTCTGGATTACTAGACCCTGAGACTGGTCCCTCACACACTGATCCTCACATTCACACACACTTCAGCTGGGACTGGATCACTAGACCCTGAGACTGGTCCCTCACACACTGATCCTCACATTCACACACACTTCAGTTGGGTCTGGATCACTAGACCCTGAGACTGGTCCCTCACACACTGAGCCTCACAATCACACACACTTCAGCTGGGTCTAGATCACAGGACCCAGGAGACTGGTCCCTCACACACTGAGCCTCACATTCACACACACTTCAGCTGGGTCTGGATCACTGGACCCTGAGACTGGTCCCTCACACACTGATCCTCACATTCACACACACTTCAGCTGGGTCTTGATCACTGGACCCTGAGACTGGTCCCTCACACACTGAGCCTCACATTCACACACACTTCAGCTGGGTCTGGATCACTAAACCCTGAGGTAGGTCCTTCACACACTGAGCCTCACATTCACACACACTTCAGCTGGGTCTGGATCATAGACCCTGAGACTGGTCCCTCACACACTGAGCCTCACATTCACACAAACTTCAGCCGGGTCTGGATTACTGGACCCTGAGACTGGTCCCTCACACACTGAGCCTCACATTCACACACACTTCAGCTGGGCTGGATCACTAGACCCTGAGACTGGTCCCTCACACACTGATCCTCACATTCACACACACTTCAGCTGGGTCTGGATCACGAGACACTGAGACTGGTCCCTCACACACTGATCCTCACATTCACACACACTTCAGCTGGGTCTGGATCACTAGACCCTGAGACTGGTCCCTCACACACAGATCCTCACATTCACACACACTTCAGTTGGGTCTGGATCACCAGATCCTGAGACTGGTCCCTCACACACTGAGCCTCACATTCACACACACTTCAGCTGGGTCTAGATCACAGGGCCCAGGAGACTGGTCCCCTACACACTGAGCCTCACATTCACACACACTTCAGCTGGGTCTGGATCACTAGACACTGAGACTGGTCCCTCACACACTGAGCCTCACATTCACACGCACTTCAGCTGGGTCTGGATCACTGGACCCTGAGACTGGTCCCTCACACACTGAGCCTCACATTCACACACACTTCAGCTGGATCTGGATCACGAGACCCTGAGACTGGTCCCTCACACACTGACCCTCACATTCACACACACTTCAGCTGGGTCTGGATCACGAGACCCTGAGACTGGTCCCTCACACACTGATCCTCACATTCACACACACTTCAGCTGGGTCTGGATCACTAGACCCTGAGACTGGTCCCTCACACACTGATCCTCACATTCACACACACTTCAGTTGGGTCTGGATCACTAGACCCTGAGACTGGTCCCTCACACACTGAGCCTCACATTCACACACACTTCAGCTGTGTCTGGATCACTGGACCCTGAGACTGGTCCCTCACACACTGAGCCTCACATTCACACACACTTCAGCTGGGTCTAGATCACAGGAACCAGGAGACTGGTCCCTCACACACTGTGCCTCACATTCACACAGTCTTCAGCTGGGTCTGGATCACTGGACCCTGAGACTGGTCCCTCACACACTGAGCCTTACATTCACACACACTTCAGCTGGGTCTGGATCACTGGACCCTGAGACTGGTCCCTCACACACTGAACCTCACATTCACACACACTTCAGCTGGGTCTGGATCACTGGACCGAGACTGGTCCCTCACACACTGAGCCTCACATTCACGCACACTTCAGCTGGGTTTGGATCACTGGACCCTGAGACTGGTCCATCACACACTAATCCTCACATTCACACACACTTCAGCTGGGTCTGGATCACGAGACCCTGAGACTGGTCCCTCACACACTGAGCCTCACATTCACACACACTTCAGCTGGGTCTGGATCACTAGACCCTGAGACTGGTCCCTCACACACTGAGCCTCACATTCACACACACTTCAGCTGGGTCTGGATCACTAGACCCTGAGACTGGTCCCTCACACACTGAGCCTCACATTCACACACACTTCAGCTGGGTCTGGATCACTGGACACTGAGACTGGTCCCTCACACACTGAGCCTCACATTCACACACACTTCAGCTGGGTCTGGATCACTAGACCCTGAGACTGGTCCCTCACACACTGATCCTCACATTCACACACACTTCAACTGGGTCTGGATTACTGGACCCTGAGACTGGTCCCTCACACACTGAGCCTCACATTCACACACACTTCAGCTGGGTCTGGATCACGAGACCCTGAGACTGGTGCCTCACACACTGATCCTCACATTCACACACACTTCAGCTGGGTCTGGATCACGAGACCCTGAGACTGGTCCCTCACACACTGATCCTCACATTCACACACACTTCAGCTGGGTCTGGATCACTGGACCCTGAGACTGGTCCCTCACACACTGACCCTCACATTCACACACACTTCAGCTGCGTCTGGATCACTGGACCCTGAGGCTGGTTCCTCACACACTGATCCTCACATTCACACACACTTCAGCTGGGTCTGGATCACTGGATCCTGAGACTGGTCCCTCACACACTGAACCTCACATTCACACACACTTCAGCTGGGTCTGGATTACTAGACCCTGAGACTGGTCCCTCACACACTGATCCTCACATTCACACACACTTCAGCTGGGACTGGATCACTAGACCCTGAGACTGGTCCCTCACACACTGATCCTCACATTCACACACACTTCAGTTGGGTCTGGATCACTAGACCCTGAGACTGGTCCCTCACACACTGAGCCTCACAATCACACACACTTCAGCTGGGTCTAGATCACAGGACCCAGGAGACTGGTCCCTCACACACTGAGCCTCACATTCACACACACTTCAGCTGGGTCTGGATCACTGGACCCTGAGACTGGTCCCTCACACACTGATCCTCACATTCACACACACTTCAGCTGGGTCTTGATCACTGGACCCTGAGACTGGTCCCTCACACACTGAGCCTCACATTCACACACACTTCAGCTGGGTCTGGATCACTAAACCCTGAGGTAGGTCCTTCACACACTGAGCCTCACATTCACACACACTTCAGCTGGGTCTGGATCATAGACCCTGAGACTGGTCCCTCACACACTGAGCCTCACATTCACACAAACTTCAGCCGGGTCTGGATTACTGGACCCTGAGACTGGTCCCTCACACACTGAGCCTCACATTCACACACACTTCAGCTGGGTCTGGATCACTGGACCCTGAGACTGGTCCCTCACACACTGATCCTCACATTCACACACACTTCAGCTGGGTCTGGATCACGAGACCCTGAGACTGGTCCCTCACACACTGATCCTCACATTCACACACACTTCAGCTGGGTCTGCATCACTGGACCCTGAGGCTGGTTCCTCACACACTGATCCTCACATTCACACACACTTCAGCTGGGTCTGGATCACTGGATCCTGAGACTGGTCCCTCACACACTGAACCTCACATTCACACACACTTCAGCTGGGTCTGGATCACTAGACCCTGAGGCTGGACCCTCACACACTAATCCTCACATTCACACACACTTCAGCTGGGTCTGGATCACGAGACCCTGAGACTGGTCCCTCACACACTGAGCCTCACATTCACACACACTTCAGCTGGGTCTGGATCACTAGACCCTGAGACTGGGCCCTCACACACTGAGCCTCACATTCACACACACTTCAGCTGGGTCTGGATCACTGGACACTGAGACTGGTCCCTCACACACTGATCCTCACATTCACACACACTTCAGCTGGGTCTGGATCACGAGACACTGAGACTGGTCCCTCACACACTGATCCTCACATTCACACACACTTCAGCTGGGTCTGGATCACTATACCCTGAGACTGGTCCCTCACACACTGACCCTAACATTCACACACACTTCAGCTGGGTCTGGATCACTAGACCCTGAGACTGGTCCCTCACACACTGATCCTCACATTCACACACACTTCAGCTGGGTCTGGATCACTAGACCCTGAGACTGGTCCCTCACACACAGATCCTCACATTCACACACACTTCAGTTGGGTCTGGATCACTAGATCCTGAGACTGGTCCCTCACACACTGAGCCTCACATTCACACACACTTCAGCTGGGTCTAGATCACAGGACCCAGGAGACTGGTCCCCCACACACTGAGCCTCACATTCACACACACTTCAGCTGGGTCTGGATCACTAGACACTGAGACTGGTCCCTCACACACTGAGCCTCACATTCACACGCACTTCAGCTGGGTCTGGATCACTGGACCCTGAGACTTGTCCCTCACACACTGAGCCTCACATTCACACACACTTCAGCTGGATTTGGATCACGAGACCCTGAGACTGGTCCCTCACACACTGACCCTCACATTCACACACACTTCAGCTGGTTCTGGATCACTAGACCCTGAGACTGGTCCCTCACACACTGATCCTCACATTCACACACACTTCAGCTGGGTCTGGATCACTAGATCCTGAGACAGGTCCCTCACACACTGAGCCTCACATTCACACACACTTCAGCTGGGTCTAGATCACAGGAACCAGGAGACTGGTCCCTCACACACTGTGCCTCACATTCACACAGTCTTCAGCTGGGTCTGGATCACTGGACCCTGAGACTGGTCCCTCACACACTGAGCCTTACATTCACACACACTTCAGCTGGGTCTGGATCACTGGACCCTGAGACTGGTCCCTCACACACTGAACCTCACATTCACACACACTTCAGCTGGGTCTGGATCACTGGACCGAGACTGGTCCCTCACACACTGAGCCTCACATTCACACACACTTCAGCTGGGTTTGGATCACTGGACCCTGAGACTGGTCCATCACACACTAATCCTCACATTCACACACACTTCAGCTGGGTCTGGATCACGAGACCCTGAGACTGGTCCCTCACACACTGAGCCTCACATTCACACACACTTCAGCTGGGTCTGGATCACTAGACCCTGAGACTGGTCCCTCACACACTGAGCCTCCAATTCACACACATTTCAGCTGGGTCTGGATCACTAGACCCTGAGACTGGTCCCTCACACACTGAGCCTCACATTCACACACACTTCAGCTGGGTCTGGATCACTGGACACTGAGACTGGTCCCTCACACACTGATCCTCACATTCACACACACTTCAGCTGGGTCTGGATCACTAGACCCTGAGACTGGTCCCTCACACACTGATCCTCACATTCACACGCACTTCAGCTGGGTCTGGATTACTGGACCCTGAGACTGGTCCCTCACACACTGAGCCTCACATTCACACACACTTCAGCTGGGTCTGGATCACTGGATCCTGAGACTGGTCCCTCACACACTGAACCTCACATTCACACACACTTCAACTGGGTCTGGATTACTAGACCCTGAGACTGGTCCCTCACACACTGATCCTCACATTCACACACACTTCAGCTGGGACTGGATCACTAGACCCTGAGACTGGTCCCTCACACACTGATCCTCACATTCACACACACTTCAGTTGGGTCTGGATCACTAGACCCTGAGACTGGTCCCTCACACACTGAGCCTCACATTCACACACACTTCAGCTGGGTCTAGATCACAGGACCCAGGAGACTGGTCCCTCACACACTGAGCCTCACATTCACACACACTTCAGCTGGGTCTGGATCACTAGACACTGAGACTGGTCCCTCACACACTGAGCCTCACATTCACACACACTTCAGCTGGGTCTTGTTCACTGGACCCTGAGACTGGTCCCTCACACACTGAGCCTCACATTCACACACACTTCAGCTGGATCTGGATCACGAGACCCTGAGTCTGGTCCCTCACACACTGACCCTCACATTCACACACACTTCAGCTGGGTCTGGATCACTAGACCCTGAGACTGGTCCCTCACACACTGAGCCTCAAATTCACACACACTTCAGATGGGTCTGCATCACGAGACCCTGAGACTGGTCCCCCACACACTGATCCTCACATTCACACACACTTCAGCTGGGTCTGGATCACTGGACCCTGAGACTGGTCCCTCACACACTGAGTCTCACATTCACACACACTTCAGCTGGGTCTGGATCACGAGACCCTGAGACTGGTCCCTCACACACTGATCCTCACATTCACACACACTTCAGCTGGGTCTGGATCACTGGACCCTGAGGCTGGTTCCTCACACACTGATCCTCACATTCACACACAGTTCAGCTGGGTCTGGATCACTAGACCCTGAGACTGGTCCCTCACACACTGAGCATCACTTTAACGCAGTCTTCAGCTGGGTCTGGATCACGAGACCCTGAGACTGGTCCCTCACACACTGAGCCTCACATTCACACACACTTCAGCTGGGTCTGGATCACTAGACCCGGAGACTGGTCCCTCACACACTGAGCCTCACATTCACACACACTTCAGCTGGGTCTGGATCAATAGACACTGAGACTGGTTCCTCACACACTGAGCGTCACATTCACACACACATCAGCTGGGTCTGGATCACTGGACCCTGAGACTGGTCCCTCACACAATGAGCGTCACATTCACACACACTTCAGCTGGGTCTGTATCACTGGACCCTGAGACTGGTCCCTCACACACTGAGCCTCACATTCACACAAACTTCAGCTGGGTCTGGATCACGAGACCCTGAGACTGGTCCCTCACACACTGAGCCTCACATTCACACACACTTCAGCTGGGTCTGGATCACGAGACACTGAGACTGGTCCCTCACACACTGATCCTCACATTCACACACACTTCAGCTGAGTCTGGATCACTGGACCCTGAGACTGGTCCCTCACACACTGAGCCTCACATTCACACACACTTCAGCTGGGTCTGGATCACTAGACCCTGAGACTGGTCCCTCACACACCGATCCTTACATTCACACACACTTCAGCTGGTTCTGGATCACTGGACCCTGAGACTGGTCCCTCACACACTGAGCCTCACATTCACACACACTTCAGCTGCGTCTGGATCACTGGACCCTGAGACTGGTCCCTCACACACTGAACCTCACATTCACACACACTTCAGCTGGTTCTGGATTACTGGACCGTGAGACTGGTCCCTCACAAACTGATCCTCACATTCACACACACCTCAGCTGGGTCTGGATCACTAGACCCTAAGACTGGTCCCTCACACACTGATCCTCACATTCACACACACTTCAGTTGGGTCTGTATCACTAGACCCTGAGACTGGTCCCTCACACACTGAGCCTCACATTCACACACACTTCAGCTTGGTCTGGATCACTGGACCCTGAGACTGGTCCCTCACACACTGAGCCTCACATTCACACACACTTCAGCTGGGTCTAGATCACAGGACCCAGGAGACTGGTCCCTCACACACTGAGCCTCACATTCACACAGTCTTCAGCTGAGTTTGGATCACTAGACCCTGAGACTGGTCCCTCACACACTGATCCTCACATTCACACACACTTCAGCTGGGTCTGGATCACTAGACCCTGAGGCTGGTCCCTCAAAAACTGAGCCTCACATTCACACACACTTCAGCTGCGTCTGGATCACTGGACCCTGAGACTGGTCCCTCACACACTGAGCCTCACATTCACACACACTTCAGCTGGGTCTGGATTACTGGACCGTGAGACTGGTCCCTCACACACTGATCCTCACATTCACACACACTTCAGCTGGGTATGGATCACTAGACCCTGAGACTGGTCCCTCACACACTGAGCCTCACATTCACACACACTTCAGCTGGGTCTGGATCACTGGAACCTGAGACTGGTCCCTCACACACTGAGCCTCACATTCACACACACTTCAGCTGGGTCTAGATCACAGGACCCTGAGACTGGTCCCTCACACACTGATCCTCACATTCACACACACTTCAGCTGGGTCTGGATGACTGGACCCTGAGGCTGGTTCCTCACACACTGATCCTCACATTCACACACACTTCAGCTGGGTCTGGATCACTGGACCCTGAGACTGGTCCCTCACACACTGAGCCTCACATTCACACACACTTCAGCTGGGTCTAGATCACAGGACCCAGGAGACTGGTCCCTCACACACTGAGCCTCACATTCACACACTCTTCAGCTGCATCTGGATCACTGGACCCTGAGGCTGGTCCCTCACACACTGATCCTCACATTCAAAAACAATTCAGCTGGGTGTGGATCACGAGACCCTGAGACTGGTCCCTCACACACTGATCCTCACATTCATACACACTTCAGCTGGGTTTGGATCAGTGGACCCTGAGACTGGTCCCTCACACACTGAGCCTCACATTCACACAGACTTCAGCTGGGTCTGGATCACTGGACCCTGAGACTGGTCCCTCACACACTGAGCCTCACATTCACACACACTTCAGCTGGGTCTGGATTACTGGACCCTGAGACTGGTCCCTCACACACTGAGCCTCACATTCACACACACTTCAGCTGGGTCTGGATCACTGGACCCTGAGACTGGTCCCTCACACACTGAGCCTCACATTCACACACACTTCAGCTGGGTCTGGATCACGAGACCCTGAGACTGGTCCCTCACACACTGATCCTCACATTCACACACACTTCAGCTGGGTCTGGATCACTGGACCCTGAGGCTGGTTCCTCGCACACTGATCCTCACATTCACACACACTTCAGCTGGAGCTGGATCACTGGATCCTGAGACTGGTCCCTCACACACTGAACCTCACATTCACACACACTTCAGCTGGGTCTGGATCACTAGACCCTGAGACTGGTCCCTCACACACTGATCCTCACATTCACACACTCTTCAGCTGGGTCTGGATCACTAGACCCTGAGACTGGTCCCTCACACACTGAGCATCACATTCACACACACTTCAGCTGGGTCTAGATCACAGGACCCAGGAGACTGGTCCCTCACACACTGAGCCTCACATTCACACACACTTCAGCTGGGTCTGGATCACTAGACACTGAGACTGGTCCCTCACACACTGAGCCTCACATTCACACACACTTCAGCTGGGTCTGGATCACTGGACCCTGTGACTGGTCCCTCACAAACTGAGCCTCACATTCACACACACTTCAGCTGGATCTGGATCATGAGACCCTGAGACTGGTCCCTCACACACTGACCCTCACATTCACACACACTTCAGCTGGGTCTGGATCACTGGACCCTGTGACTGGTCCCTCACAAACTGAGCCTCACATTCACACACACTTCAGCTGGATCTGGATCATGAGACCCTGAGACTGGTCCCTCACACACTGAACCTCACATTCACACACACTTCAGCTGGTTCTGGATTACTGGACCGTGAGACTGGTCCCTCACAAACTGATCCTCACATTCACACACACCTCAGCTGCGTCTGGATCACTAGACCCTAAGACTGGTCCCTCACACACTGATCCTCACATTCACACACACTTCAGTTGGGACTGGATCACTAGACCCTGAGACTGGTCCCTCACACACTGAGCCTCACATTCACACACACTTCAGCTTGGTCTGGATCACTGGACCCTGAGACTGGTCCCTCACACACTGAGCCTCACATTCACACACACTTCAGCTGGGTCTAGATCACAGGACCCAGGAGACTGGTCCCTCACACACTGAGCCTCACATTCACACAGTCTTCAGCTGGGTTTGGATCACTAGACCCTGAGACTGGTCCCTCACACACTGATCCTCACATTCACACACACTTCAGCTGGGTCTGGATCACTAGACCCTGAGGCTGGTCCCTCAAAAACTGAGCCTCACATTCACACACACTTCAGCTGCGTCTGGATCACTGGACCCTGAGACTGGTCCCTCACACACTGAGCCTCACATTCACACACACTTCAGCTGGGTCTGGATTACTGGACCGTGAGACTGGTCCCTCACACACTGATCCTCACATTCACACACACTTCAGCTGGGTATGGATCACTAGACCCTGAGACTGGTCCCTCACACACTGAGCCTCACATTCACACACACTTCAGCTGGGTCTGGATCACTGGAACCTGAGACTGGTCCCTCACACACTGAGCCTCACATTCACACACACTTCAGCTGGGTCTAGATCACAGGACCCTGAGACTGGTCCCTCACACACTGATCCTCACATTCACACACACTTCAGCTGGGTCTGGATGACTGGACCCTGAGGCTGGTTCCTCACACACTGATACTCACATTCACACACACTTCAGCTGGGTCTGGATCACTGGACCCTGAGACTGGTCCCTCACACACTGAGCCTCACATTCACACACACTTCAGCTGGGTCTAGATCACAGGACCCAGGAGACTGGTCCCTCACACACTGAGCCTCACATTCACACACTCTTCAGCTGCATCTGGATCACTGGACCCTGAGGCTGGTCCCTCACACACTGATCCTCATATTCAAAAACACTTCAGCTGGGTGTGGATCACGAGACCCTGAGACTGGTCCCTCACACACTGATCCTCACATTCATACACACTTCAGCTGGGTTTGGATCAGTGGACCCTGAGACTGGTCCCTCACACACTGAGCCTCACATTCACACACACTTCAGCTGGGTCTGGATCACTGGACCCTGAGACTGGTCCCTCACACACTGAGCCTCACATTCACACACACTTCAGCTTGGTCTGGATCATTAAACCCTGAGACTGGTCCCTCACACACTAAGCCTCACATTCACACACACTTCAGCTGGGTCTGGATCACTGGACCCTGAGACTGGTCCCTCACACACTGAGCCTCACATTCACACACACTTCAGCTGGGTCTGGATTACTGGACCCTGAGACTGGTCCCTCACACACTGATCCTCACATTCACACACACTTCAGCTGGGTCTGGATCACGAGACACTGAGACTGGTCCCTCACACACTGATCCTCACATTCACACACACTTCAGCTGGGTCTGGATCACTATACCCTGAGACTGGTCCCTCACACACTGACCCTAACATTCACACACACTTCAGCTGGGTCTGGATCACTAGACCCTGAGACTGGTCCCTCACACACTGATCCTCACATTCACACACACTTCAGCTGGGTCTGGATCACTAGACCCTGAGACTGGTCCCTCACACACAGATCCTCACATTCACACACACTTCAGTTGGGTCTGGATCACTAGATCCTGAGACTGGTCCCTCACACACTGAGCCTCACATTCACACACACTTCAGCTGGGTCTAGATCACAGGACCCAAGAGACTGGTCCCCCACACACTGAGCCTCACATTCACACACACTTCAGCTGGGTCTGGATCACTAGACACTGAGACTGGTCCCTCACACACTGAGCCTCACATTCACACGCACTTCAGCTGGGTCTGGATCACTGGACCCTGAGACTTGTCCCTCACACACTGAGCCTCACATTCACACACACTTCAGCTGGATCTGGATCACGAGACCCTGAGACTGGTCCCTCACACACTGACCCTCACATTCACACACACTTCAGCTGGTTCTGGATCACTAGACCCTGAGACTGGTCCCTCACACACTGATCCTCACATTCACACACACTTCAGCTGGGTCTGGATCACTAGATCCTGAGACAGGTCCCTCACACACTGAGCCTCACATTCACACACACTTCAGCTGGGTCTAGATCACAGGAACCAGGAGACTGGTCCCTCACACACTGTGCCTCACATTCACACAGTCTTCAGCTGGGTCTGGATCACTGGACCCTGAGACTGGTCCCTCACACACTGAGCCTTACATTCACACACACTTCAGCTGGGTCTGGATCACTGGACCCTGAGACTGGTCCCTCACACACTGAACCTCACATTCACACACACTTCAGCTGGGTCTGGATCACTGGACCGAGACTGGTCCCTCACACACTGAGCCTCACATTCACACACACTTCAGCTGGGTTTGGATCACTGGACCCTGAGACTGGTCCATCACACACTAATCCTCACATTCACACACACTTCAGCTGGGTCTGGATCACGAGACCCTGAGACTGGTCCCTCACACACTGAGCCTCACATTCACACACACTTCAGCTGGGTCTGGATCACTAGACCCTGAGACTGGTCCCTCACACACTGAGCCTCCAATTCACACACATTTCAGCTGGGTCTGGATCACTAGACCCTGAGACTGGTCCCTCACACACTGAGCCTCACATTCACACACACTTCAGCTGGGTCTGGATCACTGGACACTGAGACTGGTCCCTCACACACTGATCCTCACATTCACACACACTTCAGCTGGGTCTGGATCACTAGACCCTGAGACTGGTCCCTCACACACTGATCCTCACATTCACACACACTTCAGCTGGGTCTGGATTACTGGACCCTGAGACTGGTCCCTCACACACTGAGCCTCACATTCACACACACTTCAGCTGGGTCTGGATCACTGGATCCTGAGACTGGTCCCTCACACACTGAACCTCACATTCACACACACTTCAACTGGGTCTGGATTACTAGACCCTGAGACTGGTCCCTCACACACTGATCCTCACATTCACACACACTTCAGCTGGGACTGGATCACTAGACCCTGAGACTGGTCCCTCACACACTGATCCTCACATTCACACACACTTCAGTTGGGTCTGGATCACTAGACCCTGAGACTGGTCCCTCACACACTGAGCCTCACATTCACACACACTTCAGCTGGGTCTAGATCACAGGACCCAGGAGACTGGTCCCTCACACACTGAGCCTCACATTCACACACACTTCAGCTGGGTCTGGATCACTAGACACTGAGACTGGTCCCTCACACACTGAGCCTCACATTCACACACACTTCAGCTGGGTCTTGTTCACTGGACCCTGAGACTGGTCCCTCACACACTGAGCCTCACATTCACACACACTTCAGCTGGATCTGGATCACGAGACCCTGAGTCTGGTCCCTCACACACTGACCCTCACATTCACACACACTTCAGCTGGGTCTGGATCACTAGACCCTGAGACTGGTCCCTCACACACTGAGCCTCAAATTCACACACACTTCAGATGGGTCTGCATCACGAGACCCTGAGACTGGTCCCCCACACACTGATCCTCACATTCACACACACTTCAGCTGGGTCTGGATCACTGGACCCTGAGACTGGTCCCTCACACACTGAGTCTCACATTCACACACACTTCAGCTGGGTCTGGATCACGAGACCCTGAGACTGGTCCCTCACACACTGATCCTCACATTCACACACACTTCAGCTGGGTCTGGATCACTGGACCCTGAGGCTGGTTCCTCACACACTGATCCTCACATTCACACACAGTTCAGCTGGGTCTGGATCACTAGACCCTGAGACTGGTCCCTCACACACTGAGCATCACTTTAACGCAGTCTTCAGCTGGGTCTGGATCACGAGACCCTGAGACTGGTCCCTCACACACTGAGCCTCACATTCATACACACTTCAGCTGGGTCTGGATCACTAGACCCGGAGACTGGTCCCTCACACACTGAGCCTCACATTCACACACACTTCAGCTGGGTCTGGATCAATAGACACTGAGACTGGTTCCTCACACACTGATCCTCACATTCACACACACTTCAGCTGGGTCTGGATCACGAGACACTGAGACTGGTCCCTCACACACTGATCCTCACATTCACACACACTTCAGCTGGGTCTGGATCACTATACCCTGAGACTGGTCCCTCACACACTGACCCTAACATTCACACACACTTCAGCTGGGTCTGGATCACTAGACCCTGAGACTGGTCCCTCACACACTGATCCTCACATTCACACACACTTCAGCTGGGTCTGGATCACTAGACCCTGAGACTGGTCCCTCACACACAGATCCTCACATTCACACACACTTCAGTTGGGTCTGGATCACTAGATCCTGAGACTGGTCCCTCACACACTGAGCCTCACATTCACACACACTTCAGCTGGGTCTAGATCACAGGACCCAAGAGACTGGTCCCCCACACACTGAGCCTCACATTCACACACACTTCAGCTGGGTCTGGATCACTAGACACTGAGACTGGTCCCTCACACACTGAGCCTCACATTCACACGCACTTCAGCTGGGTCTGGATCACTGGACCCTGAGACTTGTCCCTCACACACTGAGCCTCACATTCACACACACTTCAGCTGGATCTGGATCACGAGACCCTGAGACTGGTCCCTCACACACTGACCCTCACATTCACACACACTTCAGCTGGTTCTGGATCACTAGACCCTGAGACTGGTCCCTCACACACTGATCCTCACATTCACACACACTTCAGCTGGGTCTGGATCACTAGATCCTGAGACAGGTCCCTCACACACTGAGCCTCACATTCACACACACTTCAGCTGGGTCTAGATCACAGGAACCAGGAGACTGGTCCCTCACACACTGTGCCTCACATTCACACAGTCTTCAGCTGGGTCTGGATCACTGGACCCTGAGACTGGTCCCTCACACACTGAGCCTTACATTCACACACACTTCAGCTGGGTCTGGATCACTGGACCCTGAGACTGGTCCCTCACACACTGAACCTCACATTCACACACACTTCAGCTGGGTCTGGATCACTGGACCGAGACTGGTCCCTCACACACTGAGCCTCACATTCACACACACTTCAGCTGGGTTTGGATCACTGGACCCTGAGACTGGTCCATCACACACTAATCCTCACATTCACACACACTTCAGCTGGGTCTGGATCACGAGACCCTGAGACTGGTCCCTCACACACTGAGCCTCACATTCACACACACTTCAGCTGGGTCTGGATCACTAGACCCTGAGACTGGTCCCTCACACACTGAGCCTCCAATTCACACACATTTCAGCTGGGTCTGGATCACTAGACCCTGAGACTGGTCCCTCACACACTGAGCCTCACATTCACACACACTTCAGCTGGGTCTGGATCACTGGACACTGAGACTGGTCCCTCACACACTGATCCTCACATTCACACACACTTCAGCTGGGTCTGGATCACTAGACCCTGAGACTGGTCCCTCACACACTGATCCTCACATTCACACACACTTCAGCTGGGTCTGGATTACTGGACCCTGAGACTGGTCCCTCACACACTGAGCCTCACATTCACACACACTTCAGCTGGGTCTGGATCACTGGATCCTGAGACTGGTCCCTCACACACTGAACCTCACATTCACACACACTTCAACTGGGTCTGGATTACTAGACCCTGAGACTGGTCCCTCACACACTGATCCTCACATTCACACACACTTCAGCTGGGACTGGATCACTAGACCCTGAGACTGGTCCCTCACACACTGATCCTCACATTCACACACACTTCAGTTGGGTCTGGATCACTAGACCCTGAGACTGGTCCCTCACACACTGAGCCTCACATTCACACACACTTCAGCTGGGTCTAGATCACAGGACCCAGGAGACTGGTCCCTCACACACTGAGCCTCACATTCACACACACTTCAGCTGGGTCTGGATCACTAGACACTGAGACTGGTCCCTCACACACTGAGCCTCACATTCACACACACTTCAGCTGGGTCTTGTTCACTGGACCCTGAGACTGGTCCCTCACACACTGAGCCTCACATTCACACACACTTCAGCTGGATCTGGATCACGAGACCCTGAGTCTGGTCCCTCACACACTGACCCTCACATTCACACACACTTCAGCTGGGTCTGGATCACTAGACCCTGAGACTGGTCCCTCACACACTGAGCCTCAAATTCACACACACTTCAGATGGGTCTGCATCACGAGACCCTGAGACTGGTCCCCCACACACTGATCCTCACATTCACACACACTTCAGCTGGGTCTGGATCACTGGACCCTGAGACTGGTCCCTCACACACTGAGTCTCACATTCACACACACTTCAGCTGGGTCTGGATCACGAGACCCTGAGACTGGTCCCTCACACACTGATCCTCACATTCACACACACTTCAGCTGGGTCTGGATCACTGGACCCTGAGGCTGGTTCCTCACACACTGATCCTCACATTCACACACAGTTCAGCTGGGTCTGGATCACTAGACCCTGAGACTGGTCCCTCACACACTGAGCATCACTTTAACGCAGTCTTCAGCTGGGTCTGGATCACGAGACCCTGAGACTGGTCCCTCACACACTGAGCCTCACATTCATACACACTTCAGCTGGGTCTGGATCACTAGACCCGGAGACTGGTCCCTCACACACTGAGCCTCACATTCACACACACTTCAGCTGGGTCTGGATCAATAGACACTGAGACTGGTTCCTCACACACTGAGCGTCACATTCACACACACATCAGCTGGGTCTGGATCACTGGACCCTGAGACTGGTCCCTCACACAATGAGCGTCACATTCACACACACTTCAGCTGGGTCTGTATCACTGGACCCTGAGACTGGTCCCTCACACACTGAGCCTCACATTCACACAAACTTCAGCTGGGTCTGGATCACGAGACCCTGAGACTGGTCCCTCACACACTGAGCCTCACATTCACACACACTTCAGCTGGGTCTGGATCACGAGACACTGAGACTGGTCCCTCACACACTGATCCTCACATTCACACACACTTCAGCTGAGTCTGGATCACTGGACCCTGAGACTGGTCCCTCACACACTGAGCCTCACATTCACACACACTTCAGCTGGGTCTGGATCACTAGACCCTGAGACTGGTCCCTCACACACCGATCCTTACATTCACACACACTTCAGCTGGTTCTGGATCACTGGACCCTGAGACTGGTCCCTCACACACTGAGCCTCACATTCACACACACTTCAGCTGCGTCTGGATCACTGGACCCTGAGACTGGTCCCTCACACACTGAACCTCACATTCACACACACTTCAGCTGGTTCTGGATTACTGGACCGTGAGACTGTTCCCTCACAAACTGATCCTCACATTCACACACACCTCAGCTGGGTCTGGATCACTAGACCCTAAGACTGGTCCCTCACACACTGATCCTCACATTCACACACACTTCAGTTGGGTCTGTATCACTAGACCCTGAGACTGGTCCCTCACACACTGAGCCTCACATTCACACACACTTCAGCTGGGTCTAGATCACAGGACCCAGGAGACTGGTCCCTCACACACTGAGCCTCACATTCACACAGTCTTCAGCTGGGTTTGGATCACTAGACCCTGAGACTGGTCCCTCACACACTGATCCTCACATTCACACACACTTCAGCTGGGTCTGGATCACTAGACCCTGAGGCTGGTCCCTCAAAAACTGAGCCTCACATTCACACACACTTCAGCTGCGTCTGGATCACTGGACCCTGAGACTGGTCCCTCACACACTGAGCCTCACATTCACACACACTTCAGCTGGGTCTGGATTACTGGACCGTGAGACTGGTCCCTCACACACTGATCCTCACATTCACACACACTTCAGCTGGGTATGGATCACTAGACCCTGAGACTGGTCCCTCACACACTGAGCCTCACATTCACACACACTTCAGCTGGGTCTGGATCACTGGAACCTGAGACTGGTCCCTCACACACTGAGCCTCACATTCACACACACTTCAGCTGGGTCTAGATCACAGGACCCTGAGACTGGTCCCTCACACACTGATCCTCACATTTACACACACTTCAGCTGGGTCTGGATGACTGGACCCTGAGACTGGTCCCTCACACACTGAGCCTCACATTCACACACACTTCAGCTGGGTCTAGATCACAGGACCCAGGAGACTGGTCCCTCACACACTGAGCCTCACATTCACACACTCTTCAGCTGCATCTGGATCACTGGACCCTGAGGCTGGTCCCTCACACACTGATCCTCACATTCAAAAACAATTCAGCTGGGTGTGGATCACGAGACCCTGAGACTGGTCCCTCACACACTGATCCTCACATTCATACACACTTCAGCTGGGTTTGGATCAGTGGACCCTGAGACTGGTCCCTCACACACTGAGCCTCACATTCACACACACTTCAGCTGGGTCTGGATCACTGGACCCTGAGACTGGTCCCTCACACACTGAGCCTCACATTCACACACACTTCAGCTGGGTCTGGATCATTAAACCCTGAGACTGGTCCCTCACACACTGAGCCTCACATTCACACAGACTTCAGCTGGGTCTGGATCACTGGACCCTGAGACTGGTCCCTCACACACTGAGCCTCACATTCACACACACTTCAGCTGAGTCTGGATTACTGGACCCTGAGACTGGTCCCTCACACACTGAGCCTCACATTCACACACACTTCAGCTGGGTCTGGATCACTGGACCCTGAGACTGGTCCCTCACACACTGATCCTCACATTCACACACACTTCAGCTGGGTCTGGATCACGAGACCCTGAGACTGGTCCCTCACACACTGATCCTCACATTCACACACACTTCAGCTGGGTCTGGATCACTGGACCCTGAGGCTGGTTCCTCGCACACTGATCCTCACATTCACACACACTTCAGCTGGAGCTGGATCACTGGATCCTGAGACTGGTCCCTCACACACTGAACCTCACATTCACACACACTTCAGCTGGGTCTGGATCACTAGACCCTGAGACTGGTCCCTCACACACTGATCCTCACATTCACACACTCTTCAGCTGGGTCTGGATCACTAGACCCTGAGACTGGTCCCTCACACACTGAGCATCACATTCACACACACTTCAGCTGGGTCTAGATCACAGGACCCAGGAGACTGGTCCCTCACACACTGAGCCTCACATTCACACACACTTCAGCTGGGTCTGGATCACTAGACACTGAGACTGGTCCCTCACACACTGAGCCTCACATTCACACACACTTCAGCTGGGTCTGGATCACTGGACCCTGTGACTGGTCCCTCACAAACTGAGCCTCACATTCACACACACTTCAGCTGGATCTGGATCATGAGACCCTGAGACTGGTCCCTCACACACTGACCCTCACATTCACACACACTTCAGCTGGGTCTGGATCACTGGACCCTGTGACTGGTCCCTCACAAACTGAGCCTCACATTCACACACACTTCAGCTGGATCTGGATCATGAGACCCTGAGACTGGTCCCTCACACACTGAACCTCACATTCACACACACTTCAGCTGGTTCTGGATTACTGGACCGTGAGACTGGTCCCTCACAAACTGAGCCTCACATTCACACAGTCTTCAGCTGGGTTTGGATCACTAGACCCTGAGACTGGTCCCTCACACACTGATCCTCACATTCACACACACTTCAGCTGGGTCTGGATCACTAGACCCTGAGGCTGGTCCCTCAAAAACTGAGCCTCACATTCACACACACTTCAGCTGCGTCTGGATCACTGGACCCTGAGACTGGTCCCTCACACACTGAGCCTCACATTCACAAACACTTCAGCTGGGTCTGGATTACTGGACCGTGAGACTGGTCCCTCACACACTGATCCTCACATTCACACACACTTCAGCTCGGTATGGATCACTAGACCCTGAGACTGGTCCCTCACACACTGAGCCTCACATTCACACACACTTCAGCTGGGTCTGGATCACTGGAACCTGAGACTGGTCCCTCACACACTGAGCCTCACATTCACACACACTTCAGCTGGGTCTAGATCACAGGACCCTGAGACTGGTCCCTCACACACTGATCCTCACATTCACACACACTTCAGCTGGGTCTGGATGACTGGACCCTGAGGCTGGTTCCTCACACACTGATCCTCACATTCACACACACTTCAGCTGGGTCTGGATCACTGGACCCTGAGACTGGTCCCTCACACACTGAGCCTCACATTCACACACACTTCAGCTGGGTCTAAATCACAGGACCCAGGAGACTGGTCCCTCACACACTGAGCCTCACATTCACACACTCTTCAGCTGCATCTGGATCACTGGACCCTGAGGCTGGTCCCTCACACACTGATCCTCACATTCAAAAACACTTCAGCTGGGTGTGGATCACGAGACCCTGAGACTGGTCCCTCACACACTGATCCTCACATTCACACACACTTCAGCTGGGTTTGGATCAGTGGACCCTGAGACTGGTCCCTCACACACTGAGCCTCACATTCACACACACTTCAGCTGGGTCTGGATCACTGGACCCTGAGACTGGTCCCTCACACACTGAGCCTCACATTCACACACACTTCAGCTGGGTCTGGATCATTAAACCCTGAGACTGGTCCCTCACACACTGCGCCTCACATTCACACAGACTTCAGCTGGGTCTGGATCACTGGACCCTAAGACTGGTCCCTCACACACTGAGCCTCACATTCACACACACTTCAGCTGAGTCTGGATTACTGGACCCTGAGACTGGTCCCTCACACACTGAGCCTCACATTCACACACACTTCAGCTGGGTCTGGATCACTGGACCCTGAGACTGGTCCCTCACACACTGATCCTCACATTCACACACACTTCAGCTGGGTCTGGATCACGAGACCCTGAGACTGGTCCCTCACACACTGATCCTCACATTCACACACACTTCAGCTGGGTCTGGATCACTGGACCCTGAGGCTGGTTCCTCGCACACTGATCCTCACATTCACACACACTTCAGCTGGAGCTGGATCACTGGATCCTGAGACTGGTCCCTCACACACTGAACCTCACATTCACACACACTTCAGCTGGGTCTGGATCACTAGACCCTGAGACTGGTCCCTCACACACTGATCCTCACATTCACACACTCTTCAGCTGGGTCTGGATCACTAGACCCTGAGACTGGTCCCTCACACACTGAGCATCACATTCACACACACTTCAGCTGGGTCTAGATCACAGGACCCAGGAGACTGGTCCCTCACACACTGAGCCTCACATTCACACACACTTCAGCTGGGTCTGGATCACTAGACACTGAGACTGGTCCCTCACACACTGAGCCTCACATTCACACACACTTCAGCTGGGTCTGGATCACTGGACCCTGTGACTGGTCCCTCACAAACTGAGCCTCACATTCACACACACTTCAGCTGGATCTGGATCATGAGACCCTGAGACTGGTCCCTCACACACTGACCCTCACATTCACACACACTTCAGCTGGGTCTGGATCACTGGACCCTGTGACTGGTCCCTCACAAACTGAGCCTCACATTCACACACACTTCAGCTGGATCTGGATCATGAGACCCTGAGACTGGTCCCTCACACACTGAACCTCACATTCACACACACTTCAGCTGGTTCTGGATTACTGGACCGTGAGACTGGTCCCTCACAAACTGAGCCTCACATTCACACAGTCTTCAGCTGGGTTTGGATCACTAGACCCTGAGACTGGTCCCTCACACACTGATCCTCACATTCACACACACTTCAGCTGGGTCTGGATCACTAGACCCTGAGGCTGGTCCCTCAAAAACTGAGCCTCACATTCACACACACTTCAGCTGCGTCTGGATCACTGGACCCTGAGACTGGTCCCTCACACACTGAGCCTCACATTCACACACACTTCAGCTGGGTCTGGATTACTGGACCGTGAGACTGGTCCCTCACACACTGATCCTCACATTCACACACACTTCAGCTGGGTATGGATCACTAGACCCTGAGACTGGTCCCTCACACACTGAGCCTCACATTCACACACACTTCAGCTGGGTCTGGATCACTGGAACCTGAGACTGGTCCCTCACACACTGAGCCTCACATTCACACACACTTCAGCTGGGTCTAGATCACAGGACCCTGAGACTGGTCCCTCACACACTGATCCTCACATTCACACACACTTCAGCTGGGTCTGGATGACTGGACCCTGAGGCTGGTTCCTCACACACTGATCCTCACATTCACACACACTTCAGCTGGGTCTGGATCACTGGACCCTGAGACTGGTCCCTCACACACTGAGCCTCACATTCACACACACTTCAGCTGGGTCTAGATCACAGGACCCAGGAGACTGGTCCCTCACACACTGAGCCTCACATTCACACACTCTTCAGCTGCATCTGGATCACTGGACCCTGAGGTTGGTCCCTCACACACTGATCCTCACATTCAAAAACACTTCAGCTGGGTGTGGATCACGAGACCCTGAGACTGGTCCCTCACACACTGATCCTCACATTCATACACACTTCAGCTGGGTTTGGATCAGTGGACCCTGAGACTGGTCCCTCACACACTGAGCCTCACATTCACACACACTTCAGCTGGGTCTGGATCACTGGACCCTGAGACTGGTCCCTCACACACTGAGCCTCACATTCACACACACTTCAGCTTGGTCTGGATCATTAAACCCTGAGACTGGTCCCTCACACACTAAGCCTCACATTCACACACACTTCAGCTGGGTCTGGATCACTGGACCCTGAGACTGGTCCCTCACACACTGAGCCTCACATTCACACACACTTCAGCTGGGTCTGGATTACTGGACCCTGAGACTGGTCCCTCACACACTGAGCCTCACATTCACACACAGTTCAGCTGGGTCTGGATCACTGGACCCTGAGACTGGTCCCTCACACACTGATCCTCACATTCACACACACTTCAGCTGGGTCTGGA
Source organism: Pristiophorus japonicus (assembly GCF_044704955.1). Classification (NCBI taxonomy): domain Eukaryota; kingdom Metazoa; phylum Chordata; class Chondrichthyes; family Pristiophoridae; genus Pristiophorus; species Pristiophorus japonicus. The sequence goes on along the minus strand of NW_027254835.1, from coordinate 444,340 downwards.
TCACGAGACCCTGAGACTGGTCCCTCACACACTGATCCTCACATTCACACACACTTCAGCTGGGTCTTGATCACTGGACCCTGAGGCTGGTTCCTCGCACACTGATCCTCACATTCACACACACTTCAGCTGGAGCTGGATCACTGGATCCTGAGACTGGTCCCTCACACACTGAACCTCACATTCACACACACTTCAGCTGGGTCTGGATCACTAGACCCTGAGACTGGTCCCTCACACACTGATCCTCACATTCACACACTCTTCAGCTGGGTCTGGATCACTAGACCCTGAGACTGGTCCCTCACACACTGAGCATCACATTCACACACACTTCAGCTGGGTCTAGATCACAGGACCCAGGAGACTGGTCCCTCACACACTGAGCCTCACATTCACACACACTTCAGCTGGGTCTGGATCACTAGACACTGAGACTGGTCCCTCACACACTGAGCCTCACATTCACACACACTTCAGCTGGGTCTGGATCACTGGACCCTGTGACTGGTCCCTCACAAACTGAGCCTCACATTCACACACACTTCAGCTGGATCTGGATCATGAGACCCTGAGACTGGTCCCTCACACACTGACCCTCACATTCACACACACTTCAGCTGGGTCTGGATCACTGGACCCTGAGACTGGTCCCTCACACACTGAGCCTCACATTCACACACACTTCAGCTGGGTCTGGATCACGAGACCCTGAGACTGGTCCCTCACACACTGATCCTCACATTCACACACACTTCAGCTGGGTCTGGATCACTGGACCCTGAGGCTGGTTCCTCACACACTGATCCTCACATTCACACACAGTTCAGCTGGGTCTGGATCACTAGACACTGAGACTGGTCCCTCACACACTGAGCCTCACATTCACACACACTTCAGCTGGGTCTAGATCACAGGACCCATGAGACTGATCCCTCACACATTGAGCCTCACATTCACACACACTTCAGCTGGGTCTGGATCACTAGACCCTGAGACTGGTCCTTCAAACACTGAGCCTCACATTCACACACACTTCAGCTGGGTCTGGATCACTGGACCCTGAGACTGGTCCCTCACACACTGATCCTCACATTCACACACACTTCAGCTGGGTCTGGATCACTGGACCCGGAGACTGGTCCCTCACACACTGAGCCTCACATTCACACACACTTCAGCTGGGTCTGGATCACTAGACACTGAGACTGGTTCCTCACACACTGAGCGTCACATTCACACACACTTCAGCTGGGTCTGGATCACTGGACCCTGAGACTGGTCCCTCACACACTGAGCCTCACATTCACACACACTTCAGCTGGGTCTGGATCACGAGTCCCTGAGACTGGTCCCTCACACACTGAGCCTCACATTCACACACACTTCAGCTGGCTCTGGATCACTGGACCCTGAGACTGGTCCCTCACACACTGATCCTCACATTCACATACACTTCAGCTGGGTCTGGATCACTGGACCCTGAGACTGGTCCCTCACACACTGATCCTCACATTCACACACACTTCAGCTGGGTCTGGATCACTGGACCCTGAGACTGGTCCCTCACACACTGAGCCTCACATTCACACACACTTCAGCTGGGTCTGGATCACTGGACCCTGAGACTCGTCCCTCACACACTGATCCTCACATTCACGCACACTTCAGCTGGGTCTGGATCACTGGACCCTGAGACTGGTCCCTCACACACTGAGCCTCACATTCACACACACTTCAGCTGGGTCTGGATCACGAGACCCTGAGACTGGTCCCTCACACACTGAGCCTCACATTCATACACACTTCAGCTGGGTTTGGATCACTGGACCCTGAGACTGGTCCCTCACACACTGATCCTCACATTCACACACACTTCAGCTGGGTCTGGATCACTAGACCCTGAGACTGGTCCCTCACACACTGAGCCTCACATTCACACACACTTCAGCTGGGTCTGGACCACTGGAACCTGAGACTGGTCCCTCACACACTGAGCCTCACATTCACACACACTTCAGCTGGGTCTGGATCACTAGACACTGAGACTGGTCCCTCACACACTGATCCTCACATTCACACACACTTCAGCTGGGTCTGGATCACTGGAACCTGAGGCTGGTTCCTCACACACTGATCCTCACATTCACACACACTTCAGCTGGGTCTGGATCACTGGATCCTGAGACTGGTCCCTCACACACTGAACCTCACATTCACACACACTTCAGCTGGGTCTGAATCACTGGACCCTGAGACTGGTCCCTCACACACTGAGCCTCACATTCACACACACTTCAGCTGGGTCTGGATCACGAGACCCTGAGACTGGTCCCTCACACACTGATCCTCACATTCATACACACTTCAGCTGGGTTTGGATCACTGGACCCTGAGACTGGTCCCTCACACACTGATCCTCACATTCACACACACTTCAGCTTGGTCTGGATCACTAGACCCTGTGACTGGTCCCTCACACACTAAGCCTCACATTCACACAGTCTTCAGCTGGGTCTGGATCACTGGACCCTGAGACTGGTCCCTCACACACTGATCCTCACATTCACACACACTTCAGCTGGGTCTGGATCACTGGACCCTGAGGCTGGTTCCTCACACTGAGCCTCACATTCACACACACTTCAGCTGGGTCTGGATCACTGGATCCTGAGACTGGTCCCTCACACACTGATCCTCACATTCACACACACTTCAGCTGGGTCTGGATCACTAGACCCTGAGACTGGTCCCTCACACATTGATCCTCACATTCACACACACTTCATTTGGGTCTGGATCACAGGACCCAGGAGACTGGTCCCTCACACACTGAGCCTCACATTCACACACACTTCAGCTGGGTCTGGATCACTAGACACTGAGACTGGTCCCTCACACACTGAGCCTCACATTCACACACACTTCAGCTGGGTCTGGATCACTGGACCCTGAGACTGGTCCCTCACAAACTGAGCCTCACATTCACACACACTTCAGCTGGATCTGGATCATGAGACCCTGAGACTGGTCCCTCACACACTGACCCTCACATTCACACACACTTCAGCTGGGTCTGGATTACTGGACCCTGAGACTGGTCCCTCACACACTGAGCCTCACATTCACACACACTTCAGCTGGGTCTGGATCACGAGACCCTGAGACTGGTCCCTCACACACTGATCCTCACATTCACACACACTTCAGCTGGGTCTGGATCACGAGACCCTGAGACTGGTCCCTCACACACTGATCCTCACATTCACACACACTTCAGCTGGGTCTGGATCACTGGACCCTGAGACTGGTCCCTCACACACTGACCCTCACATTCACACACACTTCAGCTGGGTCTGGATCACTGGACCCTGAGACTGGTCCCTCACACACTGATCCTCACATTCACACACACTTCAGCTGGGACTGGATCACTAGACCCTGAGACTGGTCCCTCACACACTGATCCTCACATTCACACACACTTCAGTTGGGTCTGGATCACTAGACCCTGAGACTGGTCCCTCACACACTGAGCCTCACAATCACACACACTTCAGCTGGGTCTAGATCACAGGACCCAGGAGACTGGTCCCTCACACACTGAGCCTCACATTCACACACACTTCAGCTGGGTCTGGATCACTGTACCCTGAGACTGGTCCCTCACACACTGAGCCTCACATTCACACACAATTCAGCTGGGTCTGGATCATAGACCCTGAGACTGGTCCCTCACACACTGAGCCTCACATTCACACACACTTCAGCCGGGTCTGGATTACTGGACCCTGAGACTGGTCCCTCACACACTGAGCCTCACATTCACACACACTTCAGCTGGGTCTGGATCACTGGACCCTGAGACTGGTCCCTCACACACTGATCCTCACATTCACACACACTTCAGCTGGGTCTGGATCACGAGACCCTGAGACTGGTCCCTCACACACTGATCCTCACATTCACACACACTTCAGCTGGGTCTGCATCACTGGACCCTGAGGCTGGTTCCTCACACACTGATCCTCACATTCACACACACTTCAGCTGGGTCTGGATCACTGGATCCTGAGACAGGTCCCTCACACACTGAACCTCACATTCACACACACTTCAGCTGCGTCTGGATCACTGGACCCTGAGGCTGGACCCTCACACACTAATCCTCACATTCACACACACTTCAGCTGGGTCTGGATCACGAGACCCTGAGACTGGTCCCTCACACACTGAGCCTCACATTCACACACACTTCAGCTGGGTCTGGATCACTAGACCCTGAGACTGGTCCCTCACACACTGAGCCTCACATTCACACACACTTCAGCTGGGTCTGGATCACTAGACCCGGAGACTGGGCCCTCACACACTGAGCCTCACATTCACACACTCTTCAGCTGGGTCTGGATCACTGGACACTGAGACTGGTCCCTCACACACTGATCCTCACATTCACACACACTTCAGCTGGGTCTGGATCACGAGACACTGAGACTGGTCCCTCACACACTGATCCTCACATTCACACACACTTCAGCTGGGTCTGGATCACTATACCCTGAGACTGGTCCCTCACACACTGATCCTCACATTCACTCACACTTCAGCTGGGTCTGGATCACTAGACCCTGAGACTGGTCCCTCACACACAGATCCTCACATTCACACACACTTCAGTTGGGTCTGGATCACTAGATCCTGAGACTGGTCCCTCACACACTGAGCCTCACATTCACACACACTTCAGCTGGGTCTAGATCACAGGACCCATGAGACTGATCCCTCACACATTGAGCCTCACATTCACACACACTTCAGCTGGGTCTGGATCACTAGACCCTGAGACTGGTCCTTCAAACACTGAGCCTCACATTCACACACACTTCAGCTGGGTCTGGATCACTGGACCCTGAGACTGGTCCCTCACACACTGATCCTCACATTCACACACACTTCAGCTGGGTCTGGATCACTGGACCCGGAGACTGGTCCCTCACACACTGAGCCTCACATTCACACACACTTCAGCTGGGTCTGGATCACTAGACACTGAGACTGGTTCCTCACACACTGAGCGTCACATTCACACACACTTCAGCTGGGTCTGGATCACTGGACCCTGAGACTGGTCCCTCACACACTGAGCCTCACATTCACACACACTTCAGCTGGGTCTGGATCACGAGTCCCTGAGACTGGTCCCTCACACACTGAGCCTCACATTCACACACACTTCAGCTGGCTCTGGATCACTGGACCCTGAGACTGGTCCCTCACACACTGATCCTCACATTCACATACACTTCAGCTGGGTCTGGATCACTGGACCCTGAGACTGGTCCCTCACACACTGATCCTCACATTCACACACACTTCAGCTGGGTCTGGATCACTGGACCCTGAGACTGGTCCCTCACACACTGAGCCTCACATTCACACACACTTCAGCTGGGTCTGGATCACTGGACCCTGAGACTCGTCCCTCACACACTGATCCTCACATTCACGCACACTTCAGCTGGGTCTGGATCACTGGACCCTGAGACTGGTCCCTCACACACTGAGCCTCACATTCACACACACTTCAGCTGGGTCTGGATCACGAGACCCTGAGACTGGTCCCTCACACACTGAGCCTCACATTCATACACACTTCAGCTGGGTTTGGATCACTGGACCCTGAGACTGGTCCCTCACACACTGATCCTCACATTCACACACACTTCAGCTGGGTCTGGATCACTAGACCCTGAGACTGGTCCCTCACACACTGAGCCTCACATTCACACACACTTCAGCTGGGTCTGGACCACTGGAACCTGAGACTGGTCCCTCACACACTGAGCCTCACATTCACACACACTTCAGCTGGGTCTGGATCACTAGACACTGAGACTGGTCCCTCACACACTGATCCTCACATTCACACACACTTCAGCTGGGTCTGGATCACTGGAACCTGAGGCTGGTTCCTCACACACTGATCCTCACATTCACACACACTTCAGCTGGGTCTGGATCACTGGATCCTGAGACTGGTCCCTCACACACTGAACCTCACATTCACACACACTTCAGCTGGGTCTGAATCACTGGACCCTGAGACTGGTCCCTCACACACTGAGCCTCACATTCACACACACTTCAGCTGGGTCTGGATCACGAGACCCTGAGACTGGTCCCTCACACACTGATCCTCACATTCATACACACTTCAGCTGGGTTTGGATCACTGGACCCTGAGACTGGTCCCTCACACACTGATCCTCACATTCACACACACTTCAGCTTGGTCTGGATCACTAGACCCTGTGACTGGTCCCTCACACACTAAGCCTCACATTCACACAGTCTTCAGCTGGGTCTGGATCACTGGACCCTGAGACTGGTCCCTCACACACTGATCCTCACATTCACACACACTTCAGCTGGGTCTGGATCACTGGACCCTGAGGCTGGTTCCTCACACTGAGCCTCACATTCACACACACTTCAGCTGGGTCTGGATCACTGGATCCTGAGACTGGTCCCTCACACACTGATCCTCACATTCACACACACTTCAGCTGGGTCTGGATCACTAGACCCTGAGACTGGTCCCTCACACATTGATCCTCACATTCACACACACTTCATTTGGGTCTGGATCACAGGACCCAGGAGACTGGTCCCTCACACACTGAGCCTCACATTCACACACACTTCAGCTGGGTCTGGATCACTAGACACTGAGACTGGTCCCTCACACACTGAGCCTCACATTCACACACACTTCAGCTGGGTCTGGATCACTGGACCCTGAGACTGGTCCCTCACAAACTGAGCCTCACATTCACACACACTTCAGCTGGATCTGGATCATGAGACCCTGAGACTGGTCCCTCACACACTGACCCTCACATTCACACACACTTCAGCTGGGTCTGGATTACTGGACCCTGAGACTGGTCCCTCACACACTGAGCCTCACATTCACACACACTTCAGCTGGGTCTGGATCACGAGACCCTGAGACTGGTCCCTCACACACTGATCCTCACATTCACACACACTTCAGCTGGGTCTGGATCACGAGACCCTGAGACTGGTCCCTCACACACTGATCCTCACATTCACACACACTTCAGCTGGGTCTGGATCACTGGACCCTGAGACTGGTCCCTCACACACTGACCCTCACATTCACACACACTTCAGCTGGGTCTGGATCACTGGACCCTGAGACTGGTCCCTCACACACTGATCCTCACATTCACACACACTTCAGCTGGGACTGGATCACTAGACCCTGAGACTGGTCCCTCACACACTGATCCTCACATTCACACACACTTCAGTTGGGTCTGGATCACTAGACCCTGAGACTGGTCCCTCACACACTGAGCCTCACAATCACACACACTTCAGCTGGGTCTAGATCACAGGACCCAGGAGACTGGTCCCTCACACACTGAGCCTCACATTCACACACACTTCAGCTGGGTCTGGATCACTGTACCCTGAGACTGGTCCCTCACACACTGAGCCTCACATTCACACACAATTCAGCTGGGTCTGGATCATAGACCCTGAGACTGGTCCCTCACACACTGAGCCTCACATTCACACACACTTCAGCCGGGTCTGGATTACTGGACCCTGAGACTGGTCCCTCACACACTGAGCCTCACATTCACACACACTTCAGCTGGGTCTGGATCACTGGACCCTGAGACTGGTCCCTCACACACTGATCCTCACATTCACACACACTTCAGCTGGGTCTGGATCACGAGACCCTGAGACTGGTCCCTCACACACTGATCCTCACATTCACACACACTTCAGCTGGGTCTGCATCACTGGACCCTGAGGCTGGTTCCTCACACACTGATCCTCACATTCACACACACTTCAGCTGGGTCTGGATCACTGGATCCTGAGACAGGTCCCTCACACACTGAACCTCACATTCACACACACTTCAGCTGCGTCTGGATCACTGGACCCTGAGGCTGGACCCTCACACACTAATCCTCACATTCACACACACTTCAGCTGGGTCTGGATCACGAGACCCTGAGACTGGTCCCTCACACACTGAGCCTCACATTCACACACACTTCAGCTGGGTCTGGATCACTAGACCCTGAGACTGGTCCCTCACACACTGAGCCTCACATTCACACACACTTCAGCTGGGTCTGGATCACTAGACCCGGAGACTGGGCCCTCACACACTGAGCCTCACATTCACACACTCTTCAGCTGGGTCTGGATCACTGGACACTGAGACTGGTCCCTCACACACTGATCCTCACATTCACACACACTTCAGCTGGGTCTGGATCACGAGACACTGAGACTGGTCCCTCACACACTGATCCTCACATTCACACACACTTCAGCTGGGTCTGGATCACTATACCCTGAGACTGGTCCCTCACACACTGATCCTCACATTCACTCACACTTCAGCTGGGTCTGGATCACTAGACCCTGAGACTGGTCCCTCACACACAGATCCTCACATTCACACACACTTCAGTTGGGTCTGGATCACTAGATCCTGAGACTGGTCCCTCACACACTGAGCCTCACATTCACACACACTTCAGCTGGGTCTAGATCACAGGACCCACGAGACTGGTCCCCCACACACTGAGCCTCACATTCACACACACTTCAGCTGGGTCTGGATCACTAGACACTGAGACTTGTCCCTCACACACTGAGCCTCACATTCACACGCACTTCATCTGGGTCTGGATCACTGGACCCTGAGACTGGTCCCTCACACACTGAGCCTCACATTCACACACACTTCAGCTGGATCTGGATCACGAGACCCTGAGACTGGTCCCTCACACACTGACCCTCACATTCACACACACTTCAGCTGGTTCTGGATCACTAGACCCTGAGACTGGTCCCTCACACACTGATCCTCACATTCACACACACTTCAGCTGGGTCTGGATCACTAGACCCTGAGACTGGTCCCTCACACACTGATCCTCACTTTCACACACACTTCAGTTGGGTCTGGATCACTAGACCCTGAGACTGGTCCCTCACACACTGAGCCTCACATTCACACACACTTCAGCTGGGTCCGGATCACTGGACCCTGAGACTGGTCCCTCACACACTGAGCCTCACATTCACACACACTTCAGCTGGGTCTAGATCACAGGAACCAGGAGACTGGTCCCTCACACACTGTGCCTCACATTCACACAGTCTTCAGCTGGGTCTGGATCACTGGACCCTGAGACTGGTCCCTCACACACTGAGCCTTACATTCACACACACTTCAGCTGGGTCTGGATCACTGGACCCTGAGACTGGTCCCTCACACACTGAACCTCACATTCACACACACTTCAGCTGGGTCTGGATCACTGGACCGAGACTGGTCCCTCACACACTGAGCCTCACATTCACACACACTTCAGCTGGGTTTGGATCACTGGACCCTGAGACTGGTCCATCACACACTAATCCTCACATTCACACACACTTCAGCTGGGTCTGGATCACGAGACCCTGAGACTGGTCCCTCACACACTGAGCCTCACATTCACACACACTTCAGCTGGGTCTGGATCACTAGACCCTGAGACTGGTCCCTCACACACTGAGCCTCACATTCACACACATTTCAGCTGGGTCTGGATCACTAGACCCTGAGACTGGTCCCTCACACACTGAGCCTCACATTCACACACACTTCAGCTGGGTCTGGATCACTGGACACTGAGACTGGTCCCTCACACACTGATCCTCACATTCACACACACTTCAGCTGGGTCTGGATCACTAGACCCTGAGACTGGTCCCTCACACACTGATCCTCACATTCACACACACTTCAGCTGGGTCTGGATTACTGGACCCTGAGACTGGTCCCTCACACACTGAGCCTCACATTCACACACACTTCAGCTGGGTCTGGATCACTGGATCCTGAGACTGGTCCCTCACACACTGAACCTCACATTCACACACACTTCAGCTGGGTCTGGATTACTAGACCCTGAGACTGGTCCCTCACACACTGATCCTCACATTCACACACACTTCAGCTGGGACTGGATCACTAGACCCTGAGACTGGTCCCTCACACACTGAGCCTCACATTCACACACACTTCAGCTGGGTCTAGATCACAGGACCCAGGAGACTGGTCCCTCACACACTGAGCCTCACATTCACACACACTTCAGCTGGGTCTGGATCACTAGACACTGAGACTGGTCCCTCACACACTGAGCCTCACATTCACACACACTTCAGCTGGGTCTTGTTCACTGGACCCTGAGACTGGTCCCTCACACACTGAGCCTCACATTCACACACACTTCAGCTGGATCTGGATCACGAGACCCTGAGTCTGGTCCCTCACACACTGACCCTCACATTCACACACACTTCAGCTGGGTCTGGATCACTAGACCCTGAGACTGGTCCCTCACACACTGAGCCTCAAATTCACACACACTTCAGATGGGTCTGCATCACGAGACCCTGAGACTGGTCCCCCACACACTGATCCTCACATTCACACACACTTCAGCTGGGTCTGGATCACTGGACCCTGAGACTGGTCCCTCACACACTGAGTCTCACATTCACACACACTTCAGCTGGGTCTGGATCACGAGACCCTGAGACTGGTCCCTCACACACTGATCCTCACATTCACACACACTTCAGCTGGGTCTGGATCACTGGACCCTGAGGCTGGTTCCTCACACACTGATCCTCACATTCACACACAGTTCAGCTGGGTCTGGATCACTAAACCCTGAGACTGGTCCCTCACACACTGAGCATCACATTCACGCAGTCTTCAGCTGGGTCTGGATCACGAGACCCTGAGACTGGTCCCTCACACACTGAGCCTCACATTCACACACACTTCAGCTGGGTCTGGATCACTAGACCCGGAGACTGGTCCCTCACACACTGAGCCTCACATTCACACACACTTCAGCTGGGTCTGGATCACTAGACACTGAGACTGGTTCCTCACACACTGAGCGTCACATTCACACACACTTCAGCTGGGTCTGGATCACTGGACCCTGAGACTGGTCCCTCACACACTGAGCCTCACATTCACACAAAATTCAGCTGGGTCTGGATCACGAGACCCTGAGACTGGTCCCTCACACACTGAGCCTCACATTCACACACACTTCAGCTGGGTCTGGATCACTAGACACTGAGACTGCTCCCTCACACACTGAGCCTCACATTCACACACACTTCAGCTGGGTCTGGATCACTGGACCCTGAGACTGGTCCCTCACACACTGAGCCTCACATTCACACACACTTCAGCTGGGTCTGGATCACGAGACCCTGAGACTGGTCCCTCACACACTGATCCTCACATTCACACACACTTCAGCTGGGTCTGGATCACTAGACCCTGAGACTGGTCCCTCACACACTGAGCCTCACATTCACACACACTTCAGCTGGGTCTGGATCACTGGACCCTGAGACTGGTCCCTCACACACTGAACCTCACATTCACACACACTTCAGCTGGGTCTGGATCACTGGACCCTGAGACTGGTCCCTCACACACTGAGCCTCACATTCACACACACTTCAGCTGCGTCTGGATCACTGGACCCTGAGACTGGTCCCTCACACACTGAACCTCACATTCACACACACTTCAGCTGGGTCTGGATTACTGGACCGTGAGACTGGTCCCTCACAAACTGATCCTCACATTCACACACACCTCAGCTGGGTCTGGATCACTAGACCCTAAGACTGGTCCCTCACACACTGATCCTCACATTCACACACACTTCAGTTTGGTCTGGATCACTAGACCCTGAGACTGGTCCCTCACACACTGAGCCTCACATTCACACACACTTCAGCTTGGTCTGGATCACTGGACCCTGAGACTGGTCCCTCACACACTGAGCCTCACATTCACACACACTTCAGCTGGGTCTAGATCACAGGACCCAGGAGACTGGTCCCTCACACACTGAGCCTCACATTCACACAGTCTTCAGCTGGGTTTGGATCACTAGACCCTGAGACTGGTCCCTCACACACTGATCCTCACATTCACACACACTTCAGCTGGGTCTGGATCACTAGACCCTGAGGCTGGTCCCTCAAAAACTGAGCCTCACATTCACACACACTTCAGCTGCGTCTGGATCACTGGACCCTGAGACTGGTCCCTCACACACTGAGCCTCACATTCACACACACTTCAGCTGGGTCTGGATTACTGGACCGTGAGACTGGTCCCTCACACACTGATCCTCACATTCACACACACTTCAGCTGGGTATGGATCACTAGAACCTGAGACTGGTCCCTCACACACTGAGCCTCACATTCACACACACTTCAGCTGGGTCTGGATCACTGGAACCTGAGACTGGTCCCTCACACACTGAGCCTCACATTCACACACACTTCAGCTGGGTCTAGATCACAGGACCCTGAGACTGGTCCCTCACACACTGATCCTCACATTCACACACACTTCAGCTGGGTCTGGATGACTGGACCCTGAGGCTGGTTCCTCACACACTGATCCTCACATTCACACACACTTCAGCTGGGTCTGGATCACTGGACCCTGAGACTGGTCCCTCACACACTGAGCCTCACATTCACACACACTTCAGCTGGGTCTAGATCACAGGACCCAGGAGACTGGTCCCTCACAAACTGAGCCTCACATTCACACACTCTTCAGCTGCATCTGGATCACTGGACCCTGAGGCTGGTCCCTCAAACACTGATCCTCACATTCAAAAACACTTCAGCTGGGTGTGGATCACGAGACCCTGAGACTGGTCCCTCACACACTGATCCTCACATTCATACACACTTCAGCTGGGTTTGGATCAGTGGACCCTGAGACTGGTCCCTCACACACTGAGCCTCACATTCACACACACTTCAGCTGGGTCTGGATCACTGGACCCTGAGACTGGTCCCTCACACACTGAGCCTCACATTCACACACACTTCAGCTGGGTCTGGATCATTAAACCCTGAGTCTGGTCCCTCACACACTGAGCCTCACATTCACACACACTTCAGCTGGGTCTGGATCACTGGACCCTGAGACTGGTCCCTCACACACTGAGCCTCACATTCACACACACTTCAGCTGGGTCTGGATTACTGGACCCTGAGACTGGTCCCTCACACACTGAGCCTCACATTCACACACACTTCAGCTGGGTCTGGATCACTGGACCCTGAGACTGGTCCCTCACACACTGATCCTCACATTCACACACACTTCAGCTGGGTCTGGATCACGAGACCCTGAGACTGGTCCCTCACACACTGATCCTCACATTCACACACACTTCAGCTGGGTCTGGATCACTGGACCCTGAGGCTGGTTCCTCGCACACTGATCCTCACATTCACACACACTTCAGCTGGAGCTGGATCACTGGATCCTGAGACTGGTCCCTCACATACTGAGCCTCACATTCACACACACTTCAGCTGGATCTGGATCATGAGACCCTGAGACTGGACCCTCACACACTGATCCTCACATTCACACACACTTCAGCTGGGTCTGGATCACTGGACCCTGAGGCTGGTTCCTCACACACTGATCCTCACATTCACACACACTTCAGCTGGGTCTGGATCACTGGATCCTGAGACTGGTCCCTCACACACTGAACCTCACATTCACACACACTTCAGCTGGGTCTGAATCACTGGACCCTGAGACTGGTCCCTCACACACTGAGCCTCACATTCACACACACTTCAGCTGGGTCTGGATCACGAGACCCTGAGACTGGTCCCTCACACACTGATCCTCACATTCATACACACTTCAGCTGGGTTTGGATCACTGGACCCTGAGACTGGTCCCTCACACACTGATCCTCACATTCACACACACTTCAGCTTGGTCTAGATCACTAGACCCTGAGACTGGTCCCTCACACACTAAGCCTCACATTCACACAGTCTTCAGCTGGGTCTGGATCACTGGACCCTGAGACTGGTCCCTCACACACTGATCCTCACATTCACACACACTTCAGCTGGGTCTGGATCACTGGACCCTGAGGCTGGTTCCTCACACACTGAGCCTCACATTCACACACACTTCAGCTGGGTCTGGATCACTGGATCCTGAGACTGCTCCCTCACACACTGATCCTCACATTCACACACACTTCAGCTGGGTCTGGATCACTAGACCCTGAGACTGGTCCCTCACACATTGATCCTCACATTCACACACACTTCAGTTGGGTCTGGATCACAGGACCCAGGAGACTGGTCCCTCACACACTGAGCCTCACATTCACACACACTTCAGCTGGGTCTGGATCACTAGACACAGAGACTGGTCCCTCAGACACTGAGCCTCATATTCACACACACTTCAGCTGGGTCTGGATCACTGGACCCTGAGACTGGTCCCTCACAAACTGAGCCTCACATTCACACACACTTCAGCTGGATCTGGATCATGAGACCCTGAGACTGGTCCCTCACACACTGACCCTCACATTCACACACACTTCAGCTGGGTCTGGATCACTGGACCCTGAGACTGGTCCCTCAGACACTGAGCCTCACATTCACACACACTTCAGCTGGGTCTGGATCACGAGATCCTGAGACTGGTCCCTCACACACTGATCCTCACATTCACACACACTTCAGCTGGGTCTGGATCACTGGACCCTGAGGCTGGTTCCTCACACACTGATCCTCACATTCACACACAGTTCAGCTGGGTCTGGATCACTAGACACTGAGACTGGTCCCTCACACACTGAGCCTCAAATTCACACACACTTCACCTGCGTCTAGATCACAGGACCCAGGAGACTGATCCCTCACACACTTAGCCTCACATTCACACAGTCTTCAGCTGGGTTTGGATCACTAGACCCTGAGACTGGTCCCTCACACACTGAGCCTCACATTCACACACACTTCAGCTGGGTCTGGATCACTGGACCCTGAGACTGGTCCCTCACACACTGAGCCTCACATTCACACAAACTTCAGCTGGGTCTGGATCACGAGACCCTGAGACTGGTCCCTCACACACTGAGCCTCGCATTCACACACACTTCAGCTGGGTCTGGATCACTAGACACTGAGACTGCTCCCTCACACACTGAGCCTCACATTCACACACACTTCAGCTGGGACTGGATCACTGGACCCTGAGACTGGTCCCTCACTCACTGAGCCTCACATTCACACACACTTCAGCTGGGTCTGGATCACGAGACCCTGAGACTGGTCCCTCACACACTGATCCTCACATTCACACACACTTCAGCTGGGTCTGCATCACTGGACACTGAGAATGGACCCTCACACACTGAGCCTCACATTCACACACACTTCAGCTGGGTCTGGATTACTGGACCCTGAGATTGGTCCCTCACACACTGATACTCACATTCACACACACTTCAGCTGGGTCTGGATCACTAGACCCTGAGACTGGTCCCTCACACAATGATCCTCACATTCACGCACACTTCAGCTGGGTCTGGATCACTGGAACCTGAGACTGGTCCCTCACACACTGATCCTCACATTCACACACACTTCAGCTGGGTCTGGATCACTGGACTCTGAGACTGGTCCCTCACACACTGAGCCTCACATTCACACACACTTCAGCTGGGTCTGGATCACTAGACCCTGAGACTGGTCCCTCACACACCGATCCTTACATTCACACACACTTCAGCTGGGTCTGGATCACTGGACCCTGAGACTGGTCCCTCACACACTGAGCCTCACATTCACACACACTTCAGCTGCGTCTGGATCACTGGACCCTGAGACTGGTCCCTCACACACTGAACCTCACATTCACACACACTTCAGCTGGGTCTGGATTACTGGACCGTGAGACTGGTCCCTCACAAACTGATCCTCACATTCACACACACCTCAGCTGGGTCTGGATCACTAGACCCTAAGACTGGTCCCTCACACACTGATCCTCACATTCACACACACTTCAGTTGGGTCTGGATCACTAGACCCTGAGACTGGTCCCTCACACACTGAGCCTCACATTCACACACACTTCAGCTTGGTCTGGATCACTGGACCCTGAGACTGGTCCCTCACACACTGAGCCTCACATTCACACACACTTCAGCTGGGTCTAGATCACAGGACCCAGGAGACTGGTCCCTCACACACTGAGCCTCACATTCACACAGTCTTCAGCTGGGTTTGGATCAGTAGACCCTGAGACTGGTCCCATCACACACTGATCCTCACATTCACACACACTTCAGCTGGGTCTGGATCACTAGACCCTGAGGCTGGTCCCTCAAAAACTGAGCCTCACATTCACACACACTTCAGCTGCGTCTGGATCACTGGACCCTGAGACTGGTCCCTCACACACTGAGCCTCACATTCACACACACTTCAGCTGGGTCTGGATTACTGGACCGTGAGACTGGTCCCTCACACACTGATCCTCACATTCACACACACTTCAGCTGGGTATGGATCACTAGACCCTGAGACTGGTCCCTCACACACTGAGCCTCACATTCACACACACTTCAGCTGGGTCTGGATCACTGGAACCTGAGACTGGTCCCTCACACACTGAGCCTCACATTCACACACACTTCATCTGGGTCTAGATCACAGGACCCTGAGACTGGTCCCTCACACACTGATCCTCACATTCACACACACTTCAGCTGGGTCTGGATGACTGGACCCTGAGGCTGGTTCCTCACACACTGATCCTCACATTCACACACACTTCAGCTGGGTCTGGATCACTGGACCCTGAGACTGGTCCCTCACACACTGAGCCTCACATTCACACACACTTCAGCTGGGTCTAGATCACAGGACCCAGGAGACTGGTCCCTCACACACTGAGCCTCACATTCACACACTCTTCAGCTGCATCTGGATCACTGGATCCTGAGGCTGGTCCCTCACACACTAATCCTCACATTCAAAAACACTTCAGCTGGGTGTGGATCACGAGACCCTGAGACTGGTCCCTCACACACTGAGCCTCACATTCACACACACTTCAGCTGGGTCTGGATCACTGGAACCTGAGACTGGTCCCTCACACACTGAGCCTCACATTCACACACACTTCAGCTGGGTCTGGATCATTAAACCCTGAGACTGGTCCCTCACACACTGAGCCTCACATTCACACACACTGCAGCTGGGTCTGGATCACTGGACCCTGAGACTGGTCCCTCACACACTGAGCCTCACATTCACACACACTTCAGCTGGGTCTGGATTACTGGACCCTGAGACTGGTCCCTCACACACTGAGCCTCACATTCACACACACTTCAGCTGGGTCTGGATCACTGGACCCTGAGACTGGTCCCTCACACACTGATCCTCACATTCACACACACTTCAGCTGGGTCTGGATCACGAGACCCTGAGACTGGTCCCTCACACACTGATCCTCACATTCACACACACTTCAGCTGGGTCTGGATCACTGGACCCTGAGGCTGGTTCCTCGCACACTGATCCTCACATTCACACACACTTCAGCTGGAGCTGGATCACTGGATCCTGAGACTGGTCCCTCACACACTGAACCTCACATTCACACACACTTCAGCTGGGTCTGGATCACTAGACCCTGAGACTGGTCCATCACACACTGATCCTCACATTCACACACTCTTCAGCTGGGTCTGGATCACTAGACCCTGAGACTGGTCCCTCACACACTGAGCATCACATTCACACACACTTCAGCTGGGTCTAGATCACAGGACCCAGGAGACTGGTCCCTCACACACTGAGCCTCACA
The DNA here is from genome assembly GCF_044704955.1 of Pristiophorus japonicus. Taxonomy (NCBI): domain Eukaryota; kingdom Metazoa; phylum Chordata; class Chondrichthyes; family Pristiophoridae; genus Pristiophorus; species Pristiophorus japonicus. Next base: position 426,507 of record NW_027254835.1, on the reverse strand, counting down.
TTCACACACACTTCAGCTGGGTCTGGATCACTAGACACTGAGACTGGTCCCTCACACACTGAGCCTCACATTCACACACACTTCAGCTGGGTCTGGATCACTGGACCCTGAGACTGGTCCCTCACACACTGAGCCTCACATTCACACACACTTCAGCTGGGTCTAGATCACAGGACCCAGGAGACTGGTCCCTCACACACTGAGCCTCACATTCACACACTCTTCAGCTGCATCTGGATCACTGGATCCTGAGGCTGGTCCCTCACACACTGATCCTCACATTCAAAAACACTTCAGCTGGGTGTGGATCACGAGACCCTGAGACTGGTCCCTCACACACTGATCCTCACATTCACACACACTTCAGCTGGGTTTGGATCAGTGGACCCTGAGACTGGTCCCTCACACACTGAGCCTCACATTCACACACACTTCAGCTGGGTCTGGATCACTGGACCCTGAGACTGGTCCCTCACACACTGAGCCTCACATTCACACACACTTCAGCTGGGTCTGGATCATTAAACCCTGAGACTGGTCCCTCACACACTGAGCCTCACATTCACACACACTGCAGCTGGGTCTGGATCACTGGACCCTGAGACTGGTCCCTCACACACTGAGCCTCACACTCACACACACTTCAGCTGGGTCTGGATTACTGGACCCTGAGACTGGTCCCTCACACACTGAGCCTCACATTCACACACACTTCAGCTGGGTCTGGATCACTGGACCCTGAGACTGGTCCCTCACACACTGATCCTCACATTCACACACACTTCAGCTGGGTCTGGATCACGAGACCCTGAGACTGGTCCCTCACACACTGATCCTCACATTCACACACACTTCAGCTGGGTCTGGATCACTGGACCCTGAGGCTGGTTCCTCGCACACTGATCCTCACATTCACACACACTTCAGCTGGAGCTGGATCACTGGATCCTGAGACTGGTCCCTCACACACTGAACCTCACATTCACACACACTTCAGCTGGGTCTGGATCACTAGACCCTGAGACTGGTCCCTCACACACTGATCCTCACATTCACACACTCTTCAGCTGGGTCTGGATCACTAGACCCTGAGACTGGTCCCTCACACACTGAGCATCACATTCACACACACTTCAGCTGGGTCTAGATCACAGGACCCAGGAGACTGGTCCCTCACACACTGAGCCTCACATTCACACACACTTCAGCTGGGTCTGGATCACTAGACACTGAGACTGGTCCCTCACACACTGAGCCTCACATTCACACACACTTCAGCTGGGTCTGGATCACTGGACCCTGAGACTGGTCCCTCACAAACTGAGCCTCACATTCACACACACTTCAGCTGGATCTGGATCATGAGACCCTGAGACTTATCCCTCACACACTGACCCTCACATTCACACACACTTCAGCTGGGTCTGGATCACTGGACCCTGAGACTGGTCCCTCACACACTGAGCCTCACATTCACACACACTTCAGCTGGGTCTGGATCACGAGACCCTGAGACTGGTCCCTCACACACTGATCCTCACATTCACACACACTTCAGCTGGGTCTGGATCACTGGACCCTGAGGCTGGTTCCTCACACACTGATCCTCACATTCACACACAGTTCAGCTGGGTCTGGATCACTAGACACTGAGACTGGTCCCTCACACACTGAGCCTCACATTCACACACACTTCAGCTGGGTCTAGATCACAGGACCCAGGAGACTGATCCCTCACACACTTAGCCTTACATTCACACAGTCTTCAGCTGGGTCTGGATCACTAGACCCTGAGACTGGTCCCTCAGACACTGAGCCTCACATTCACACACACTTCAGCTGGGTCTGGATCACTGGACCCTGAGACTGGTCCCTCACACACTGAGCCTGACATTCACACACACTTCAGCTGGGTCTGGATCACTAGACCCGGAGACTGGTCCCTCACACACTGACCCTCACATTCACACACACTTCAGCTGGGTCTGGATCACTAGACACTGAGACTGGTTCCTCACACACTGAGCGTCACATTCACACACACTTCAGCTGGGTCTGGATCACTGGACGCTGAGACTGGTCCCTCACACACTGAGCCTCACATTCACACACACTTCAGCTGGGTCTGGATCACGAGTCCCTGAGACTGGTTCCTCACACACTGAGCCTCACATTCACACACACTTCAGCTGGGTCTGGATCACTTGACACAGAGACTGGTCCCTCACACACTGAGCCTCACATTCACACACACTTCAGCTGGCTCTGGATCACTGGACCCTGAGACTGGTCCCTCACACACTGATCCTCACATTCACACACACTTCAGCTGGGTTTGGATCACTGGACCCTGAGACTGGTCCCTCACACACTGATCCTTACATTCACACACACTTCAGCTGGGTCTGGATCACTGGACCCTGAGACTGGTCCCTCACACACTGAGCCTCACATTCACACACACTTCAGCTGGGTCTGGTTCACTGGACCCTGAGACTCGTCCCTCACACACTGAGCCTCACATTCACACACACTTCAGCTGGGACTGGATCACGAGACCCTGAGACTGGTCCCTCACACACTGAGCCTCACATTCATACACACTTCAGCTGGGTTTGGATCACTGGACCCTGAGACTGGTCCCTCACACACTGATCCTCACATTCACACACACTTCAGCTGGGTCTGGATCACTAGACCCTGAGACTGGTCCATCACACACTGAGCCTCACATTCACACACACTTCAGCTGGGTCTGGATCACTAGACACTGAGACTGGTCCCTCACACACTGAGCCTCACATTCACACACACTTCAGCTGGGACTGGATCACTTGACCCTGAGACTGGTCCCTCACACATTGATCCTCACATTCACACACACTTCAGTTGGGTCTGGATCACAGGACCCAGGAGACTGGTCCCTCACACACAGAGCCTCACATTCACACACACTTCAGCTGGGTCTGGATCACTAGACACTGAGACTGGTCCCTCACACACTGAGCCTCACATTCACACACACTTCAGCTGGGTCTGGATCACTGGACCCTGAGACTGGTCCCTCACAAACTGAGCCTCACATTCACACACACTTCAGCTGGATCTGGATCATGAGACCCTGAGACTGGTCCCTCACACACTGACCCTCACATTCACACACACTTCAGCTGGGTCTGGATCACTGGACCCTGAGACTGGTCCCTCAGACACTGAGCCTCACATTCACACACACTTCAGCTGGGTCTGGATCACGAGACCCTGAGACTGGTCCCTCACACACTGATCCTCACATTCACACACACTTCAGCTTGGTCTGGATCACTGGACCCTGAGGCTGGTTCCTCACACACTGATCCTCACATTCACACACAGTTCAGCTGGGTCTGGATCACTAGACACTGAGACTGGTCCCTCACACACTGAGCCTCAAATTCACACACACTTCAGCTGCGTCTAGATCACAGGACCCAGGAGACTGATCCCTCACACACTTAGCCTCACATTCACACAGTCTTCAGCTGGGTCTGGATCACTAGACCCTGAGACTGGTCCCTCACACACTGAGCCTCACATTCACACACACTTCAGCTGGGTCTGGATCACTGGACCCTGAGACTGGTCCCTCACACACTGAGCCTCACATTCACACACACTTCAGCTGGGTCTGGATCACTAGACACTGAGACTGGTTCCTCACACACTGAGCGTCACATTCACACACACTTCAGCTGGGTCTGGATCACTGGGCCCTGAGACTGGTCCCTCACACACTGAGCCTTACATTCACACACACTTCAGCTGGGTCTGGATCACGAGTCCCTGAGACTGGTTCCTCACACACTGAGCCTCACATTCACACACACTTCAGCTGGGTCTGGATCACTTGACACTGAGACTGGTCCCTCACACACTGAGCCTCACATTCACACACACTTCAGCTGGGTCTGGATCACTAGACACTGAGACTGGTTCCTCACACACTGAGCGTCACATTCACACACACTTCAGCTGGGTCTGGATCACTGGGCCCTGAGACTGGTCCCTCACACACTGAGCCTCACATTCACACATACTTCAGCTGGGTCTGGATCACGAGTCCCTGAGACTGGTTCCTCACACACTGAGCCTCACATTCACACACACTTCAGCTGGGTCTGGATCACTTGACACTGAGACTGGTCCCTCACACACTGAGCCTCACATTCACACACACTTCAGCTGGGTCTGGATCACTGGACCCTGAGACTGGTCCCTCACACACTGATCCTCACATTCACACACACTTCAGCTGGGTCTGGATCACTGGACCCTGAGACTGGTCCCTCACACACTGATCCTCACATTCACACACACTTCAGCTGGGTCTGGATCACTGGACCCTGAGACTGGTCCCTCACACACTGATCCTCACATTCACACACACTTCAGCTGGGTCTGGATCACTGGACCCTGAGACTGGTCCCTCACACACTGAGCCTCACATTCACACACACTTCAGCTGGGTCTGGATCACTGGACCCTGAGACTCGTCCCTCACACACTGATCCTCACATTCACGCACACTTCAGCTGGGTTTGGATCACTGGACCCTGAGACTGGTCCCTCACACACTGATCCTCACATTCACACACACTTCAGCTGGGTCTGGATCACTAGACCCTGAGACTGGTCCCTCACACACTGAGCCTCACATTCACACACACTTCAGCTGGGTCTGGATCACTGGACCCTGAGGCTGGTTCCTCACACACTGATCCTCACATTCACACACACTTCAGCTGGGTCTGGATCACTGGATCCTGAGACTGGTCCCTCACACACTGAACCTCACATTCACACACACTTCAGCTGGGTCTGGATCACTAGACCCTGAGACTGGTCCCTCACACACCGATCCTCACATTCACACACACTTCAGCTGGTTCTGGATCAGTAGACCCTGAGACTGGTCCCTCAAACATTGATCCTCACATTCACACACACTTCAGCTGGGTCTGGATCACTGGACCCTGAGACTCGTCCCTCACACACTGATCCTCACATTCACGCACACTTCAGCTGGGTCTGGATCACTGGACCCTGAGACTGGTCCCTCACACACTGAGCCTCACATTCATACACACTTCAGCTGGGTTGGATCACTAGACCCTGAGACTTGTCCCTCACACACTGAGCCTCACATTCATACACACTTCAGCTGGGTCTGGATCACCAGACACTGAGACTGGTCCCTCACACACTGATCCTCACATTCATACACACTTCAGCTGGGTTTGGATCACTAGACCCTGAGACTGGTCCCTCACACACTAAGCCTCACATTCACACAGTCTTCAGCTGGGTCTGGATCACTGGACCCTGAGACTGGTCCCTCACACACTGATCCTCATATTCACACACACTTCAGCTGGGTCTGGATCACTGGACCCTGAGGCTGGTTCCTCACACACTGAGCCTCACATTCACACACACTTCAGCTGGGTCTGGATCACTGGATCCTGAGACTGGTCCCTCACACACTGATCCTCACATTCACACACACTTCAGCTGGGTCTGGATCACTAGACCCTGAGACTGGTCCCTCACACACTGATCCTCACATTCACACACACTTCAGTTGGGTCTGGATCACTAGACCCTGAGACTGGTCCCTCACACACTGATCCTCACATTCACACACACTTCAGCTGGGTCTGGCTCACTAGACCCTGAGACTGGTCCCTCACACACTGAGCCTCACATTCACACACACTTCAGCTGGGTCTAGATCACAGGACCCAGGACACTGGTCCCTCACACACTGAGCCTCACATTCACACACACTTCAGCTGGGTCTGGATCACTAGACACTGAGACTGGTCCCTCACACAATGAGCCTCACATTCACACACACTGCAGCTGGGTCTGGATCACTGGACCCTGAGACTGGTCCCTCACACACTGAGCCTCACATTCACACACACTTCAGCTGGGTCTGGATCACTGGACCCTGAGACTGGTCCCTCACACACTGATCCTCACATTCACACACACTTCAGCTGGGTCTGGATCACTGGACCCTGAGACTGGTCCCTCACACACTGAGCCTCACATTCACACACACTTCAGCTGGGTCTGGATCACGAGACGCTGAGACTGGTCCCTCACACACTGACCCTCACATTCACACACACTTCAGCTGGGTCTGGATCACTAGACCCTGAGACTGGTCCCTCACACACTGAGCCTCACATTCACACACACTTCAGCTGGGTCTGGATCACTGGACCCTGAGACTGGTACTCACACACTGAGCCTCACATTCACACACACTTCAGCTGGGTCTGGATCACTGGATCCTGAGACTGGTCCCTCACACACTGAACCTCACATTCACACACACTTCAGCTGGGTCTGGATCACTAGACCCTGAGACTGGTCCCTCACACACTGATCCTCACATTCACACACACTTCAGCTGGTTCTGGATCACGAGACCCTGAGACTGATCCCTCACACACTGATCCTCACATTCACACACACTTCAGTTGGGTCTGGATCACTAGACCCTGAGACTGGTCCCTCACACACTGATCCTCACATTCACACACACGTCAGCTGGGTCTGGATCACTGGACCCTGAGACTGGTCCCTCACACACTGAGCCTCACATTCACACACACTTCAGCTGGGTCTGGATCACGAGACCCTGAGACTGGTCCCTCACACACTGATCCTCACATTCACACACACTTCAGCTGGGTCTGGATCACTGGACCCTGAGACTGGTTCCTCACACACTGATGCTCACATTCACACACAGTTCAGCTGGGTCTGGATCACTGGATCCTGAGACTGGTCCCTCACACACTGAACCTCACATTCACATAGTCTTCAGCTGGGTCTGGATCACGAGACCCTGAGACTGGTCCCTCACACTCTGATCCTCACATTCACACATACTTCAGCTGGGTCTAGATCACTGGACCCTGAGATTGGTCCCTCACCCACTGATCCTCACATTCACACACACTTCAGCTGGGTCTGGATCACTGGACCCTGAGACTGGTCCCTCACACACTGATCCTCACATTCACACACACTTCAGCTGAGTCTGGATCACTAGACCCTGAGACTGGATCCTCACACACTGAGCCTCACATTCACACAGTCTTCAGCTGGGTCTGGATCACGAGACCCTGAGACTGGTCCCTCACACACTGATCCTCACATTCACACACACTTCAGCTGGGTCTAGATCACAGGACCCAGGAGACTGGTCCCTCACACACTTAGCCTCACATTCACACAGTCTTCAGCTGGGTCTGGAGCACTAGACCCTGAGACTGGTCCCTCACACACTGAGCCTCACATTCACACACACTTCAGCTGGGTCTGGATCACTGGACACTGAGACTGGTTCCTCACACACTGAGCGTCACATTCACACACACTTCAGCTGGGTCTGGATCACTGGACCCTAAGACTGGTCCCTCACACACTGAGCCTCACATTCACACACACTTCAGCTGGGTCTGGATCTCGAGACCCTGAGACTGGTCCCTCACACACTGAGCCTCACATTCACACACACTTCAGCTGGGTCTGGATCACTAGACACTGAGACTGGTCCCTCACACACTGAGCCTCATATTCACACACATTTCAGCTGGGTCTGGATCACTGGACACTGAGACTGGTCCCTCACACACTGATCCTCACATTCACACACACTTCAGCTGCGTCTGGATCACTGGATTCTGAGACTGGTCCCTCAATCACTGAACCTCACATTCACACACACTTCAGCTGAGTCTGGATCACTAGACCCTGAGACTGGTCCCTCACACACTGATCCTCACATTCACACACACTTCAGCTGGGTCTGGATCACTAGACCCTGAGACTGGTCCCTCACACACTGATCCTCACATTCACACACACTTCAGTTGGGTCTGGATCACTGGACCCTGAGACTGGTCCCTCACACACTGAGCCTCACATTCACACACACTTCAGCTGGGTCTGGATTACTGGACCCTGAGACTGGTCCCTCACACACTGAGCCTCACATTCACACACACTTCAGCTGGGTCTAGTTCACAGGACTCAGGAGACTGGTCCCTCAAACACTGAACCTCACATTCACACACACTTCAGCTGGGTCTGGATCACTGGACCCTAAGACTGGTCCCTCACACACTGAGCCTCACATTCACACACACTTCAGCTGGGTCTGGATCTCGAGACCCTGAGACTGGTCCCTCACACACTAAGCCTCACGTTCACACAGTCTTCAGCTGGGTCTGGATCACTGGACCCTGAGACTGGTCCCTCACACACTGATCCTCACATTCACACACACTTCAGCTGGGTCTGGATCACTGGACCCTGAGGCTGGTTCCTCACAAACTGATCCTCACATTCACACACACTTCAGCTGGGTCTGGATCACTGGATCCTGAGACTGGTCCCTCACACACTGATCCTCACATTCACACACACTTCAGCTGGGTCTGGATCACTAAACCCTGAGACTGGTCCCTCACACACTGATCCTCACATTCACACACACTTCAGTTGGGTCTGGATCACTAGACCCTGAGACTGGTCCCTCACACACTGAGCCTCACATTCACACACACTTCAGCTGGGTCTAGATCACAGGACCCAGGAGACTGGTCCCTCACACACTGAGCCTCACATTCACACACACTTCAGCTGGGTCTGGATCACTAGACACTGAGACTGGTCCCTCACACACTGACCCTCACATTCACACACACTTCAGCTGGGTCTGGATCACTAGACCCTGAGACTGGTCCCTCACACACTGAGCCTCACATTCACACACACTTCAGCTGGGTCTGGATCACTGGACCCTGATACTGGTCCCTCACACACTGATCCTCACATTCACACACACGTCAGCTGGGTCTGGATCACTAGACACTGAGACTAGTCCCTCACACACTGAGCCTCACATTCACACACAGTTCAGCTGGGTATGGATCAAGAGACCCTGAGACTGGTCCCTCACACACTGAGCCTATAATTCACACACACTTCAGCTGGGTCTGGATCACTGGACCCTGAGACTGGTCCCTCACACACTGATCCTCACATTCACACACACTTCAGCTGGGTCTGGATCACTGGACCCTGAGACTGGTCCCTCACACACTGAGCCTCACATTCACACACACTTCAGCTGGGTCTGGATCACGAGACCCTGAGACTGGTCCCTCACACACTGATCCTCACATTCACACAGTTTTCAGCTGGGTCTGGATCACGAGACCCTGAGACTGGTCCCTCACACACTGATCCTCACATTCACACACACTTCAGCCGGGTCTAGATCACTGGACCCTGAGACTGGTCCCTCACACACTGATCCTCACATTCACACACACTTCAGCTGGGTCTGGATCACTGGACCCTGAGACTGGTCCCTCACACACTGATCCTCACATTCACACACACTTCAGCTGAGTCTGGATCACTAGACCCTGAGACTGGTCCCTCACACACTGATCCTCACATTCACACACACTTCAGCTGGGTCTGGATCACGAGACCCTGAGACTGGTCCCTCACACACTGATCCTCTCATTCACACACACTTCAGCTGGGTCTAGATCACAGGACCCAGGAGGCTGGTGCCTCACACACTTAGCCTCACATTCACACAGTCTTCAGCTGGGTCTGGATCACTCGACCCTGAGACTGGTTCCTCACACACTGAGCGTCACATTCACACAAACTTCAGCTGGGTCTGGATCACTGGACCCTGAGACTGGTCCCTCACACACTGAGCCTCACATTCACACAGTCTTCAGCTGGGTCTGGATCACGAGACCCTGAGACTGGTCCCTCACACACTGATCCTCACATTCACACACACTTCAGCTGGGTCTAGTTCACAGGACTCAGGAGACTGGTCCCTCAAACACTGAACGTCACATTCATACACACTACAGCTGGGTCTGGATCACTGGATTCTGAGACTGGTCCCTCAAACACTGAACCTCACATTCACACACACTTCAGCTGAGTCTGGATCACTAGACCCTGAGACTGGTCCCTCACACACTGATCCTCACATTCACACACACTTCAGCTGGGTCTGGATCACTAGACCCTGAGACTGGTCCCTCACACACTGATCCTCACATTCACACACACTTCAGTTGGGTCTGGATCACTGGACCCTGAGACTGGTCCCTCACACACTGAGCCTCACATTCACACACACTTCAGCTGGGTCTGGATCACTTGACCCTGAAACTGGTCCCTCACACACCGAGCCTCACATTCACACACACTTCAGCTGGGTCTGTATCACTGGATCCTGAGACTGGTCCCTCACACACTGATCCTCACATTCACACACACTTCAGCTGGGTCTGGATCACTAGATCTTGAGACTGGTCCCTCACACACTGATCCTCACATTCACACACACTTCCGCTGGGTCTGTATCACTGGATCCTGAGACTGGTCCCTCACACACTGAGCCTCACATTCACACACACTTCAGCTGGGTCTGGATCACGAGACCCTGTGACTGGTCCCTCACACACTGAGCCTCACATTCACACACACTTCAGCTGGGTCTGGATCACTGGACCCTGAGGCTGGTCCCTCACACACTGATCCTCACATTCACAAACACTTCAGCTGGGTCTGGATCAATGGAACCTGAGACTGGTCCCTCACACACTGAGGCTCACATTCACACACACTTCAGCTGGGTCTGGATCACTGGACCCTGAGACTGGTCTCTCACACACTGAGCCTCACATTCACACACACTTCAGCTGGGTCTGGATCACTAGACACTGAGACTGGTCCCTCACACACTGATCCTCACATTCATACACACTTCAGCTGGGTTTGGATCACTGGACCCTGAGACTGGTCCCTCACACACTGAGCCTCACATTCACACACACTTCAGCTGGGTCTGGATCACTAGACACTGAGACTGGTCCCTCACACACTGAGCCTCACATTCACACACACTTCAGCTGGGTCTGGATCACTGGATCCTGAGACTGGTCCCTCACACACTGACCCTCACATTCACACACACTTCAGCTGGGTCTGGATCACTGGACCTTGTGGCTGGTCCCTCATACACTGATCCTCACATTCACACACACTTCAGCTGGGTCTGGATCACTGGATCCTGAGACTGGTTCCTCACACACTGAACCTCACATTCACACACACCTCAGCTGGGTCTGGATCACTGGACCCTGAGACTGGTCCCTCACACACTGAGCCTCACATTCACACACACTTCAGCTGGGTCTGATTCACTAGACCCTGAGACTGGTCCCTCACAAACTGAGCCTCACATTCACACACACTTCAGCTGCGTCTGGATCACTAGAACCTGAGACTGGTCCCTCATACACTGATCTTCACATTCACACACACTTCAGCTGGGTCTGGATCACTAGACCCTGAGACTGGTCCCTCACACACTGAGCCTCACATTCACACACACTTCAGCTGGGTCTGGATCACTGGACCCTGAGACTGGTCCCTCACACACTGAGCCTCACATTCACACACACTTCAGCTGGGTCTGGATCACTAGACACTGAGACTGGTCCCTCACACGCTGAGCCTCACATTCACACACACTTCAGCTGGGTCTGGATCACTGGACCCTGAGACTGGTCCCTCACACACTGTCCCTCACATTCACGCACACTTCAGCTGGGTCTGGATCACTGGACCTTGTGGCTGGTCCCTCATACACTGATCCTCACATTCACACACACTTCAGCTGGGTCTGGATCACTGGATCCTGAGACTGGTTCCTCACACACTGAACCTCACATTCACACACACTTCAGCTAGGTCTGGATCACTGGACCCTGAGACTGGTCCCTCACACACTGAGCCTCACATTCACACACACTTCAGCTGGGTCTGGATCACTAGACACTGAGACTGGTCCCTCACACACTGATCCTCACATTCATACACACTTCAGCTGGGTTTGGATCACTGGACCCTGAGACTGGTCCCTCACACACTGATCCTCACATTCACACACACTTCAGCTGGGTCTGGATCACTAGACCCTGAGACTGGTCCCTCATACACTGATCTGCACATTCACACACACTTCAGCTGGGTCTGGATCACTAGACCCTGAGACTGGTCCCTCACACACTGAGCCTCACATTCACACACACTTCAGCTGGGTCTGGATCACTGGACCCTGAGACTGCTCCCTCACACTCTGAGCCTCACATTCACACACACTTCAGCTGGGTCTGGATCACTAGACACTGAGACTGGTCCCTCACACACTGAGCCTCACATTCACACACACTTCAGCTGGGTTTGGATCACTGGACCCTGAGACTGGTCCCTCACACACTGAGCCTCACATTCACACACACTTCAGCTGGGTCTGGATCACTAGACCCTGAGACTGGTCCCTCACACACTGAGCCTCACATTCACACACATTTCAGCTGGGTCTGGATCACTGGACCCTGAGACTGGTCCCTCACACACTGAGCCTCACATTCACACACATTTCAGCTGGGTCTGGATCACTGGACCCTGAGACTGGTCCCTCACACACTGATCCTCACAGTCACACACACTTCAGCTGGGTCTGGATTACTAGACCCTGAGACTGGTCCCTCACACACTGATCCTCACATTCACACACACTTCAGCAGGGTCTCGATCACGAGACCCTGAGACTGGTCCCTCACACACTGATCCTCACAATCACACACACTTCAGCTGGGTCTGGATCACTGGACCCTGACGCTGGTTCCTCACACACTGATCCTCACATTCACAGACACTTCAGCTGGGTCTGGATCACTGGATCCTGAGACTGGTCTCACACACTGATCCTCACATTCACGCACACTTCAGCTGGGTCTGGATCACTGGACCTTGTGGCTGGTCCCTCATACACTGATCCTCACATTCACACACACTTCAGCTGCGTCTGGATCACTGGCTCCTGAGACTGGTTCCTCACACACTGAACCTCACATTCACACACACTTCAGCTAGGTCTGGATCACTGGACCCTGAGACTGGTGCCTCACACAGTGATCCTCACATTCACACACACTTCAGCTGGGTCTGGATCACTAGACCCTGAGACTGGTCCCTCACAAACTGAGCCTCACATTCACACACACTTCAGCTGGGTCTGGATCACTAGACCCTGAGACTGGTCCCTCACACACTGAGCCTCACATTCACACACACTTCAGCTGGGTCTGGATCACTGGACCCTGAGACTGGTCCCTCACACACTGAGCCTCACATTCACACACACTTCAGCTGGGTCTGGATCACTGGACACTGAGACTGGTCCCTCACACGCTGATCCTCACATTCATACACACTTCAGCTGGGTTTGGATCACTGGACCCTGAGACTGGTCCCTCACACACTGAGCCTCACATTCACACACACTTCAGCTGGGTCTGGATCACGAGACCCTGAGACTGGTCCCTCACACACTGATCCTCACAATCACACACACTTCAGCTGGGTCTGGATCACTGGACCCTGAGGCTGGTTCCTCACACACTGATCCTCACATTCACACACACTTCAGCTGGGTCTGGATCACTGGACCCTGAGACTGGTCCCTCACACACTGAGCCTCACATTCACACACACTTCAGCTGGGTCTGGATCACTAGACCCTGAGACTGGTCCCTCACACACTGATCCTCACATTCACACACACTTCAGCTGGGTCTGGATCACTGGATCCTGAGACTGGTCCCTCACACACTGATCCTCACATTCACACACACTTCAGCTGGGTCTGGATCACTAGACCCTGAGACTGGTCCCTCACACACTGAGCCTCACATTCACACACACTTCAGCTGGGTCTGGATCACTAGACCCTGAGGCTGGTTCCTCACACACTGAGCCTCACATTCACACACACTTCAGCTGGGTCTGGATCACTGGACCCTGAGACTGGTCCCTCACACACTGAGCCACACATTTACACACACTTCAGCTGGGTCTGGATCCTGAGACTGGTCCCTCACACACTGAACCTCACATTCACACACACTTCAGCTGGGTCTGTATCACTGGATCCTGAGACTGGTCCCTCACACACTGATCCTCACATTCACACCCACTTCAGCTGGGTCTGGATCACTAGATCTTGAGACTGGTCCCTCACACACTGATCCTCACATTCACACACACTTCAGCTGGGTCTGTATCACTGGATCCTGAGACTGGTCCCTCACACACTGATCCTCACATTCACACACACTTCAGCTGGGTCTGGATCACTGGAACCTGAGACTGGTCCCTCACACACTGAGCCTCACATTCACACACACTTCAACTGGGTCTGGATCACGAGACCCTGAGACTGGTCCCTGTCACACTGACCCTCACATTCACACACACTTCAGCTGGGTCTGGATCACTGGACCCTGAGGCTGGTCCCTCACACACTGATCCTCACATTCACAAACACTTCAGCTGGGTCTGGATCAATGGACCCTGAGACTGGTCCCTCACACACTGATCCTCACATTCACACACACTTCAGCTGGGTCTGGATCACGAGACCCTGAGACTGGTCCCTCACACACTGAGCCTCACATTCACACACACTTCAGCTGGGTCTGGATCACTGGACCCTGAGACTGGTCCCTCACACACTGAGCCGCACATTCACACACACTTCAGCTGGGTCTGGATCACTAGACACTGAGACTGGTCCCTCACACACTGATCCTCACATTCATACACACTTCAGCTGGGTTTGGATCACTGGACCCTGAGACTGGTCCCTCACACACTGATCCTCACAATCACACACACTTCAGCTGGGTCTGGATCACTGGACCCTGACGCTGGTTCCTCACACACTGATCCTCACATTCACAGACACTTCAGCTGGGTCTGGATCACTGGCTCCTGAGACTGGTTCCTCACACACTGATCCTCACAATCACGCACACTTCAGCTGGGTCTGGATCACTGAACCTTGTGGCTGGTCCCTCATACACTGATCCTCACATTCACACACACTTCAGCTGCGTCTGGATCACTGGCTCCTGAGACTGGTTCCTCACACACTGAACCTCACATTCACACACACTTCAGCTAGGTCTGGATCACTGGACCCTGAGACTGGTGCCTCACACACTGATCCTCACATTCACACACACTTCAGCTGGGTCTGGATCACTAGACCCTGAGACTGGTCCCTCACAAACTGAGCTTCACATTCACACACACTTCAGCTGGGTCTGGATCACTAGACCCTGAGACTGGTCCCTCATACACTGATCTTCACATTCACACACACTTCAGCTGGGTCTGGATCACTGGACACTGAGACTGGTCCCTCACACGCTGATCCTCACATTCACACACACTTCAGCTGGGTCTGGATCACTGGACACTGAGACTGGTCCCTCACACGCTGATCCTCACATTCATACACACTTCAGCTGGGTTTGGATCACTGGACCCTGAGACTGGTCCCTCACACACTGATCCTCACATTCACACACACTTCAGCTGTGTCTGGATTACTGGACCCTGAGACTGGTCCCTCACACACTGAGCCTCACATTCACACACACTTCAGCTGGGTCTGGATCACGAGACCCTGAGACTGGTCCCTCACACACTGATCCTCACAATCACACACACTTCAGCTGGGTCTGGATCACTGGACCCTGAGGCTGGTTCCTCACACACTGATCCTCACATTCACACACACTTCAGCTGGGTCTGGATCACTGGACCCTGAGACTGGTCCCTCACACACTGAGCCTCACATTCACACACACTTCAGCTGGGTCTGGATCACTGGATCCTGAGACTGGTCCGTCACACACTGATCCTCACATTCACACACACTTCAGCTGGGTCTGGATCACTAGACCCTGAGACTGGTCCCTCACACACTGAGCCTCACATTCACACACACTTCAGCTGGGTCTGGATCACTAGACCCTGAGACTGGTCCCTCACACACTGAGCCTCACATTCACACACACTTCAGCTGGGTCTGGATCACTAGACCCTGAGACTGGTCCCTCACACACTGATCCTCACATTCACACGCACTTCAGCTGGGTCTGGATCACTGGACCCTGAGGCTGGTTCCTCACACACTGATCCTCACATTCACACACACTTCAGCTGGGTCTGGATCACTGGATCCTGAGACTGGTCCCTCACACACTGATCCTCACATTCACACACACTTCAGCTGGGTCTGGATCACTAGACCCTGAGACTGGTCCCTCACACACTGAGCCTCACATTCACACACACTTCAGCTGGGTCTGGATCACTAGACCATGAAGCTGGTCCCTCACACACTGATCCTCACATTCACACACACTTCAGCTGGGTCTGGATCACTGGACCCTGAGACTGGTCCCTCACACACTGAGCCTCACATTCGCACACACTTCAGCTGGGTCTGGATCACGAGACCCTGAGACTGGTCCCTCACACACTGATCCTCACATTCACACACACTTCAGCTGGGTCTGGATCACTGGACCCTGAGACTGGTCCCTCACACACTGAGCCACACATTCACACACACTTCAGTTGGGTCTGGATCCTGAGACTGGTCCCTCACACACTGAACCTCACATTCACACACACTTCAGCTGGGTCTGTATCACTGGATCCTGAGACTGGTCCCTCACACACTGATCCTCACATTCACACACACTTCAGCTGGGTCTGGATCACTAGATCTTGAGACTGGTCCCTCACACACTGATCCTCACATTCACACACACTTCAGCTGGGTCTGTATCACTGGATCCTGAGACTGGTCCCTCACACACTGATCCTCACATTCACACACACTTCAACTGGGTCTGGATCACGAGACCCTGAGACTGGTCCCTCTCACACTGACCCTCACATTCACACACACTTCAGCTGGGTCTGGATCACTGGACCCTGAGGCTGGTCCCTCACACACTGATCCTCACATTCACAAACACTTCAGCTGGGTCTGGATCAATGGACCCTGAGACTGGTCCCTCACACACTGATCCTCACATTCACACACACTTCAGCTGGGTCTGGATCACGAGACCCTGAGACTGGTCCCTCACACACTGAGCCTCACATTCACACACACTTCAGCTGGGTCTGGATCACTGGACCCTGAGACTGGTCCCTCACACACTGAGCCTCACATTCACACACACTTCAGCTGGGTCTGGATCACTAGACACTGAGACTGGTCCCTCACACACTGAGCCTCACATTCACACACACTTCAACTGGGTCTGGATCACGAGACCCTGAGACTGGTCCCTCTCACACTGACCCTCACATTCACACACACTTCAGCTGGGTCTGGATCACTGGACCCTGAGACTGGTTCCTCACACACTGATCCTCACAATCACACACACTTCAGCTGGGTCTGGATCACTGGACCCTGACGCTGGTCCCTCACACACTGAGCCTCACATTCACACACACTTCAGCTGGGTCTGGATCACTGGACCCTGAGACTGGTTCCTCACACACTGATCCTCACATTCACAGACACTTCAGCTGGGTCTGGATCACTGGATCCTGAGACTGGTCTCACACACTGATCCTCACATTCACGCACACTTCAGCTGGGTCTGGATCACTGAACCTTGTGGCTGGTCCCTCATACACTGATCCTCACATTCACACACACTTCAGCTGCGTCTGGATCACTGGCTCCTGAGACTGGTTCCTCACACACTGAACCTCACATTCACACACACTTCAGCTAGGTCTGGATCACTGGACCCTGAGACTGGTGCCTCACACACTGATCCTCACATTCACACACACTTCAGCTGGGTCTGGATCACTAGACCCTGAGACTGGTCCCTCACAAACTGAGCTTCACATTCACACACACTTCAGCTGGGTCTGGATCACTAGACCCTGAGACTGGTCCCTCATACACTGATCTTCACATTCACACACACTTCAGCTGGGTCGGATCACTAGACCCTGAGACTGGTCCCTCACACACTGAGCCTCACATTCACACACACTTCAGCTGGGTCTGGATCACTGGACCCTGAGACTGGTCCCTCACACACTGAGCCTCACATTCACACACACTTCAGCTGGGTCTGGATCACTGGACACTGAGACTGGTCCCTCAGACACTGATCCTCACATTCATACACACTTCAGCTGGGTTTGGATCACTGGACCCTGAGACTGGTCCCTCACACGCTGATCCTCACATTCATACACACTTCAGCTGGGTTTGGATCACTGGACCCTGAGACTGGTCCCTCACACACTGATCCTCACATTCACACACACTTCAGCTGGGTCTGGATTACTGGACCCTGAGACTGGTCCCTCACACACTGAGCCTCACATTCACACACACTTCAGCTGGGTCTGGATCACGAGACCCTGAGACTGGTCCCTCACACACTGATCCTCACAATCACACACACTTCAGCTGGGTCTGGATCACTGGACCCTGAGGCTGGTTCCTCACACACTGATCCTCACATTCACACACACTTCAGCTGGGTCTGGATCACTGGACCCTGAGACTGGTCCCTCACACACTGAGCCTCACATTCACACACACTTCAGCTGGGTCTGGATCACTGGATCCTGAGACTGGTCCCTCACACACTGATCCTCACATTCACACACACTTCAGCTGGGTCTGGATCACTAGACCCTGAGACTGGTCCCTCACACACTGAGCCTCACATTCACACACACTTCAGCTGGGTCTGGATCACTAGAACCTGAGACTGGTCCCTCACACACTGAGCCTCACATTCACACACACTTCAGCTGGGTCTGGATCACTAGACCCTGAGACTGGTCCCTCACACACTGATCCTCACATTCACACACACTTCAGCTGGGTCTGGATCACTGGACCCTGAGGCTGGTTCCTCACACACTGATCCTCACATTCACACACACTTCAGCTGGGTCTGGATCACTGGATCCTGAGACTGGTCCCTCACACACTGATCCTCACATTCACACACACTTCAGCTGGGTCTGGATCACTAGACCCTGAGACTGGTCCCTCACACACTGAGCCTCACATTCACACACACTTCAGCTGGGTCTGGATCACTAGACCATGAAGCTGGTCCCTCACACACTGATCCTCACATTCACACACACTTCAGCTGGGTCTGGATCACTGGACCCTGAGACTGGTCCCTCACACACTGAGCCTCACATTCGCACACACTTCAGCTGGGTCTGGATCACGAGACCCTGAGACTGGTCCCTCACACACTGATCCTCACATTCACACACACTTCAGCTGGGTCTGGATCACTGGACCCTGAGACTGGTCCCTCACACACTGAGCCACACATTCACACACACTTCAGTTGGGTCTGGATCCTGAGACTGGTCCCTCACACACTGAACCTCACATTCACACACACTTCAGCTGGGTCTGTATCACTGGATCCTGAGACTGGTCCCTCACACACTGAACCTCACATTCACACACACTTCAGCTGGGTCTGGATCACTAGATCTTGAGACTGGTCCCTCACACACTGATCCTCACATTCACACACACTTCAGCTGGGTCTGTATCACTGGATCCTGAGACTGGTCCCTCACACACTGATCCTCACATTCACACACACTTCAGCTGGGTCTGGATCACTGGAACCTGAGACTGGTCCCTCACACACTGAGCCTCACATTCACACACACTTCAGCTGGGTCTGGATCACGAGACCCTGAGACTGGTCCCTCTCACACTGACCCTCACATTCACACACACTTCAGCTGGGTCTGGATCACTGGACCCTGAGGCTGGTCCCTCACACACTGATCCTCACATTCACAAACACTTCAGCTGGGTCTGGATCAATGGACCCTGAGACTGGTCCCTCACACACTGATCCTCACATTCACACACACTTCAGCTGGGTCTGGATCACGAGACCCTGAGACTGGTCCCTCACACACTGAGCCTCACATTCACACACACTTCAGCTGGGTCTGGATCACTGGACCCTGAGACTGGTCCCTCACACACTGAGCCTCACATTCACACACACTTCAGCTGGGTCTGGATCACTAGACACTGAGACTGGTCCCTCACACACTGATCCTCACATTCATACACACTTCAGCTGGGTTTGGATCACTGGACCCTGAGACTGGTCCCTCACACACTGAGCCTCACATTCACACACACTTCAGCTGGCTCTGGATCACTAGACACTGAGACTGGTCCCTCACACACTGAGCCTCACATTCACACACACTTCAGCTGGGTCTGGAGCACTGGAACCTGAGACTGGTCCCTCACACACTGACCCTCACATTCACACACACTTCAGCTGGGTCTGGATCACTGGACCTTGTGACTGGTCCCTCATACACTGATCCTCACATTCACACACACACTTCAGCTGGGTCTGGATCACTGGATCCTGAGACTGGTTCCTCACACACTGAACCTCACATTCACACACACTTGAGCTGGGTCTGGATCAATGGACCCTGAGACGGGTCCCTCACACACTGATCCTCACATTCACACACACTTCAGCTCGGTCTGGATCACTAGACCCTGAGACTGGTCCCTCACAAACTGAGCCTCACATTCTCACACACTTCAGCTGGGTCTGGATCACTAGACACTGAGACTGGTCCCTCACACACTGAGCCTCACATTCACACACACTTCAGCTGGGTCTGGATCACTGGATCCTGAGACTGGTTCCTCACACACTGAACCTCACATTCACACACACTTGAGCTGGGTCTGGATCACTGGACCCTGAGACTGGTCCCTCACACACTGATCCTCACATTCACACACACTTCAGCTGGGTCTGGATCACTAGACCCTGAGACTGGTCCCTCATACACTGATCTTCACATTCACACACACTTCAGCTGGGTCTGGATCACTAGACCCTGAGACTGGTCCCTCACACACTGAGCCTCACATTCACACACCCTTCAGCTGGGACTGGATCACTGGACCCTGAGACTGGTCCCTCACACACTGATCCTCACAGTCACACACACTTCAGCTGGGTCTGGATTACTGGACCCTGAGACTGGTCCCTCAAACACTGAGCCTCACATTCACACACACTTCAGCTGGGTCTGGATCACTAGACCCTGAGACTGGTCCCTCACACACTGATCCTCATATTCACACACACTTCAGCAGGGTCTGGATCACGAGACCTGAGACTGGTCCCTCACACACTGATCCTCACAATCACACACACTTCAGCTGGGTCTGGATCACTAGACACTGAGACTGGTCCCTCACAAACTGAGCCTCACATTCACACACACTTCAGCTGGGTCTGGATCACTGGACCCTGAGACTGGTCCCTCACACACTGTCCCTCACATTCACGCAAACTTCAGCTGGGTCTGGATCACTGGACCTTGTGGCTGGTCCCTCATACACTGATCCTCACATTCACACACACTTCAGCTGGGTCTGGATCACTGGATCCTGAGACTGGTTCCTCACACACTGAACCTCACATTCACACACACTTCAGCTAGGTCTGGATCACTGGACCCTGAGACTGGTCCCTCACACACTGATCCTCACATTCACACACACTTCAGCTGGGTCTGGATCATTAGACCCTGAGACTGGTCCCTCACAAACAGAGCCTCACATTCACACACACTTCAGCTGGGTCTGGATCACTAGACCCTGAGACTGGTCCCTCATACACTGATCTTCACATTCACACACACTTCAGCTGGGTCTGGATCACTAGACCCTGAAACTGGTCCCTCACACACTGAGCCTCACATTCACACACACTTCAGCTGGGTCTGGATCACTGGACCCTGAGACTGGTCCCTCACACACTGATCCTCACATTCACACACACTTCAGCAGGATCTGGATCACGAGACCCTGAGACTGGTCCCTCACACACTGATCCTCACAATCACACACACTTCAGCTGGGTCTGGATCACTGGACCCTGAGACTGGTCCCTCACACACTGAGCCTCACATTCACACACACTTCAGCTGGGTCTGGATCACTGGACCCTGAGACTGGTCCCTCACACACTGATCCTCACAGTCACACACACTTCAGCTGGGTCTGGATTACTGGACCCTGAGACTGGTCCCTCAAACACTGAGCCTCAAATTCACACACACTTCAGCTGGGTCTGGATCACTAGACCCTGAGACTGGTCCCTCACACACTGATCCTCATATTCACACACACTTCAGCAGGGTCTGGATCACGAGACCTGAGACTGGTCCCTCACACACTGATCCTCACAATCACACACACTTCAGCTGGGTCTGGATCACTGGACCCTGACGCTGGTTCCTCACACAATGATCCTCACATTCACAGACACTTCAGCTGGGTCTGGATCACTGGATCCTGAGACTGGTCCCTCACACACTGATCCTCACATTCACACACACTTCAGCTGGGTCTGGATCACTAGACACTGAGACTGGTCCCTCACACACTGAGCCTCACATTCACACACACTTCAGCTGGGTCTGGATCACTGGACCCTGAGACTGGTCCCTCACACACTGTCCCTCACATTCACGCACACTTCAGCTGGGTCTGGATCACTGGACCTTGTGGCTGGTCCCTCATACACTGATCCTCACATTCACACACACTTCAGCTGGGTCTGGATCACTGGATCCTGAGACTGGTTCCTCACACACTGTACCTCACATTCACACACACTTCAGCTAGGTCTGGATCACTGGACCCTGAGACTGGTCCCTCACACACTGATCCTCACATTCACACACACTTCAGCTGGGTCTGGATCACTAGAACCTGAGACTGGTCCCTCATACACTGATCTTCACATTCACACACACTTCAGCTGGGTCTGGATCATTAGACCCTGAGACTGGTCCCTCACAAACTGAGCCTCACATTCACACACACTTCAGCTGGGTCTGGATCACTAGAACCTGAGACTGGTCCCTCATACACTGATCTTCACATTCACACACACTTCAGCTGGGTCTGGATCACTAGACCCTGAAACTGGTCCCTCACACACTGAGCCTCACATTCACACACACTTCAGCTGGGTCTGGATCACTGGACCCTGAGACTGGTCCCTCACACACTGATCCTCACATTCACACACACTTCAGCAGGATCTGGATCACGAGACCCTGAGACTGGTCCCTCACACACTGTCCCTCACATTCACGCACACTTCAGCTGGGTCTGGATCACTGGACCTTGTGGCTGGTCCCTCATACACTGATCCTCACATTCACACACACTTCAGCTGGGTCTGGATCACTGGATCCTGAGACTGGTTCCTCACACACTGAACCTCACATTCACACACACTTCAGCTAGGTCTGGATCACTGGACCCTGAGACTGGTCCCTCACACACTGATCCTCACATTCACACACACTTCAGCTGGGTCTGGATCACGAGACCCTGAGACTGGTCCCTCACACACTGATCCTCACAATCACACACACTTCAGCTGGGTCTGGATCACTGGACCCTGAGGCTGGTTCCTCACACACTGATCCTCACATTCACACACACTTCAGCTGGGTCTGGATCACTGGACCCTGAGACTGGTCCCTCACACACTGAGCCTCACATTCACACACACTTCAGCTGGGTCTGGATCACTGGATCCTGAGACTGGTCCCTCACACACTGATCCTCACATTCACACACACTTCAGCTGGGTCTGGATCACTAGACCCTGAGACTGGTCCCTCACACACTGAGCCTCACATTCACACACACTTCAGCTGGGTCTGGATCACTAGAACCTGAGACTGGTCCCTCACACACTGAGCCTCACATTCACACACACTTCAGCTGGGTCTGGATCACTAGACCCTGAGACTGGTCCCTCACACACTGATCCTCACATTCACACACACTTCAGCTGGGTCTGGATCACTGGACCCTGAGGCTGGTTCCTCACACACTGATCCTCACATTCACACACACTTCAGCTGGGTCTGGATCACTGGATCCTGAGACTGGTCCCTCACACACTGATCCTCACATTCACACACACTTCAGCTGGGTCTGGATCACTAGACCCTGAGACTGGTCCCTCACACACTGAGCCTCACATTCACACACACTTCAGCTGGGTCTGGATCACTAGACCATGAAGCTGGTCCCTCACACACTGATCCTCACATTCACACACACTTCAGCTGGGTCTGGATCACTGGACCCTGAGACTGGTCCCTCACACACTGAGCCTCACATTCGCACACACTTCAGCTGGGTCTGGATCACGAGACCCTGAGACTGGTCCCTCACACACTGATCCTCACATTCACACACACTTCAGCTAGGTCTGGATCACTGGACCCTGAGACTGGTCCCTCACACACTGAGCCACACATTCACACACACTTCAGTTGGGTCTGGATCCTGAGACTGGTCCCTCACACACTGAACCTCACATTCACACACACTTCAGCTGGGTCTGTATCACTGGATCCTGAGACTGGTCCCTCACACACTGATCCTCACATTCACACACACTTCAGCTGGGTCTGGATCACTAGATCTTGAGACTGGTCCCTCACACACTGATCCTCACATTCACACACACTTCAGCTGGGTCTGTATCACTGGATCCTGAGACTGGTCCCTCACACACTGATCCTCACATTCACACACACTTCAGCTGGGTCTGGATCACTGGAACCTGAGACTGGTCCCTCACACACTGAGCCTCACATTCACACACACTTCAGCTGGGTCTGGATCACGAGACCCTGAGACTGGTCCCTCTCACACTGACCCTCACATTCACACACACTTCAGCTGGGTCTGGATCACTGGACCCTGAGGCTGGTCCCTCACACACTGATCCTCACATTCACAAACACTTCAGCTGGGTCTGGATCAATGGACCCTGAGACTGGTCCCTCACACACTGATCCTCACATTCACACACACTTCAGCTGGGTCTGGATCACGAGACCCTGAGACTGGTCCCTCACACACTGAGCCTCACATTCACACACACTTCAGCTGGGTCTGGATCACTGGACCCTGAGACTGGTCCCTCACACACTGAGCCTCACATTCACACACACTTCAGCTGGGTCTGGATCACTAGACACTGAGACTGGTCCCTCACACACTGATCCTCACATTCATACACACTTCAGCTGGGTTTGGATCACTGGACCCTGAGACTGGTCCCTCACACACTGAGCCTCACATTCACACACACTTCAGCTGGCTCTGGATCACTAGACACTGAGACTGGTCCCTCACACACTGAGCCTCACATTCACACACACTTCAGCTGGGTCTGGAGCACTGGAACCTGAGACTGGTCCCTCACACACTGACCCTCACATTCACACACACTTCAGCTGGGTCTGGATCACTGGACCTTGTGACTGGTCCCTCATACACTGATCCTCACATTCACACACACACTTCAGCTGGGTCTGGATCACTGGATCCTGAGACTGGTTCCTCACACACTGAACCTCACATTCACACACACTTGAGCTGGGTCTGGATCAATGGACCCTGAGACGGGTCCCTCACACACTGATCCTCACATTCACACACACTTCAGCTCGGTCTGGATCACTAGACCCTGAGACTGGTCCCTCACAAACTGAGCCTCACATTCACACACACTTCAGCTGGGTCTGGATCACTAGACACTGAGACTGGTCCCTCACACACTGAGCCTCACATTCACACACACTTCAGCTGGGTCTGGATCACTGGATCCTGAGACTGGTTCCTCACACACTGAACCTCACATTCACACACACTTGAGCTGGGTCTGGATCACTGGACCCTGAGACTGGTCCCTCACACACTGATCCTCACATTCACACACACTTCAGCTGGGTCTGGATCACTAGACCCTGAGACTGGTCCCTCATACACTGATCTTCACATTCACACACACTTCAGCTGGGTCTGGATCACTAGACCCTGAGACTGGTCCCTCACACACTGAGCCTCACATTCACACACCCTTCAGCTGGGTCTGGATCACTGGACCCTGAGACTGGTCCCTCACACACTGATCCTCACAGTCACACACACTTCAGCTGGGTCTGGATTACTGGACCCTGAGACTGGTCCCTCAAACACTGAGCCTCACATTCACACACACTTCAGCTGGGTCTGGATCACTAGACCCTGAGACTGGTCCCTCACACACTGATCCTCATATTCACACACACTTCAGCAGGGTCTGGATCACGAGACCTGAGACTGGTCCCTCACACACTGATCCTCACAATCACACACACTTCAGCTGGGTCTGGATCACTGGACCCTGACGCTGGTTCCTCACACAATGATCCTCACATTCACAGACACTTCAGCTGGGTCTGGATCACTGGATCCTGAGACTGGTCCCTCACACACTGATCCTCACATTCACACACACTTCAGCTGGGTCTGGATCACTAGACACTGAGACTGGTCCCTCACAAACTGAGCCTCACATTCACACACACTTCAGCTGGGTCTGGATCACTGGACCCTGAGACTGGTCCCTCACACACTGTCCCTCACATTCACGCAAACTTCAGCTGGGTCTGGATCACTGGACCTTGTGGCTGGTCCCTCATACACTGATCCTCACATTCACACACACTTCAGCTGGGTCTGGATCACTGGATCCTGAGACTGGTTCCTCACACACTGAACCTCACATTCACACACACTTCAGCTAGGTCTGGATCACTGGACCCTGAGACTGGTCCCTCACACACTGATCCTCACATTCACACACACTTCAGCTGGGTCTGGATCATTAGACCCTGAGACTGGTCCCTCACAAACAGAGCCTCACATTCACACACACTTCAGCTGGGTCTGGATCACTAGACCCTGAGACTGGTCCCTCATACACTGATCTTCACATTCACACACACTTCAGCTGGGTCTGGATCACTAGACCCTGAAACTGGTCCCTCACACACTGAGCCTCACATTCACACACACTTCAGCTGGGTCTGGATCACTGGACCCTGAGACTGGTCCCTCACACACTGATCCTCACATTCACACACACTTCAGCAGGATCTGGATCACGAGACCCTGAGACTGGTCCCTCACACACTGATCCTCACAATCACACACACTTCAGCTGGGTCTGGATCACTGGACCCTGAGACTGGTCCCTCACACACTGAGCCTCACATTCACACACACTTCAGCTGGGTCTGGATCACTGGACCCTGAGACTGGTCCCTCACACACTGATCCTCACAGTCACACACACTTCAGCTGGGTCTGGATTACTGGACCCTGAGACTGGTCCCTCAAACACTGAGCCTCACATTCACACACACTTCAGCTGGGTCTGGATCACTAGACCCTGAGACTGGTCCCTCACACACTGATCCTCATATTCACACACACTTCAGCAGGGTCTGGATCACGAGACCTGAGACTGGTCCCTCACACACTGATCCTCATATTCACACACACTTCAGCAGGGTCTGGATCACGAGACCTGAGACTGGTCCCTCACACACTGATCCTCACATTCACACACACTTCAGCTGGGTCTGGATCACTGGACCCTGACGCTGGTTCCTCACACAATGATCCTCACATTCACAGACACTTCAGCTGGGTCTGGATCACTGGATCCTGAGACTGGTCCCTCACACACTGATCCTCACATTCACACACACTTCAGCTGGGTCTGGATCACTAGACACTGAGACTGGTCCCTCACACACTGAGCCTCACATTCACACACACTTCAGCTGGGTCTGGATCACTGGACCCTGAGACTGGTCCCTCACACACTGTCCCTCACATTCACGCACACTTCAGCTGGGTCTGGATCACTGGACCTTGTGGCTGGTCCCTCATACACTGATCCTCACATTCACACACACTTAAGCTGGGTCTGGATCACTGGATCCTGAGACTGGTTCCTCACACACTGTACCTCACATTCACACACACTTCAGCTAGGTCTGGATCACTGGACCCTGAGACTGGTCCCTCACACACTGATCCTCACATTCACACACACTTCAGCTGGGTCTGGATCATTAGACCCTGAGACTGGTCCCTCACAAACTGAGCCTCACATTCACACACACTTCAGCTGGGTCTGGATCACTAGAACCTGAGACTGGTCCCTCATACACTGATCTTCACATTCACACACACTTCAGCTGGGTCTGGATCACTAGACCCTGAAACTGGTCCCTCACACACTGAGCCTCACATTCACACACACTTCAGCTGGGTCTGGATCACTGGACCCTGAGACTGGTCCTTCACACACTGATCCTCACATTCACACACACTTCAGCAGGATCTGGATCACGAGACCCTGAGACTGGTCCCTCACACACTGATCCTCACAATCACACACACTTCAGCTGGGTCTGGATCACTGGACCCTGAGGCTGGTTCCTCACACACTGATCCTCACATTCACAGCCACTTCAGCTGGGTCTGGATCACTGGATCCTGAGACTGGTCCCTCACACACTGATCCTCACATTCACACACACTTCAGCTGGGTCTGGATCACTAGACACTGAGACTGGTCCCTCACACACTGAGCCTCACATTCACACACACTTCAGCTGGGTCTGGATCACTGGACCCTGAGACTGGTCCCTCACACACTGTCCCTCACATTCACGCACACTTCAGCTGGGTCTGGATCACTGGACCTTGTGGCTGGTCCCTCATACACTGATCCTCACATTCACACACACTTCAGCTGGGTCTGGATCACTGGATCCTGAGACTGGTTCCTCACACACTGAACCTCACATTCACACACACTTCAGCTAGGTCTGGATCACTGGACCCTGAGACTGGTCCCTCACACACTGATCCTCACATTCACACACACTTCAGCTGGGTCTGGATCACTAGACCCTGAGACTGGTCCCTCATACACTGATCTTCACATTCACACACACTTCAGCTGGGTCTGGATCACTAGACCCTGAAACTGGTCCCTCACACACTGAGCCTCACATTCACACACACTTCAGCTGGGTCTGGATCACTGGACCCTGAGACTGGTCCCTCACACACTGAGCCTCACATTCACACACACTTCAGCTGGGTCTGGATCACTAGACACTGAGACTGGTCCCTCACACACTGATCCTCACATTCATACACACTTCAGCTGGGTTTGGATCACTGGACCCTGAGACTGGTCCCTCACACACTGATCCTCACATTCACACACACTTCAGCTGGGTCTGGATCACTAGACCCTGAGACTGGTCCCTCACAAACTGAGCCTCACATTCACACACACTTCAGCTGGGTCTGGATCACTAGACCCTGAGACTGGTCCCTCATACCCTGATCTTCACATTCACACACACTTCAGCTGGGTCTGGATCACTAGACCCTGAGACTGGTCCCTCACACACTGAGCCTCACATTCACACACACTTCAGCTGGGTCTGGATCACTGGACCCTGAGACTGGTCCCTCACACTCTGAGCCTCACATTCACACACACTTCAGCTGGGTCTGGATCACTAGACACTGAGACTGGTCCCTCACACACTGAGCCTCACATTCACACACACTTCAGCTGGGTTTGGATCACTGGACCCTGAGACTGGTCCCTCACACACTGAGCCTCACATTCACACACACTTCAGCTGGGTCTGGATCACTAGACACTGAGACTGGTCCCTCACACACTGATCCTCACATTCACACATACTTCAGCTGGGTCTGGATCACTAGACCCTGAGACTGGTCCCTCACACACTGAGCCTCACATTCACACACACTTCAGCTGGGTCTGGATCACGAGACCCTGAGACTGGTCCCTCACACACTGATCCTCACAATCACACACACTTCAGCTGGGTCTGGATCACTGGACCCTGACGCTGGTTCCTCACACACTGATCCTCACATTCACAGACACTTCAGCTGGGTCTGGATCACTGGATCCTGAGACTGGTCCCTCACACACTGATCCTCACATTCACGCACACTTCAGATGGGTCTGGATCACTGGACCTTGTGGCTGGTCCCTCATACACTGATCCTCACATTCACACACACTTCAGCTGGGTCTGGATCACTGGATCCTGAGACTGGTTCCTCACACACTGAACCTCACATTCACACACACTTCAGCTAGGTCTGGATCACTGGACCCTGAGACTGGTCCCTCACACACTGATCCTCACATTCACACACACTTCAGCTGGGTCTGGATCACTAGACCCTGAGACTGGTCCCTCACAAACTGAGCCTCACATTCACACACACTTCAGCTGGGTCTGGATCACTAGACCCTGAGACTGGTCCCTCATACACTGATCTTCACATTCACACACACTTCAGCTGGGTCTGGATCACTAGACCCTGAGACTGGTCCCTCACACACTGAGCCTCACATTCACACACACTTCAGCTGGGTCTGGATCACTGGACCCTGAGACTGGTCCCTCACACACTGATCCTCACATTCACACACACTTCAGCTGGGTCTGGATCACTAGACCCTGAGACTGGTCCCTCACACACTGAGCCTCACATTCACACACACTTCAGCTGGGTTTGGATGACTGGTCCCTGAGACTGGTCCCTCACACACTGATCCTCACATTCACACACACATCAGCTGGGTCTGGATTACTGGACCCTGAGACTGGTCCCTCACACACTGAGCCTCACATTCACACACACTTCAGCTGGGTCTGGATCACGAGACCCTGAGACTGGTCCCTCACACACTGATCCTCACAATCACACACACTTCAGCTGGGTCTGGATCACTGGACCCTGAGGCTGGTTCCTCACACACTGATCCTCACATTCACACACACTTCAGCTGGGTCTGGATCACTGGATCCTGAGACTGGTCCCTCACACACTGATCCTCACATTCACACACACTTCAGCTGGGTCTGGATCACTAGACCCTGAGTCTGGTCCCTCACACACTGAGCCTCACATTCACACACACTTCAGCTGGGTCTGGATCACTAGACCCTGAGACTGGTCCCTCACACACTGAGCCTCACATTCACACACACTTCAGCTGGGTCTGGATCACTAGACCCTGAGACTGGTCCCTCACACACTGATCCTCACATTCACACACACTTCAGCTGGGTCTGGATCACTGGACCCTGAGGCTGGTTCCTCACACACTGATCCTCACATTCACACACACTTCAGCTGGGTCTGGATCACTGGATCCTGAGACTGGTCCCTCACACACTGATCCTCACATTCACACACACTTCAGCTGGGTCTGGATCACTAGACCCTGAGACTGGTCCCTCACACACTGAGCCTCACATTCACACACACTTCAGCTGGGTCTGGATCACTAGACCATGAGACTGGTCCCTCACACACTGATCCTCACATTCACACACACTTCAGCTGGGTCTGGATCACTGGACCCTGAGACTGGTCCCTCACACACTGAGCCTCACATTCACACACACTTCAGCTGGGTCTGGATCACGAGACCCTGAGACTGGTCCCTCACACACTGATCCTCACATTCACACACACTTTAGCTGGGTCTGGATCACTGGACCCTGAGGCTGGTTCCTCACACACTGATCCTCACATTCACACACACTTCAGCTGGGTCTGGATCACTGGACCCTGAGACTGGTCCCTCACACACTGAGCCACACATTCACACACACTTCAGCTGGGTCTGGATCCTGAGACTGGTCCCTCACTCACTGAACCTCACATTCACACACACTTCAGCTGGGTCTGTATCACTGGATCCTGAGACTGGTCCCTCACACACTGATCCTCACATTCACACACACTTCAGCTGGGTCTGGATCACTAGATCTTGAGACTGGTCCCTCACACACTGAGCCTCACATTCACACACACTTCAGCTGGGTCTGGATCACTGGACCTTGTGGCTGGTCCCTCATACACTGATCCTCACATTCACACACACACTTCAGCTGGGTCTGGATCACTGGATCCTGAGACTGGTTCCTCACACACTGAACCTCACATTCACACACACTTGAGCTGGGTCTGGATCACTGGACCCTGAGACTGGTCCCTCACACACTGATCCTCACATTCACACACACTTCAGCTGGGTCTGGATCACTAGACCCTGAGACTGGTCCCTCACACACTGAGCCTCACATTCACACACACTTCAGCTGGGTCTGGATCACTGGACCCTGAGACTGGTCCCTCACACTCTGAGCCTCACATTCACACAAACTTCAGCTGGGTCTGGATCACTAGACACTGAGACTGGTCCCTCACACACTGAGCCTCACATTCACACACACTTCAGCTGGGTTTGGATCACTGGACCCTGAGACTGGTCCACACACACTGAGCCTCACATTCACACACACTTCAGCTGGGTCTGGATCACTAGACACTGAGACTGGTCCCTCACACACTGATCCTCACATTCACACACACTTCAGCTGGGTCTGGATCACTCGACCCTGAGACTGGTCCCTCACACACTGAGCCTCACATTCACACACACTTCAGCTGGGTCTGGATCACTGGACCCTGAGACTGGTCCCTCACACGCTGATCCTCACATTCATACACACTTCAGCTGGGTTTGGATGACTGGTCCCTGAGACTGGTCCCTCACACACTGATCCTCACATTCACACACACATCAGCTGGGTCTGGATTACTGGACCCTGAGACTGGTCCCTCACACACTGAGCCTCACATTCACACACACTTCAGCTGGGTCTGGATCACGAGACCCTGAGACTGGTCCCTCACACACTGATCCTCACAATCACACACACTTCAGCTGGGTCTGGATCACTGGACCCTGAGGCTGGTTCCTCACACACTGATCCTCACATTCACACACACTTCAGCTGGGTCTGGATCACTGGATCCTGAGACTGGTCCCTCACACACTGATCCTCACATTCACACACACTTCAGCTGGGTCTGGATCACTAGACCCTGAGTCTGGTCCCTCACACACTGAGCCTCACATTCACACACACTTCAGCTGGGTCTGGATCACTAGACCCTGAGACTGGTCCCTCACACACTGAGCCTCACATTCACACACACTTCAGCTGGGTCTGGATCACTAGACCCTGAGACTGGTCCCTCACACACTGATCCTCACATTCACACACACTTCAGCTGGGTCTGGATCACTGGACCCTGAGGCTGGTTCCTCACACACTGATCCTCACATTCACACACACTTCAGCTGGGTCTGGATCACTGGATCCTGAGACTGGTCCCTCACACACTGATCCTCACATTCACACACACTTCAGCTGGGTCTGGATCACTAGACCCTGAGACTGGTCCCTCACACACTGAGCCTCACATTCACACACACTTCAGCTGGGTCTGGATCACTAGACCATGAGACTGGTCCCTCACACACTGATCCTCACATTCACACACACTTCAGCTGGGTCTGGATCACTGGACCCTGAGACTGGTCCCTCACACACTGAGCCTCACATTCACACACACTTCAGCTGGGTCTGGATCACGAGACCCTGAGACTGGTCCCTCACACACTGATCCTCACATTCACACACACTTTAGCTGGGTCTGGATCACTGGACCCTGAGGCTGGTTCCTCACACACTGATCCTCACATTCACACACACTTCAGCTGGGTCTGGATCACTGGACCCTGAGACTGGTCCCTCACACACTGAGCCACACATTCACACACACTTCAGCTGGGTCTGGATCCTGAGACTGGTCCCTCACACACTGAACCTCACATTCACACACACTTCAGCTGGGTCTGTATCACTGGATCCTGAGACTGGTCCCTCACACACTGATCCTCACATTCACACACACTTCAGCTGGGTCTGGATCACTAGATCTTGAGACTGGTCCCTCACACACTGATCCTCACATTCACACACACTTCAGCTGGGTCTGTATCACTGGATCCTGAGACTGGTCCCTCACACACTGATCCTCACATTCACACACACTTCAGCTGGGTCTGGATCACTGGAACCTGAGACTGGTCCCTCACACACTGAGCCTCACATTCACACACACTTCAGCTGGGTCTGGATCACGAGACCCTGAGACTGGTCCCTCTCACACTGACCCTCACATTCACACACACTTCAGCTGGGTCTGGATCACTGGACCCTGAGGCTGGTCCCTCACACACTGATCCTCACATTCACAAACACTTCAGCTGGGTCTGGATCAATGGACCCT
Organism: Pristiophorus japonicus; assembly: GCF_044704955.1. Classification (NCBI taxonomy): domain Eukaryota; kingdom Metazoa; phylum Chordata; class Chondrichthyes; family Pristiophoridae; genus Pristiophorus; species Pristiophorus japonicus. Next base: position 392,282 of record NW_027254835.1, on the reverse strand, counting down.
GAGACTGGTCCCTCACACACTGATCCTCACATTCACACACACTTCAGCTGGGTCTGGATCACGAGACCCTGAGACTGGTCCCTCACACACTGAGCCTCACATTCACACACACTTCAGCTGGGTCTGGATCCCTGGACCCTGAGACTGGTCCCTCACACACTGAGCCTCACATTCACACACACTTCAGCTGGGTCTGGATCACTAGAAACTGAGACTGGTCCCTCACACACTGATCCTCACATTCATACACACTTCAGCTGGGTTTGGATCACTGGACCCTGAGACTGGTCCCTCACACACTGAGCCTCACATTCACACACACTTCAGCTGGGTCTGGATCACTAGACACTGAGACTGGTCCCTCACACACTGAGCCTCACATTCACACACACTTCAGCTGGGTCTGGATCACTGAAACCTGAGACTGGTCCCTCACACACTGAGCCTCACATTCACACACACTTCAGCTGGGTCTGGATCACTGGACCTTGTGGCTGGTCCCTCATACACTGATCCTTACATTCACACACACACTTCAGCTGGGTCTGGATCACTGGATCCTGAGACTGGTTCCTCACACACTGAACCTCACATTCACACACACTTGAGCTGGGTCTGGATCACTGGACCCTGAGACTGGTCCCTCACACACTGATCCTCACATTCACACACACTTCAGCTGGGTCTGGATCACTAGACCCTGAGACTGGTCCCTCACACACTGAGCCTCACATTCACACACACTTCAGCTGGGTCTGGATCACTGGACCCTGAGACTGGTCCCTCACACTCTGAGCCTCACATTCACACAAACTTCAGCTGGGTCTGGATCACTAGACACTGAGACTGGTCCCTCACACACTGAGCCTCACATTCACACACACTTCAGCTGGGTTTGGATCACTGGACCCTGAGACTGGTCCACACACACTGAGCCTCACATTCACACACACTTCAGCTGGGTCTGGATCACTAGACACTGAGACTGGTCCCTCACACACTGATCCTCACATTCACATACACTTCAGCTGGGTCTGGATCACTCGACCCTGAGACTGGTCCCTCACACACTGAGCCTCACATTCACACACACTTCAGCTAGGTCTGGATCACTGGACCCTGAGACTGGTCCCTCACACACTGATCCTCACATTCACACACACTTCAGCTGGGTCTGGATCACTAGACCCTGAGATTGGTCCCTCACAAACTGAGCCTCACATTCACACACACTTCAGCTGGGTCTGGATCACTAGACCCTGAGACTGGTCCCTCATACACTGATCTTCACATTCACACACACTTCAGCTGGGTCTGGATCACTAGACCCTGAGACTGGTCCCTCACACACTGAGCCTCACATTCACACACACTTCAGCTGGGTCTGGATCACTGGACCCTGAGACTGGTCCCTCACACACTGAGCCTCACATTCACACACACTTCAGCTGGGTCTGGATCACTGGACACTGAGACTGGTCCCTCACACGCTGATCCTCACATTCATACACACTTCAGCTGGGTTTGGATGACTGGACCCTGAGACTGGTCCCTCACACACTGATCCTCACATTCACACACACTTCAGCTGGGTCTGGATTACTGGACCCTGAGACTGGTCCCTCACACACTGAGCCTCACATTCACACACACTTCAGCTGGGTCTGGATCACGAGACCCTGAGACTGGTCCCTCACAAACTGAGCCTCACATTCACACACACTTCAGCTGGGTCTGGATCACTAGACCCTGAGACTGGTCCCTCATACACTGATCTTCACATTCACACACACTTCATCTGGGTCTGGATCACTAGACCCTGAGACTGGTCCCTCACACACTGAGCCCCACATACACATACACTTCAGCTGGGTCTGGATCACTGGACCCTGAGACTGGTCCCTCACACACTGAGCCTCACATTCACACACATTTCAGCTGGGTCTGGATCACTGGACACTGAGACTGGTCCCTCACACGCTGATCCTCACATTCATACACACTTCAGCTGGGTTTGGATGACTGGACCCTGAGACTGGTCCCTCACACACTGATCCTCACATTCACACACACTTCAGCTGGGTCTGGATTACTGGACCCTGAGACTGGTCCCTCACACACTGAGCCTCACATTCACACACACTTCAGCTGGGTCTGGATCACGAGACCCTGAGACTGGTCCCTCACACACTGATCCTCACAATCACACACACTTCAGCTGGGTCTGGATCACTGGACCCTGAGACTGGTTCCTCACACACTGATCCTCACATTCACACACACTTCAGCTGGGTCTGGATCACTGGACCCTGAGACTGGTCCCTCACACACTGAGCCTCACATTCACACACACTTCAGCTGGGTCTGGATCACTGGATCCTGAGACTGGTCCCTCACACACTGATCCTCACATTCACACACACTTCAGCTGGGTCTGGATCACTAGACCCTGAGACTGGTCCCTCACACACTGAGCCTCACATTCACACACACTTCAGCTGGGTCTGGATCACTAGACCCTGAGACTGGTCCCTCACACACTGAGCCTCACATTCACACACACTTCAGCTGGGTCTGGATCACTAGACCCTGAGACTAGTCCCTCACACACTGATCCTCACATTCACACACACTTCAGCTGGGTCTGGATCACTGGACCCTGAGGCTGGTTCCTCACACACTGATCCTCACATTCACACACACTTCAGCTGGGTCTGGATCACTGGATCCTGAGACTGGTCCCTCACACACTGATCCTCACATTCACACACACTTCAGCTGGGTCTGGATCACTAGACCCTGAGACTGGTCCCTCACACACTGAGCCTCACATTCACACACACTTCAGCTGGGTCTGGATCACTAGACCATGAGACTGGCCCCTCACACACTGATCCTCACATTCACACACACTTCAGCTGGGTCTGGATCACTGGACCCTGAGGCTGGTCCCTCACACACTGAGCCTCACATTCACACACACTTCAGCTGGGTCTGGATCACGAGACCCTGAGACTGGTCCCTCACACACTGATCCTCACATTCACACACACTTCAGCTGGGTCTGGATCACTGGACCCTGAGGCTGGTTCCTCACACACTGATCCTCACATTCACACACACTTCAGCTGGGTCTGGATCACTGGACCCTGAGACTGGTCCCTCACACACTGAGCCACACATTCACACACACTTCAGCTGGGTCTGGATCCTGAGACTGGTCCCTCACACACTGAACCTCACATTCACACACACTTCAGCTGGGTCTGTATCACTGGATCCTTATACTGGTCCCTCACACACTGATCCTCACATTCACACACACTTCAGCTGGGTCTGGATCACTAGATCTTGAGACTGGTCCCTCACACACTGATCCTCACATTCACACACACTTCAGCTGGGTCTGTATCACTGGATCCTGAGACTGGTCCCTCACACACTGATCCTCACATTCACACACACTTCAGCTGGGTCTGGATCACTGGAACCTGAGACTGGTCCCTCACACACTGAGCCTCACATTCACACACACTTCAGCTGGGTCTGGATCACGAGACCCTGAGACTGGTCCCTCTCACACTGACCCTCACATTCACACACACTTCAGCTGGGTCTGGATCACTGGACCCTGAGGCTGGTCCCTCACACACTGATCCTCACATTCACAAACACTTCAGCTGGGTCTGGATCAATGGACCCTGAGACTGGTCCCTCACACACTGATCCTCACATTCACACACACTTCAGCTGGGTCTGGATCACGAGACCCTGAGACTGGTCCCTCACACACTGAGCCTCACATTCACACACACTTCAGCTGGGTCTGGATCACTGGACCCTGAGACTGGTCCCTCACACACTGAGCCTCACATTCACACACACTTCAGCTGGGTCTGGATCACTAGACACTGAGACTGGTCCCTCACACACTGATCCTCACATTCATACACACTTCAGCTGGGTTTGGATCACTGGACCCTGAGACTGGTCCCTCACACACTGAGCCTCACATTCACACACACTTCAGCTGGGTCTGGATCACTGGAACCTGAGACTGGTCCCTCACACACTGACCCTCACATTCACACACACTTCAGCTGGGTCTGGATCACTGGACCTTGTGGCTGGTCCCTCATACACTGATCCTCACATTCACACACACACTTCAGCTGGGTCTGGATCACTGGATCCTGAGACTGGTTCCTCACACACTGAACCTCACATTCACACACACTTGAGCTGGGTCTGGATCACTGGACCCTGAGACTGGTCCCTCACACACTGATCCTCACATTCACACACACTTCAGCTGGGTCTGGATCACTAGACCCTGAGACTGGTCCCTCACAAACTGAGCCTCACATTCACACACACTTCAGCTGGGTCTGGATCACTAGACCCTGAGATTGGTCCCTCATACACTGATCTTCACATTCACACACACTTCAGCTGGGTCTGGATCACTTGACCCTGAGACTGGTCCCTCACACACTGAGCCTCACATTCACACACACTTCAGCTGGGTCTGGATCACTGGACCCTGAGACTGGTCCCTCACACTCTGAGCCTCACATTCACACAAACTTCAGCTGGGTCTGGATCACTAGACACTGAGACTGGTCCCTCACACACTGAGCCTCACATTCACACATACTTCAGCTGGGTTTGGATCACTGGACGCTGAGACTGGTCCCTCACACACTGAGCCTCACATTCACACACACTTCAGCTGGGTCTGGATCACTAGACACTGAGACTGGTCCCTCACACACTGATCCTCACATTCACACACACTTCAGCTGGGTCTGGATCACTAGACCCTGAGACTGGTCCCTCACACACTGAGCCTCACATTCACACACACTTCAGCTGGGTCTGGATCACTGGACCCTGAGACTGGTTCCTCACACACTGAACCTCACATTCACACACACTTCAGCTAGGTCTGGATCACTGGACCCTGAGACTGGTCCCTCACACACTGAGCCTCACATTCACACACACTTCAGCTGGGTCTGGATCACTGGACCCTGAGACTGGTCCCTCACACACTGAGCCTCACATTCACACACACTTCAGCTGGGTCTGGATCACTAGACACTGAGACTGGTCCCTCACACACTGATCCTCACATTCATACACACTTCAGCTGGGTTTGGATCACTGGACCCTGAGACTGGTCCCTCACACACTGATCCTCACATTCACACACACTTCAGCTGGGTCTGGATCACTGGACCCTGAGACTGGTCCCTCACACACTGAGCCTCACATTCACACACACTTCAGCTGGGTCTGGATCACTGGATCCTGAGACTGGTCCCTCACACACTGATCCTCACATTCACACACACTTCAGCTTGGTCTGGATCACTAGACCCTGAGACTGGTCCCTCACACACTGAGCCTCACATTCACACACACTTCAGCTGGGTCTGGATCACTAGACCCTGAGACTGGTCCCTCCCACACTGAGCCTCACATTCACACACACTTCAGCTGGGTCTGGATCACGAGACCCTGAGACTGGTCCCTCACACACTGATCCTCACATTCACACACACTTCAGCTGGGTCTGGATCACTGGACCCTGAGGCTGGTTCCTCACACACTGATCCTCACATTCACACACACTTCAGCTGGGTCTGGATCACTGGATCCTGAGACTGGTCCCTCACACACTGATCCTCACATTCACACACACTTCAGCTGGGTCTGGATCACTAGACCCTGAGACTGGTCCCTCACTCACTGAGCCTCACATTCACACACACTTCAGCTGGGTCTGGATCACTAGACCATGAGACTGGTCCCTCACACACTGATCCTCACATTCACACACACTTCAGCTGGGTCTGGATCACTGGACCCTGAGACTGGTCCCTCACACACTGAGCCTCACATTCACACACACTTCAGCTGGGTCTGGATCACGAGACCCTGAGACTGGTCCCTCACACACTGATCCTCACATTCACACACACTTCAGCTGGGTCTGGATCACTGGACCCTGAGGCTGGTTCCTCACACACTGATCCTCACATTCACACACACTTCAGCTGGGTCTGGATCACTGGACCCTGAGACTGGTCCCTCACACACTGAGCCACACATTCACACACACTTCAGCTGGGTCTGGATCCTGAGACTGGTCCCTCACACACTGAACCTCACATTCAACACACTTCAGCTGGGTCTGTATCACTGGATCCTGAGACTGGTCCCTCACACACTGATCCTCACATTCACACACACTTCAGCTGGGTCTGGATCACTTGATCTTGAGACTGGTCCCTCACACACTGAGCCTCACATTCACACACACTTCAGCTGGGTCTGGATCACTAGACCATGAGACTGGTCCCTCACACACTGATACTCACATTTACACACACTTCAGCTGGGTCTGGATCACTGGACCCTGAGACTGGTCCCTCACACACTGAGCCTCACATTCACACACACTTCAGCTGGGTCTGGATCACGAGACCCTGAGACTGGTCCCTCACACACTGATCCTCACATTCACACACACTTCAGCTGGGTCTGGATCACTGGACCCTGAGGCTGGTTCCTCACACACTGATCCTCACATTCACACACACTTCAGCTGGGTCTGGATCACTGGACCCTGAGACTGGTCCCTCACACACTGAGCCACACATTCACACACACTTCAGCTGGGTCTGGATGCTGAGACTGGTCCCTCACACACTGAACCTCACATTCACACACACTTCAGCTGGGTCTGTATCACTGGATCCTGAGACTGGTCCCTCACACACTGATCCTCACATTCACACACACTTCAGCTGGGTCTGGATCACTTGATCTTGAGACTTGTCCCTCACACACTGATCCTCACATTCACACACACTTCAGCTGGGTCTGTATCACTGGATCCTGAGACTGGTCCCTCACACACTGATCCTCACATTCACACACACTTCAGCTGGGTCTGGATCACTGGAACCTGAGACTGGTCCCTCACACACTGAGCCTCACATTCACACACACTTCAGCTGGGTCTGGATCACGAGACCCTGAGACTGGTCCCTCTCACACTGACCCTCACATTCACACACACTTCAGCTGGGTCTGGATCACTGGACCCTGAGGCTGGTCCCTCACACACTGATCCTCACATTCACAAACACTTCAGCTGGGTCTGGATCAATGGACCCTGAGACTGGTCCCTCACACACTGATCCTCACATTCACACACACTTCAGCTGGGTCTGGATCACGAGACCCTGAGACTGGTCCCTCACACACTGAGCCTCACATTCACACACACTTCAGCTGGGTCTGGATCACTGGACCCTGAGACTGGTCCCTCACACACTGAGCCTCACATTCACACACACTTCAGCTGCGTCTGGATCACTAGACACTGAGACTGGTCCCTCACACACTGATCCTCACATTCATACACACTTCAGCTGGGTTTGGATCACTGGACCCTGAGACTGGTCCCTCACACACTGAGCCTCACATTCACACACACTTCAGCTGGGTCTGGATCACTAGACACTGAGACTGGTCCCTCACACACTGAGCCTCACATTCACACACACTTCAGCTGGGTCTGGATCACTGGAACCTGAGACTGGTCCCTCACACACTGACCCTCAGATTCACACACACTTCAGCTGGGTCTGGATCACTGGACCTTGTGGCTGGTCCCTCATACACTGATCCTCACATTCACACACACACTTCAGCTGGGTCTGGATCACTGGATCCTGAGACTGGTTCCTCACACACTGAACCTCACATTCACACACACTTGAGCTGGGTCTGGATCACTGGACCCTGAGACTGGTCCCTCACACACTGATCCTCACATTCACACACACTTCAGCTGGGTCTGGATCACTAGACCCTGAGACTGGTCCCTCACAAACTGAGCCTCACATTCACACACACTTCAGCTGGGTCTGGATCACTGGACCCTGAGACTGGTCCCTCACATTCTGAGCCTCACATTCACACAAACTTCAGCTGGGTCTGGATCACTAGACACTGAGACTGGTCCCTCACACACTGAGCCTCACATTCACACACACTTCAGCTGGGTTTGGATCACTAGACCCTGAGACTGGTCCCTCACTCACTGAGCCTCACATTCACACACACTTCAGCTGGGTCTGGATCACTAGACCATGAGACTGGTCCCTCACACACTGATCCTCACATTCACACACACTTCAGCTGGGTCTGGATCACGAGACCCTGAGACTGGTCCCTCACACACTGATCCTCACATTCACACACACTTCAGCTGGGTCTGGATCACTGGACCCTGAGGCTGGTTCCTCACACACTGATCCTCACATTCACACACACTTCAGCTGGGTCTGGATCACTGGACCCTGAGACTGGTCCCTCACACACTGAGCCACACATTCACACACACTTCAGCTGGGTCTGGATGCTGAGACTGGTCCCTCACACACTGAACCTCACATTCATACACACTTCAGCTGGGTTTGGATCACTGGACCCTGAGACTGGTCCCTCACACACTGAGCCTCACATTCACACACACTTCAGCTGGGTCTGGATCACTAGACACTGAGACTGGTCCCTCACACACTGATCCTCACATTCATACACACTTCAGCTGGGTTTGGATCACTGGACCCTGAGACTGGTCCCTCACACACTGATCCTCACATTCACACACACTTCAGCTGGGTCTGGATCACTGGACCCTGAGACTGGTCCCTCACACACTGAGCCTCACATTCACACACACTTCAGCTGGGTCTGGATCACTGGATCCTGAGACTGGTCCCTCACACACTGATCCTCACATTCACACACACTTCAGCTTGGTCTGGATCACTAGACCCTGAGACTGGTCCCTCACACACTGAGCCTCACATTCACACACACTTCAGCTGGGTCTGGATCACTAGACCCTGAGACTGGTCCCTCCCACACTGAGCCTCACATTCACACACACTTCAGCTGGGTCTGGATCACGAGACCCTGAGACTGGTCCCTCACACACTGATCCTCACATTCACACACACTTCAGCTGGGTCTGGATCACTGGACCCTGAGGCTGGTTCCTCACACACTGATCCTCACATTCACACACACTTCAGCTGGGTCTGGATCACTGGATCCTGAGACTGGTCCCTCACACACTGATCCTCACATTCACACACACTTCAGCTGGGTCTGGATCACTAGACCCTGAGACTGGTCCCTCACTCACTGAGCCTCACATTCACACACACTTCAGCTGGGTCTGGATCACTAGACCATGAGACTGGTCCCTCACACACTGATCCTCACATTCACACACACTTCAGCTGGGTCTGGATCACTGGACCCTGAGACTGGTCCCTCACACACTGAGCCTCACATTCACACACACTTCAGCTGGGTCTGGATCACGAGACCCTGAGACTGGTCCCTCACACACTGATCCTCACATTCACACACACTTCAGCTGGGTCTGGATCACTGGACCCTGAGGCTGGTTCCTCACACACTGATCCTCACATTCACACACACTTCAGCTGGGTCTGGATCACTGGACCCTGAGACTGGTCCCTCACACACTGAGCCACACATTCACACACACTTCAGCTGGGTCTGGATCCTGAGACTGGTCCCTCACACACTGAACCTCACATTCAACACACTTCAGCTGGGTCTGTATCACTGGATCCTGAGACTGGTCCCTCACACACTGATCCTCACATTCACACACACTTCAGCTGGGTCTGGATCACTTGATCTTGAGACTGGTCCCTCACACACTGAGCCTCACATTCACACACACTTCAGCTGGGTCTGGATCACTAGACCATGAGACTGGTCCCTCACACACTGATACTCACATTTACACACACTTCAGCTGGGTCTGGATCACTGGACCCTGAGACTGGTCCCTCACACACTGAGCCTCACATTCACACACACTTCAGCTGGGTCTGGATCACGAGACCCTGAGACTGGTCCCTCACACACTGATCCTCACATTCACACACACTTCAGCTGGGTCTGGATCACTGGACCCTGAGGCTGGTTCCTCACACACTGATCCTCACATTCACACACACTTCAGCTGGGTCTGGATCACTGGACCCTGAGACTGGTCCCTCACACACTGAGCCACACATTCACACACACTTCAGCTGGGTCTGGATGCTGAGACTGGTCCCTCACACACTGAACCTCACATTCACACACACTTCAGCTGGGTCTGTATCACTGGATCCTGAGACTGGTCCCTCACACACTGATCCTCACATTCACACACACTTCAGCTGGGTCTGGATCACTTGATCTTGAGACTTGTCCCTCACACACTGATCCTCACATTCACACACACTTCAGCTGGGTCTGTATCACTGGATCCTGAGACTGGTCCCTCACACACTGATCCTCACATTCACACACACTTCAGCTGGGTCTGGATCACTGGAACCTGAGACTGGTCCCTCACACACTGAGCCTCACATTCACACACACTTCAGCTGGGTCTGGATCACGAGACCCTGAGACTGGTCCCTCTCACACTGACCCTCACATTCACACACACTTCAGCTGGGTCTGGATCACTGGACCCTGAGGCTGGTCCCTCACACACTGATCCTCACATTCACAAACACTTCAGCTGGGTCTGGATCAATGGACCCTGAGACTGGTCCCTCACACACTGATCCTCACATTCACACACACTTCAGCTGGGTCTGGATCACGAGACCCTGAGACTGGTCCCTCACACACTGAGCCTCACATTCACACACACTTCAGCTGGGTCTGGATCACTGGACCCTGAGACTGGTCCCTCACACACTGAGCCTCACATTCACACACACTTCAGCTGCGTCTGGATCACTAGACACTGAGACTGGTCCCTCACACACTGATCCTCACATTCATACACACTTCAGCTGGGTTTGGATCACTGGACCCTGAGACTGGTCCCTCACACACTGAGCCTCACATTCACACACACTTCAGCTGGGTCTGGATCACTAGACACTGAGACTGGTCCCTCACACACTGAGCCTCACATTCACACACACTTCAGCTGGGTCTGGATCACTGGAACCTGAGACTGGTCCCTCACACACTGACCCTCAGATTCACACACACTTCAGCTGGGTCTGGATCACTGGACCTTGTGGCTGGTCCCTCATACACTGATCCTCACATTCACACACACACTTCAGCTGGGTCTGGATCACTGGATCCTGAGACTGGTTCCTCACACACTGAACCTCACATTCACACACACTTGAGCTGGGTCTGGATCACTGGACCCTGAGACTGGTCCCTCACACACTGATCCTCACATTCACACACACTTCAGCTGGGTCTGGATCACTAGACCCTGAGACTGGTCCCTCACAAACTGAGCCTCACATTCACACACACTTCAGCTGGGTCTGGATCACTGGACCCTGAGACTGGTCCCTCACATTCTGAGCCTCACATTCACACAAACTTCAGCTGGGTCTGGATCACTAGACACTGAGACTGGTCCCTCACACACTGAGCCTCACATTCACACACACTTCAGCTGGGTTTGGATCACTGGACCCTGAGACTGGTCCCTCACACACTGAGCCTCACATTCACACACACTTCAGCTGGGTCTGGATCACTAGACACTGAGACTGGTCCCTCACACACTGATCCTCACATTCACACACACTTCAGCTGGGTCTGGATCACTGGACCCTGAGACTGGTCCCTCACACACTGATCCTCACATTCACACACACTTCAGCTGGGTCTGGATCACTAGACCCTGAGACTGGTTCCTCACACACTGATCCTCACATTCACACACACTTCAGCAGGGTCTGGATCACGAGACCCTGAGACTGGTCCCTCACACACTGATCCTCACAATCACACACAATTCAGCTGGGTCTGGATCACTGGACCCTGAGGCTGGTTCCTCACACACTGATCCTCACATTCACAGACACTTCAGCTGGGTCTGAATCACTGGATCCTGAGACTGGTCCCTCACACACTGATCCTCACATTCACACACACTTCAGCTGGGTCTGGATCACTAGACACTGAGACTGGTCCCTCACACACTGAGCCTCACATTCACACACACTTCAGCTGGGTCTGGATCACTGGAACCTATGACTGGTCCCTCACACACTGAGCCTCACATTCACACACACTTCAGCTGGATCTGGATCACGAGACCCTGAGACTGGTCCCTCACACACTGATCATCACATTCACACACACTTCAGCTGGGTCTGGATCACTAGACCCTGAGACTGGTCCCTCACACACTGAGCCTCAAATTCACACACACTTCAGCTGGGTCTGGATCACTGGACCCTGAGACTGGTCCCTCACACACTGATCCTCACATTCACACACACTTCAGCTGGGTCTGGATCACTGGACCCTGAGACTGGTCCCTCACACACTGACCCTCACATTCACACACACTTCAGCTGGGTATGGATCATTAGACCCTGAGACTGGTCCCTCACACACTGAGCCTCACATTCACACACACTTCAGCTGGGTCTGGATCACTGGACCCTGAGACTGGTCCCTCACACACTGATCCTCACATTCACACATACTTCAGCTGGGTCTGGATCACTGGAACCTGAGACTGGTCCCTCACACACTGATCCTCACATTCACACACACTTCAGCTGGGTCTGGATCACTGGACCCTGAGACTGGTCACTCACACACTGAGCCTCACATTCACACACACTTCAGCTGGGTCTGGATCACTGGACCCTGAGACTGGTCCCTCACACACTGAGCCTCACATTCACACACACTTCAGCTGGATCTGGATCACGAGACCCTGAGACTGGTCCCTCACACACTGAGCCTCACATACACACACACTTCAGCTGGGTCTGGATCACTACACACAGAGACTCGACCCTCACACACTGATCCTCACATTCACACACACTTCAGCTGGGTCTGGATCACTGGACCCTGAGACTGGTCCCTCACACACTGAGCCTCACATTCACACACACTTCAGCTGGGTCTGGATCACTGGACCCTGAGACTGGTCCCTCACACACTGAGCCTCACATTCACACACACTTCAGCTGGATCTGGATCACGAGACCCTGAGACTGGTCCCTCACACACTGATCATCACATTCACACACACTTCAGCTGGGTCTGGATCACTGGACCCTGAGACCGGTCCCTCACACACTGATCCTCACATTCACACACACTTCAGCTGGGTCTGGATCACTAGACCCTGAGACTGGTCCCTCACACACTGAGCCTCACATTCACACACACTTCAGCTGGGTCTGGATCACTAGACACTGAGACTGGTCCCTCACACACTGATCCTCACATTCACACACACTTCAGCTGGGTCTGGATCACTGGACCCTGAGACTGGTCCCTCACACACTGAGCCTCACATTCACACACACTTCAGCTGGGTCTGGATCACTGGACCCTGAGACTGGTCCCTCACACACTGACCCTCACATTCACACACACTTCATCTGGGTTGGATCATTAGACCCTGAGACTGGTCTCTCACACACTGAGCCTCACATTCACACACACTTCAGCTGGGTCTGGATCACTGGACCCTGAGGCTGGTCCCTCACACACTGATCCTCACATTCACACACACTTCAGCTGGATCTGGATCACTGGACCCTGAGACTGGTCCCTCACACACTGAGCCTCACATTCACACACTCTTCAGCTGGGTCTGGATCACTGGACCCTGAGACTGGTCCCTCACACACTGACCCTCACATTCACACACACTTCAGCTGGGTCTGGATCATTAGACCCTGAGACTGGTCCCTCACACACTGAGCCTCACATTCACAAACACTTCAGCTGGGTCTGGATCACTGGACCCTGAGACTGGTCCCTCACACACTGATCCTCACATTCACACGCACTTCAGCTGGGTCTGGATCACTGGACCCTGAGACTGGTCCCTCACACACTGACCCTCACATTCACACACACTTCAGCTGGGTCTGGATCACTGGACCCTGAGACTGGTCCCTCACACACTGATCCTCTCTTTCACACACACTTCAGCTGGGTCTGGATCACTGGACCCTGAGACTGGTCCCTCACACACTGAGATTCACATTCACACATGCTTCAGGTGGTTCTGGATCACTGGACCCTGAGACTGATCCCTCACACACTGAGCCTCACATTCACACACACTTCAGCTGGGTCTGGATCACTGGACCCTGAGACTGGTCCCTCACACACTGAGCCTCACATTCACACACACTTCAGCTGGATCTGGATCACGAGACCCTGAGACTGGTCCCTCACACACTGATCATCACATTCACACACACTTCAGCTGGGTCTGGATCACTAGACTCTGAGACTGGTCCCTCACACACAGAGCCTCACATTCACACACACTTCAGCTGGGTCTGGATCACTGGACCCTGAGGCTGGTCTCTCACACACTGATCCTCACATTCTCACACACTTCAGCTGGGTCTGGATCACAAGACCCTGAGACTGGTCCCTCACACGCTGAGCCTCACATACACACACACTTCAGCTGGGTCTGGATCACTGGACCCTGAGACTGGTCCCTCACACACTGATCCTCTCATTCACACACACTTCAGCTGGGTCTGGATCACTGGACCCTGAGACTGGTCCCTCACACACTGAGATTCACATTCACACACACTTCAGCTGGGTCTGGATCACTGGACCCTGAAACTGGTCCCTCACACACTGAGCCTCACATTCACACACACTTCAGCTGGGTCTGGATCACGAGACCCTGAGACTGGTCCCTCACACACTTATCCTCACATTCACACACACTTCAGCTGGGACTGGATCACTGGACCCTGAGACTGATCCCTCACACACTGAGCCTCACATTCACACACACTTCAGCTGGGTCTGGATCACTGGACCCTGAGACTGGTCCCTCACACACTGAGCCTCACATTCACACATACTTCAGCTGGATCTGGATCACGAGACCCTGAGACTGGTCCCTCACACACTGAGCCTCACATTCACACACACTTCAGCTGGGTCTGGATCACTGGACACTGAGGCTGGTCCCTCACATACTGATCCTCACATTCACACACACTTCAGCTGGGTCTGGATCACTGGACCCTGAGACTGGTCCCTCACACACTGATCCTCACATTCACACACACTTCAGCTGGGTCTGGATCACTAGATCCTGAGACTGGTCCCTCACACACTGATCCTCACATTCACACAGACTTCAGCTGGGTCTGGATCACTGGACCCTGAGACTGGTCCCTCACACACTGAGCCTCATATTCACACACACTTCAGCTGGATCTGGATCACGAGACCCTGAGACTGGTCCCTCACACACTGATCATCACATTCACACACACTTCAGCTGGGTCTGGATCACTAGACCCTGAGACTGGTCCCTCACACACTGAGCCTCAAATTCACACACACTTCAGCTGGGTCTGGATCACTGGACCCTGAGACTGGTCCCTCACACACTGATCCTCACATTCACACACACTTCAGCTGGGTCTGGATCACTGGACCCTGAGACTGGTCCCTCACACACTGACCCTCACATTCACACACACTTCAGCTGGGTATGGATCATTAGACCCTGAGACTGGTCCCTCACACACTGAGCCTCACATTCACACACACTTCAGCTGGGTCTGGATCACTGGACCCTGAGACTGGTCCCTCACACACTGATCCTCACATTCACACATACTTCAGCTGGGTCTGGATCACTGGAACCTGAGACTGGTCCCTCACACACTGATCCTCACATTCACACACACTTCAGCTGGGTCTGGATCACTGGACCCTGAGACTGGTCACTCACACACTGAGCCTCACATTCACACACACTTCAGCTGGGTCTGGATCACTGGACCCTGAGACTGGTCCCTCACACACTGAGCCTCACATTCACACACACTTCAGCTGGATCTGGATCACGAGACCCTGAGACTGGTCCCTCACACACTGAGCCTCACATACACACACACTTCAGCTGGGTCTGGATCACTACACACAGAGACTCGACCCTCACACACTGATCCTCACATTCACACACACTTCAGCTGGGTCTGGATCACTGGACCCTGAGACTGGTCCCTCACACACTGAGCCTCACATTCACACACACTTCAGCTGGGTCTGGATCACTGGACCCTGAGACTGGTCCCTCACACACTGAGCCTCACATTCACACACACTTCAGCTGGATCTGGATCACGAGACCCTGAGACTGGTCCCTCACACACTGATCATCACATTCACACACACTTCAGCTGGGTCTGGATCACTGGACCCTGAGACCGGTCCCTCACACACTGATCCTCACATTCACACACACTTCAGCTGGGTCTGGATCACTAGACCCTGAGACTGGTCCCTCACACACTGAGCCTCACATTCACACACACTTCAGCTGGGTCTGGATCACTAGACACTGAGACTGGTCCCTCACACACTGATCCTCACATTCACACACACTTCAGCTGGGTCTGGATCACTGGACCCTGAGACTGGTCCCTCACACACTGAGCCTCACATTCACACACACTTCAGCTGGGTCTGGATCACTGGACCCTGAGGCTGGTCCCTCACACACTGACCCTCACATTCACACACACTTCATCTGGGTTGGATCATTAGACCCTGAGACTGGTCTCTCACACACTGAGCCTCACATTCACACACACTTCAGCTGGGTCTGGATCACTGGACCCTGAGGCTGGTCCCTCACACACTGATCCTCACATTCACACACACTTCAGCTGGATCTGGATCACTGGACCCTGAGACTGGTCCCTCACACACTGAGCCTCACATTCACACACTCTTCAGCTGGGTCTGGATCACTGGACCCTGAGACTGGTCCCTCACACACTGACCCTCACATTCACACACACTTCAGCTGGGTCTGGATCATTAGACCCTGAGACTGGTCCCTCACACACTGAGCCTCACATTCACAAACACTTCAGCTGGGTCTGGATCACTGGACCCTGAGACTGGTCCCTCACACACTGATCCTCACATTCACACGCACTTCAGCTGGGTCTGGATCACTGGACCCTGAGACTGGTCCCTCACACACTGACCCTCACATTCACACACACTTCAGCTGGGTCTGGATCACTGGACCCTGAGACTGGTCCCTCACACACTGATCCTCTCTTTAACACACACTTCAGCTGGGTCTGGATCACTGGACCCTGAGACTGGTCCCTCACACACTGAGATTCACATTCACACATGCTTCAGGTGGTTCTGGATCACTGGACCCTGAGACTGATCCCTCACACACTGAGCCTCACATTCACACACACTTCAGCTGGGTCTGGATCACTGGACCCTGAGACTGGTCCCTCACACACTGAGCCTCACATTCACACACACTTCAGCTGGATCTGGATCACGAGACCCTGAGACTGGTCCCTCACACACTGATCATCACATTCACACACACTTCAGCTGGGTCTGGATCACTAGACTCTGAGACTGGTCCCTCACACACAGAGCCTCACATTCACACACACTTCAGCTGGGTCTGGATCACTGGACCCTGAGGCTGGTCTCTCACACACTGATCCTCACATTCTCACACACTTCAGCTGGGTCTGGATCACAAGACCCTGAGACTGGTCCCTCACACGCTGAGCCTCACATACACACACACTTCAGCTGGGTCTGGATCACTTGATCTTGAGACTGGTCCCTCACACACTGAGCCTCACATTCACACACACTTCAGCTGGGTCTGGATCACTAGACCATGAGACTGGTCCCTCACACACTGATCCTCACATTCACACACACTTCAGCTGGGTCTGGATCACTGGACCCTGAGACTGGTCCCTCACACACTGAGCCTCACATTCACACACACTTCAGCTGGGTCTGGATCACGAGACCCTGAGACTGGTCCCTCACACACTGATCCTCACATTCACACACACTTCAGCTGGGTCTGGATCACTGGACCCTGAGGCTGGTTCCTCACACACTGATCCTCACATTCACACACACTTCAGCTGGGTCTGGATCACTGGACCCTGAGACTGGTCCCTCACACACTGAGCCACACATTCACACACACTTCAGCTGGGTCTGGATGCTGAGACTGGTCCCTCACACACTGAACCTCACATTCACACACACTTCAGCTGGGTCTGTATCACTGGATCCTGAGACTGGTCCCTCACACACTGATCCTCACATTCACACACACTTCAGCTGGGTCTGGATCACTTGATCTTGAGACTTGTCCCTCACACACTGATCCTCACATTCACACACACTTCAGCTGGGTCTGTATCACTGGATCCTGAGACTGGTCCCTCACACACTGATCCTCACATTCACACACACTTCAGCTGGGTCTGGATCACTGGAACCTGAGACTGGTCCCTCACACACTGAGCCTCACATTCACACACACTTCAGCTGGGTCTGGATCACGAGACCCTGAGACTGGTCCCTCTCACACTGACCCTCACATTCACACACACTTCAGCTGGGTCTGGATCACTGGACCCTGAGGCTGGTCCCTCACACACTGATCCTCACATTCACAAACACTTCAGCTGGGTCTGGATCAATGGACCCTGAGACTGGTCCCTCACACACTGATCCTCACATTCACACACACTTCAGCTGGGTCTGGATCACGAGACCCTGAGACTGGTCCCTCACACACTGAGCCTCACATTCACACACACTTCAGCTGGGTCTGGATCACTGGACCCTGAGACTGGTCCCTCACACACTGAGCCTCACATTCACACACACTTCAGCTGGGTCTGGATCACTAGACACTGAGACTGGTCCCTCACACACTGATCCTCACATTCATACACACTTCAGCTGGGTTTGGATCACTGGACCCTGAGACTGGTCCCTCACACACTGAGCCTCACATTCACACACACTTCAGCTGGGTCTGGATCACTAGACACTGAGACTGGTCCCTCACACACTGAGCCTCACATTCACACACACTTCAGCTGGGTCTGGATCACTGGAACCTGAGACTGGTCCCTCACACACTGACCCTCAGATTCACACACACTTCAGCTGGGTCTGGATCACTGGAACCTGAGACTGGTCCCTCACACACTGACCCTCAGATTCACACACACTTCAGCTGGGTCTGGATCACTGGACCTTGTGGCTGGTCCCTCATACACTGATCCTCACATTCACACACACACTTCAGCTGGGTCTGGATCACTGGATCCTGAGACTGGTTCCTCACACACTGAACCTCACATTCACACACACTTGAGCTGGGTCTGGATCACTGGACCCTGAGACTGGTCCCTCACACACTGATCCTCACATTCACACACACTTCAGCTGGGTCTGGATCACTAGACCCTGAGACTGGTCCCTCACAAACTGAGCCTCACATTCACACACACTTCAGCTGGGTCTGGATCACTGGACCCTGAGACTGGTCCCTCACATTCTGAGCCTCACATTCACACAAACTTCAGCTGGGTCTGGATCACTAGACACTGAGACTGGTCCCTCACACACTGAGCCTCACATTCACACACACTTCAGCTGGGTTTGGATCACTGGACCCTGAGACTGGTCCCTCACACACTGAGCCTCACATTCACACACACTTCAGCTGGGTCTGGATCACTAGACACTGAGACTGGTCCCTCACACACTGAGCCTCACATTCACACACACTTCAGCTGGGTCTGGATCACTGGACCCTGAGACTGGTACCTCACACACTGATCCTCACAGTCACACACACTTCAGCTGGGTCTGGATTACTGGACCCTGAGACTGGTCCCTCACACACTGAGCCTCACATTCACACACACTTCAGCTGGGTCTGGATCACTAGACCCTGAGACTGGTCCCTCACACACTGATCCTCACATTCACACACACTTCAGCAGGGTCTGGATCACGAGACCCTGAGACTGGTCCCTCACACACTGAGCCTCACATTCACACACACTTCAGCTGGGTCTGAATCACTGGATCCTGAGACTGGTCCCTCACACACTGATCCTCACATTCACACACACTTCAGCTGGGTCTGGATCACTAGACACTGAGACTGGTCCCTCACACACTGAGCCTCACATTCACACACACTTCAGCTGGGTCTGGATCACTAGACACTGAGACTGGTCCCTCACACACTGAGCCTCACATTCACACACACTTCAGCTGGGTCTGGATCACTGGACCCTATGACTGGTCCCTCACACACTGAGCCTCACATTCACACACACTTCAGCTGGATCTGGATCACGAGACCCTGAGACTGGTCCCTCACACACTGATCATCACATTCACACACACTTCAGCTGGGTCTGGATCACTAGACCCTGAGACTGGTCCCTCACACACTGAGCCTCAAATTCACACACACTTGAGCTGGGTCTGGATCACTGGACCCTGAGACTGGTCCCTCACACACTGATCCTCACATTCACACACACTTCAGCTGGGTCTGGATCACTAGACCCTGAGACTGGTCCCTCACAAACTGAGCCTCACATTCACACACACTTCAGCTGGGTCTGGATCACTGGACCCTGAGACTGGTCCCTCACATTCTGAGCCTCACATTCACACAAACTTCAGCTGGGTCTGGATCACTAGACACTGAGACTGGTCCCTCACACACTGAGCCTCACATTCACACACACTTCAGCTGGGTTTGGATCACTGGACCCTGAGACTGGTCCCTCACACACTGAGCCTCACATTCACACACACTTCAGCTGGGTCTGGATCACTAGACACTGAGACTGGTCCCTCACACACTGATCCTCACATTCACACACACTTCAGCTGGGTCTGGATCACTGGACCCTGAGACTGGTCCCTCACACACTGATCCTCACATTCACACACACTTCAGCTGGGTCTGGATCACTAGACCCTGAGACTGGTTCCTCACACACTGATCCTCACATTCACACACACTTCAGCAGGGTCTGGATCACGAGACCCTGAGACTGGTCCCTCACACACTGATCCTCACAATCACACACAATTCAGCTGGGTCTGGATCACTGGACCCTGAGGCTGGTTCCTCACACACTGATCCTCACATTCACAGACACTTCAGCTGGGTCTGAATCACTGGATCCTGAGACTGGTCCCTCACACACTGATCCTCACATTCACACACACTTCAGCTGGGTCTGGATCACTAGACACTGAGACTGGTCCCTCACACACTGAGCCTCACATTCACACACACTTCAGCTGGGTCTGGATCACTGGAACCTATGACTGGTCCCTCACACACTGAGCCTCACATTCACACACACTTCAGCTGGATCTGGATCACGAGACCCTGAGACTGGTCCCTCACACACTGATCATCACATTCACACACACTTCAGCTGGGTCTGGATCACTAGACCCTGAGACTGGTCCCTCACACACTGAGCCTCAAATTCACACACACTTCAGCTGGGTCTGGATCACTGGACCCTGAGACTGGTCCCTCACACACTGATCCTCACATTCACACACACTTCAGCTGGGTCTGGATCACTGGACCCTGAGACTGGTCCCTCACACACTGACCCTCACATTCACACACACTTCAGCTGGGTATGGATCATTAGACCCTGAGACTGGTCCCTCACACACTGAGCCTCACATTCACACACACTTCAGCTGGGTCTGGATCACTGGACCCTGAGACTGGTCCCTCACACACTGATCCTCACATTCACACATACTTCAGCTGGGTCTGGATCACTGGAACCTGAGACTGGTCCCTCACACACTGATCCTCACATTCACACACACTTCAGCTGGGTCTGGATCACTGGACCCTGAGACTGGTCACTCACACACTGAGCCTCACATTCACACACACTTCAGCTGGGTCTGGATCACTGGACCCTGAGACTGGTCCCTCACACACTGAGCCTCACATTCACACACACTTCAGCTGGATCTGGATCACGAGACCCTGAGACTGGTCCCTCACACACTGAGCCTCACATACACACACACTTCAGCTGGGTCTGGATCACTACACACAGAGACTCGACCCTCACACACTGATCCTCACATTCACACACACTTCAGCTGGGTCTGGATCACTGGACCCTGAGACTGGTCCCTCACACACTGAGCCTCACATTCACACACACTTCAGCTGGGTCTGGATCACTGGACCCTGAGACTGGTCCCTCACACACTGAGCCTCACATTCACACACACTTCAGCTGGATCTGGATCACGAGACCCTGAGACTGGTCCCTCACACACTGATCATCACATTCACACACACTTCAGCTGGGTCTGGATCACTGGACCCTGAGACCGGTCCCTCACACACTGATCCTCACATTCACACACACTTCAGCTGGGTCTGGATCACTAGACCCTGAGACTGGTCCCTCACACACTGAGCCTCACATTCACACACACTTCAGCTGGGTCTGGATCACTAGACACTGAGACTGGTCCCTCACACACTGATCCTCACATTCACACACACTTCAGCTGGGTCTGGATCACTGGACCCTGAGACTGGTCCCTCACACACTGAGCCTCACATTCACACACACTTCAGCTGGGTCTGGATCACTGGACCCTGAGACTGGTCCCTCACACACTGACCCTCACATTCACACACACTTCATCTGGGTTGGATCATTAGACCCTGAGACTGGTCTCTCACACACTGAGCCTCACATTCACACACACTTCAGCTGGGTCTGGATCACTGGACCCTGAGGCTGGTCCCTCACACACTGATCCTCACATTCACACACACTTCAGCTGGATCTGGATCACTGGACCCTGAGACTGGTCCCTCACACACTGAGCCTCACATTCACACACTCTTCAGCTGGGTCTGGATCACTGGACCCTGAGACTGGTCCCTCACACACTGACCCTCACATTCACACACACTTCAGCTGGGTCTGGATCATTAGACCCTGAGACTGGTCCCTCACACACTGAGCCTCACATTCACAAACACTTCAGCTGGGTCTGGATCACTGGACCCTGAGACTGGTCCCTCACACACTGATCCTCACATTCACACGCACTTCAGCTGGGTCTGGATCACTGGACCCTGAGACTGGTCCCTCACACACTGACCCTCACATTCACACACACTTCAGCTGGGTCTGGATCACTGGACCCTGAGACTGGTCCCTCACACACTGATCCTCTCTTTCACACACACTTCAGCTGGGTCTGGATCACTGGACCCTGAGACTGGTCCCTCACACACTGAGATTCACATTCACACATGCTTCAGGTGGTTCTGGATCACTGGACCCTGAGACTGATCCCTCACACACTGAGCCTCACATTCACACACACTTCAGCTGGGTCTGGATCACTGGACCCTGAGACTGGTCCCTCACACACTGAGCCTCACATTCACACACACTTCAGCTGGATCTGGATCACGAGACCCTGAGACTGGTCCCTCACACACTGATCATCACATTCACACACACTTCAGCTGGGTCTGGATCACTAGACTCTGAGACTGGTCCCTCACACACAGAGCCTCACATTCACACACACTTCAGCTGGGTCTGGATCACTGGACCCTGAGGCTGGTCTCTCACACACTGATCCTCACATTCTCACACACTTCAGCTGGGTCTGGATCACAAGACCCTGAGACTGGTCCCTCACACGCTGAGCCTCACATACACACACACTTCAGCTGGGTCTGGATCACTGGACCCTGAGACTGGTCCCTCACACACTGATCCTCTCATTCACACACACTTCAGCTGGGTCTGGATCACTGGACCCTGAGACTGGTCCCTCACACACTGAGATTCACATTCACACACACTTCAGCTGGGTCTGGATCACTGGACCCTGAAACTGGTCCCTCACACACTGAGCCTCACATTCACACACACTTCAGCTGGGTCTGGATCACGAGACCCTGAGACTGGTCCCTCACACACTTATCCTCACATTCACACACACTTCAGCTGGGACTGGATCACTGGACCCTGAGACTGATCCCTCACACACTGAGCCTCACATTCACACACACTTCAGCTGGGTCTGGATCACTGGACCCTGAGACTGGTCCCTCACACACTGAGCCTCACATTCACACATACTTCAGCTGGATCTGGATCACGAGACCCTGAGACTGGTCCCTCACACACTGAGCCTCACATTCACACACACTTCAGCTGGGTCTGGATCACTGGACACTGAGGCTGGTCCCTCACATACTGATCCTCACATTCACACACACTTCAGCTGGGTCTGGATCACTGGACCCTGAGACTGGTCCCTCACACACTGATCCTCACATTCACACACACTTCAGCTGGGTCTGGATCACTAGATCCTGAGACTGGTCCCTCACACACTGATCCTCACATTCACACAGACTTCAGCTGGGTCTGGATCACTGGACCCTGAGACTGGTCCCTCACACACTGAGCCTCATATTCACACACACTTCAGCTGGATCTGGATCACGAGACCCTGAGACTGGTCCCTCACACACTGATCATCACATTCACACACACTTCAGCTGGGTCTGGATCACTAGACCCTGAGACTGGTCCCTCACACACTGAGCCTCAAATTCACACACACTTCAGCTGGGTCTGGATCACTGGACCCTGAGACTGGTCCCTCACACACTGATCCTCACATTCACACACACTTCAGCTGGGTCTGGATCACTGGACCCTGAGACTGGTCCCTCACACACTGACCCTCACATTCACACACACTTCAGCTGGGTATGGATCATTAGACCCTGAGACTGGTCCCTCACACACTGAGCCTCACATTCACACACACTTCAGCTGGGTCTGGATCACTGGACCCTGAGACTGGTCCCTCACACACTGATCCTCACATTCACACATACTTCAGCTGGGTCTGGATCACTGGAACCTGAGACTGGTCCCTCACACACTGATCCTCACATTCACACACACTTCAGCTGGGTCTGGATCACTGGACCCTGAGACTGGTCACTCACACACTGAGCCTCACATTCACACACACTTCAGCTGGGTCTGGATCACTGGACCCTGAGACTGGTCCCTCACACACTGAGCCTCACATTCACACACACTTCAGCTGGATCTGGATCACGAGACCCTGAGACTGGTCCCTCACACACTGAGCCTCACATACACACACACTTCAGCTGGGTCTGGATCACTACACACAGAGACTCGACCCTCACACACTGATCCTCACATTCACACACACTTCAGCTGGGTCTGGATCACTGGACCCTGAGACTGGTCCCTCACACACTGAGCCTCACATTCACACACACTTCAGCTGGGTCTGGATCACTGGACCCTGAGACTGGTCCCTCACACACTGAGCCTCACATTCACACACACTTCAGCTGGATCTGGATCACGAGACCCTGAGACTGGTCCCTCACACACTGATCATCACATTCACACACACTTCAGCTGGGTCTGGATCACTGGACCCTGAGACCGGTCCCTCACACACTGATCCTCACATTCACACACACTTCAGCTGGGTCTGGATCACTAGACCCTGAGACTGGTCCCTCACACACTGAGCCTCACATTCACACACACTTCAGCTGGGTCTGGATCACTAGACACTGAGACTGGTCCCTCACACACTGATCCTCACATTCACACACACTTCAGCTGGGTCTGGATCACTGGACCCTGAGACTGGTCCCTCACACACTGAGCCTCACATTCACACACACTTCAGCTGGGTCTGGATCACTGGACCCTGAGGCTGGTCCCTCACACACTGACCCTCACATTCACACACACTTCATCTGGGTTGGATCATTAGACCCTGAGACTGGTCTCTCACACACTGAGCCTCACATTCACACACACTTCAGCTGGGTCTGGATCACTGGACCCTGAGGCTGGTCCCTCACACACTGATCCTCACATTCACACACACTTCAGCTGGATCTGGATCGCTGGACCCTGAGACTGGTCCCTCACACACTGAGCCTCACATTCACACACTCTTCAGCTGGGTCTGGATCACTGGACCCTGAGACTGGTCCCTCACACACTGACCCTCACATTCACACACACTTCAGCTGGGTCTGGATCATTAGACCCTGAGACTGGTCCCTCACACACTGAGCCTCACATTCACAAACACTTCAGCTGGGTCTGGATCACTGGACCCTGAGACTGGTCCCTCACACACTGATCCTCACATTCACACGCACTTCAGCTGGGTCTGGATCACTGGACCCTGAGACTGGTCCCTCACACACTGACCCTCACATTCACACACACTTCAGCTGGGTCTGGATCACTGGACCCTGAGACTGGTCCCTCACACACTGATCCTCTCTTTAACACACACTTCAGCTGGGTCTGGATCACTGGACCCTGAGACTGGTCCCTCACACACTGAGATTCACATTCACACATGCTTCAGGTGGTTCTGGATCACTGGACCCTGAGACTGATCCCTCACACACTGAGCCTCACATTCACACACACTTCAGCTGGGTCTGGATCACTGGACCCTGAGACTGGTCCCTCACACACTGAGCCTCACATTCACACACACTTCAGCTGGATCTGGATCACGAGACCCTGAGACTGGTCCCTCACACACTGATCATCACATTCACACACACTTCAGCTGGGTCTGGATCACTAGACTCTGAGACTGGTCCCTCACACACAGAGCCTCACATTCACACACACTTCAGCTGGGTCTGGATCACTGGACCCTGAGGCTGGTCTCTCACACACTGATCCTCACATTCTCACACACTTCAGCTGGGTCTGGATCACAAGACCCTGAGACTGGTCCCTCACACGCTGAGCCTCACATACACACACACTTCAGCTGGGTCTGGATCACTTGATCTTGAGACTGGTCCCTCACACACTGAGCCTCACATTCACACACACTTCAGCTGGGTCTGGATCACTAGACCATGAGACTGGTCCCTCACACACTGATCCTCACATTCACACACACTTCAGCTGGGTCTGGATCACTGGACCCTGAGACTGGTCCCTCACACACTGAGCCTCACATTCACACACACTTCAGCTGGGTCTGGATCACGAGACCCTGAGACTGGTCCCTCACACACTGATCCTCACATTCACACACACTTCAGCTGGGTCTGGATCACTGGACCCTGAGGCTGGTTCCTCACACACTGATCCTCACATTCACACACACTTCAGCTGGGTCTGGATCACTGGACCCTGAGACTGGTCCCTCACACACTGAGCCACACATTCACACACACTTCAGCTGGGTCTGGATGCTGAGACTGGTCCCTCACACACTGAACCTCACATTCACACACACTTCAGCTGGGTCTGTATCACTGGATCCTGAGACTGGTCCCTCACACACTGATCCTCACATTCACACACACTTCAGCTGGGTCTGGATCACTTGATCTTGAGACTTGTCCCTCACACACTGATCCTCACATTCACACACACTTCAGCTGGGTCTGTATCACTGGATCCTGAGACTGGTCCCTCACACACTGATCCTCACATTCACACACACTTCAGCTGGGTCTGGATCACTGGAACCTGAGACTGGTCCCTCACACACTGAGCCTCACATTCACACACACTTCAGCTGGGTCTGGATCACGAGACCCTGAGACTGGTCCCTCTCACACTGACCCTCACATTCACACACACTTCAGCTGGGTCTGGATCACTGGACCCTGAGGCTGGTCCCTCACACACTGATCCTCACATTCACAAACACTTCAGCTGGGTCTGGATCAATGGACCCTGAGACTGGTCCCTCACACACTGATCCTCACATTCACACACACTTCAGCTGGGTCTGGATCACGAGACCCTGAGACTGGTCCCTCACACACTGAGCCTCACATTCACACACACTTCAGCTGGGTCTGGATCACTGGACCCTGAGACTGGTCCCTCACACACTGAGCCTCACATTCACACACACTTCAGCTGGGTCTGGATCACTAGACACTGAGACTGGTCCCTCACACACTGATCCTCACATTCATACACACTTCAGCTGGGTTTGGATCACTGGACCCTGAGACTGGTCCCTCACACACTGAGCCTCACATTCACACACACTTCAGCTGGGTCTGGATCACTAGACACTGAGACTGGTCCCTCACACACTGAGCCTCACATTCACACACACTTCAGCTGGGTCTGGATCACTGGAACCTGAGACTGGTCCCTCACACACTGACCCTCAGATTCACACACACTTCAGCTGGGTCTGGATCACTGGAACCTGAGACTGGTCCCTCACACACTGACCCTCAGATTCACACACACTTCAGCTGGGTCTGGATCACTGGACCTTGTGGCTGGTCCCTCATACACTGATCCTCACATTCACACACACACTTCAGCTGGGTCTGGATCACTGGATCCTGAGACTGGTTCCTCACACACTGAACCTCACATTCACACACACTTGAGCTGGGTCTGGATCACTGGACCCTGAGACTGGTCCCTCACACACTGATCCTCACATTCACACACACTTCAGCTGGGTCTGGATCACTAGACCCTGAGACTGGTCCCTCACAAACTGAGCCTCACATTCACACACACTTCAGCTGGGTCTGGATCACTGGACCCTGAGACTGGTCCCTCACATTCTGAGCCTCACATTCACACAAACTTCAGCTGGGTCTGGATCACTAGACACTGAGACTGGTCCCTCACACACTGAGCCTCACATTCACACACACTTCAGCTGGGTTTGGATCACTGGACCCTGAGACTGGTCCCTCACACACTGAGCCTCACATTCACACACACTTCAGCTGGGTCTGGATCACTAGACACTGAGACTGGTCCCTCACACACTGAGCCTCACATTCACACACACTTCAGCTGGGTCTGGATCACTGGACCCTGAGACTGGTACCTCACACACTGATCCTCACAGTCACACACACTTCAGCTGGGTCTGGATTACTGGACCCTGAGACTGGTCCCTCACACACTGAGCCTCACATTCACACACACTTCAGCTGGGTCTGGATCACTAGACCCTGAGACTGGTCCCTCACACACTGATCCTCACATTCACACACACTTCAGCAGGGTCTGGATCACGAGACCCTGAGACTGGTCCCTCACACACTGAGCCTCACATTCACACACACTTCAGCTGGGTCTGAATCACTGGATCCTGAGACTGGTCCCTCACACACTGATCCTCACATTCACACACACTTCAGCTGGGTCTGGATCACTAGACACTGAGACTGGTCCCTCACACACTGAGCCTCACATTCACACACACTTCAGCTGGGTCTGGATCACTAGACACTGAGACTGGTCCCTCACACACTGAGCCTCACATTCACACACACTTCAGCTGGGTCTGGATCACTGGACCCTATGACTGGTCCCTCACACACTGAGCCTCACATTCACACACACTTCAGCTGGATCTGGATCACGAGACCCTGAGACTGGTCCCTCACACACTGATCATCACATTCACACACACTTCAGCTGGGTCTGGATCACTAGACCCTGAGACTGGTCCCTCACACACTGAGCCTCAAATTCACACACACTTCAGCTGGGTCTGGATCACTGGACCCTGAGACTGGTCCCTCACACACTGATCCTCACATTCACACACACTTCAGCTGGGTCTGGATCACTGGACCCTGAGACTGGTCCCTCACACACTGAGCCTCACATTCACACACACTTCAGCTGGGTCTGGATCACTGGACCCTGAGACTGGTCCCTCACACACTGAGCCTCACATTCACACACACTTCAGCTGGGTCTGGATCACTAGACACTGAGACTGGTCCCTCACACACTGATCCTCACATTCATACACACTTCAGCTGGGTTTGGATCACTGGACCCTGAGACTGGTCCCTCACACACTGAGCCTCACATTCACACACACTTCAGCTGGGTCTGGATCACTAGACACTGAGACTGGTCCCTCACACACTGAGCCTCACATTCACACACACTTCAGCTGGGTCTGGATCACTGGAACCTGAGACTGGTCCCTCACACACTGACCCTCAGATTCACACACACTTCAGCTGGGTCTGGATCACTGGACCTTGTGGCTGGTCCCTCATACACTGATCCTCACATTCACACACACACTTCAGCTGGGTCTGGATCACTGGATCCTGAGACTGGTTCCTCACACACTGAACCTCACATTCACACACACTTGAGCTGGGTCTGGATCACTGGACCCTGAGACTGGTCCCTCACACACTGATCCTCACATTCACACACACTTCAGCTGGGTCTGGATCACTGGACCCTGAGACTGGTCCCTCACACACTGATCCTCACAGTCACACACACTTCAGCTGGATCTGGATCACGAGACCCTGAGACTGGTCCCTCACACACTGAGCCTCACATACACACACACTTCAGCTGGGTCTGGATCACTACACACAGAGACTCGACCCTCACACACTGATCCTCACATTCACACACACTTCAGCTGGGTCTGGATCACTGGACCCTGAGACTGGTCCCTCACACACTGAGCCTCACATTCACACACACTTCAGCTGGGTCTGGATCACTGGACCCTGAGACTGGTCCCTCACACACTGAGCCTCACATTCACACACACTTCAGCTGGATCTGGATCACGAGACCCTGAGACTGGTCCCTCACACACTGATCATCACATTCACACACACTTCAGCTGGGTCTGGATCACTGGACCCTGAGACCGGTCCCTCACACACTGATCCTCACATTCACACACACTTCAGCTGGGTCTGGATCACTAGACCCTGAGACTGGTCCCTCACACACTGAGCCTCACATTCACACACACTTCAGCTGGGTCTGGATCACTAGACACTGAGACTGGTCCCTCACACACTGATCCTCACATTCACACACACTTCAGCTGGGTCTGGATCACTGGACCCTGAGACTGGTCCCTCACACACTGAGCCTCACATTCACACACACTTCAGCTGGGTCTGGATCACTGGACCCTGAGACTGGTCCCTCACACACTGACCCTCACATTCACACACACTTCATCTGGGTTGGATCATTAGACCCTGAGACTGGTCTCTCACACACTGAGCCTCACATTCACACACACTTCAGCTGGGTCTGGATCACTGGACCCTGAGGCTGGTCCCTCACACACTGATCCTCACATTCACACACACTTCAGCTGGATCTGGATCACTGGACCCTGAGACTGGTCCCTCACACACTGAGCCTCACATTCACACACTCTTCAGCTGGGTCTGGATCACTGGACCCTGAGACTGGTCCCTCACACACTGACCCTCACATTCACACACACTTCAGCTGGGTCTGGATCATTAGACCCTGAGACTGGTCCCTCACACACTGAGCCTCACATTCACAAACACTTCAGCTGGGTCTGGATCACTGGACCCTGAGACTGGTCCCTCACACACTGATCCTCACATTCACACGCACTTCAGCTGGGTCTGGATCACTGGACCCTGAGACTGGTCCCTCACACACTGACCCTCACATTCACACACACTTCAGCTGGGTCTGGATCACTGGACCCTGAGACTGGTCCCTCACACACTGATCCTCTCTTTCACACACACTTCAGCTGGGTCTGGATCACTGGACCCTGAGACTGGTCCCTCACACACTGAGATTCACATTCACACATGCTTCAGGTGGTTCTGGATCACTGGACCCTGAGACTGATCCCTCACACACTGAGCCTCACATTCACACACACTTCAGCTGGGTCTGGATCACTGGACCCTGAGACTGGTCCCTCACACACTGAGCCTCACATTCACACACACTTCAGCTGGATCTGGATCACGAGACCCTGAGACTGGTCCCTCACACACTGATCATCACATTCACACACACTTCAGCTGGGTCTGGATCACTAGACTCTGAGACTGGTCCCTCACACACAGAGCCTCACATTCACACACACTTCAGCTGGGTCTGGATCACTGGACCCTGAGGCTGGTCTCTCACACACTGATCCTCACATTCTCACACACTTCAGCTGGGTCTGGATCACAAGACCCTGAGACTGGTCCCTCACACGCTGAGCCTCACATACACACACACTTCAGCTGGGTCTGGATCACTGGACCCTGAGACTGGTCCCTCACACACTGAGCCTCACATTCACACACACTTCAGCTGGATCTGGATCACGAGACCCTGAGACTGGTCCCTCACACACTGATCCTCACATTCTCACACACTTCAGCTGGGTCTGGATCACAAGACCCTGAGACTGGTCCCTCACACACTGAGCCTCACATTCACACACACTTCAGCTGGGTCTGAATCACTGGATCCTGAGACTGGTCCCTCACACACTGATCCTCACATTCACACACACTTCAGCTGGGTCTGGATCACTAGACACTGAGACTGGTCCCTCACACACTGAGCCTCACATTCACACACACTTCAGCTGGGTCTGGATCACTAGACACTGAGACTGGTCCCTCACACACTGAGCCTCACATTCACACACACTTCAGCTGGGTCTGGATCACTGGACCCTATGACTGGTCCCTCACACACTGAGCCTCACATTCACACACACTTCAGCTGGATCTGGATCACGAGACCCTGAGACTGGTCCCTCACACACTGATCATCACATTCACACACACTTCAGCTGGGTCTGGATCACTAGACCCTGAGACTGGTCCCTCACACACTGAGCCTCAAATTCACACACACTTCAGCTGGGTCTGGATCACTGGACCCTGAGACTGGTCCCTCACACACTGATCCTCACATTCACACACACTTCAGCTGGGTCTGGATCACTGGACCCTGAGACTGGTCCCTCACACACTGAGCCTCACATTCACACACACTTCAGCTGGGTCTGGATCACTGGACCCTGAGACTGGTCCCTCACACACTGAGCCTCACATTCACACACACTTCAGCTGGGTCTGGATCACTAGACACTGAGACTGGTCCCTCACACACTGATCCTCACATTCATACACACTTCAGCTGGGTTTGGATCACTGGACCCTGAGACTGGTCCCTCACACACTGAGCCTCACATTCACACACACTTCAGCTGGGTCTGGATCACTAGACACTGAGACTGGTCCCTCACACACTGAGCCTCACATTCACACACACTTCAGCTGGGTCTGGATCACTGGAACCTGAGACTGGTCCCTCACACACTGACCCTCAGATTCACACACACTTCAGCTGGGTCTGGATCACTGGACCTTGTGGCTGGTCCCTCATACACTGATCCTCACATTCACACACACACTTCAGCTGGGTCTGGATCACTGGATCCTGAGACTGGTTCCTCACACACTGAACCTCACATTCACACACACTTGAGCTGGGTCTGGATCACTGGACCCTGAGACTGGTCCCTCACACACTGATCCTCACATTCACACACACTTCAGCTGGGTCTGGATCACTGGACCCTGAGACTGGTCCCTCACACACTGATCCTCACAGTCACACACACTTCAGCTGGATCTGGATCACGAGACCCTGAGACTGGTCCCTCACACACTGAACCTCACATACACACACACTTCAGCTGGGTCTGGATCACTACACACAGAGACTCGACCCTCACACACTGATCCTCACATTCACACACACTTCAGCTGGGTCTGGATCACTGGACCCTGAGACTGGTCCCTCACACACTGAGCCTCACATTCACACACACTTCAGCTGGGTCTGGATCACTGGACCCTGAGACTGGTCCCTCACACACTGAGCCTCACATTCACACACACTTCAGCTGGATCTGGATCACGAGACCCTGAGACTGGTCCCTCACACACTGATCATCACATTCACACACACTTCAGCTGGGTCTGGATCACTGGACCCTGAGACCGGTCCCTCACACACTGATCCTCACATTCACACACACTTCAGCTGGGTCTGGATCACTAGACCCTGAGACTGGTCCCTCACACACTGAGCCTCACATTCACACACACTTCAGCTGGGTCTGGATCACTAGACACTGAGACTGGTCCCTCACACACTGATCCTCACATTCACACACACTTCAGCTGGGTCTGGATCACTGGACCCTGAGACTGGTCCCTCACACACTGAGCCTCACATTCACACACACTTCAGCTGGGTCTGGATCACTGGACCCTGAGACTGGTCCCTCACACACTGACCCTCACATTCACACACACTTCATCTGGGTTGGATCATTAGACCCTGAGACTGGTCTCTCACACACTGAGCCTCACATTCACACACACTTCAGCTGGGTCTGGATCACTGGACCCTGAGGCTGGTCCCTCACACACTGATCCTCACATTCACACACACTTCAGCTGGATCTGGATCACTGGACCCTGAGACTGGTCCCTCACACACTGAGCCTCACATTCACACACTCTTCAGCTGGGTCTGGATCACTGGACCCTGAGACTGGTCCCTCACACACTGACCCTCACATTCACACACACTTCAGCTGGGTCTGGATCATTAGACCCTGAGACTGGTCCCTCACACACTGAGCCTCACATTCACAAACACTTCAGCTGGGTCTGGATCACTGGACCCTGAGACTGGTCCCTCACACACTGATCCTCACATTCACACGCACTTCAGCTGGGTCTGGATCACTGGACCCTGAGACTGGTCCCTCACACACTGACCCTCACATTCACACACACTTCAGCTGGGTCTGGATCACTGGACCCTGAGACTGGTCCCTCACACACTGATCCTCTCTTTCACACACACTTCAGCTGGGTCTGGATCACTGGACCCTGAGACTGGTCCCTCACACACTGAGATTCACATTCACACATGCTTCAGGTGGTTCTGGATCACTGGACCCTGAGACTGATCCCTCACACACTGAGCCTCACATTCACACACACTTCAGCTGGGTCTGGATCACTGGACCCTGAGACTGGTCCCTCACACACTGAGCCTCACATTCACACACACTTCAGCTGGATCTGGATCACGAGACCCTGAGACTGGTCCCTCACACACTGATCATCACATTCACACACACTTCAGCTGGGTCTGGATCACTAGACTCTGAGACTGGTCCCTCACACACAGAGCCTCACATTCACACACACTTCAGCTGGGTCTGGATCACTGGACCCTGAGGCTGGTCTCTCACACACTGATCCTCACATTCTCACACACTTCAGCTGGGTCTGGATCACAAGACCCTGAGACTGGTCCCTCACACGCTGAGCCTCACATACACACACACTTCAGCTGGGTCTGGTTCACTGGACCCTGAGACTGGTCCCTCACACACTGATCCTCTCATTCACACACACTTCAGCTGGGTCTGGATCACTGGACCCTGAGACTGGTCCCTCACACACTGAGATTCACATTCACACACACTTCAGCTGGGTCTGGATCACTGGACCCTGAAACTGGTCCCTCACACACTGAGCCTCACATTCACACACACTTCAGCTGGGTCTGGATCACGAGACCCTGAGACTGGTCCCTCACACACTGATCCTCACATTCACACACACTTCAGCTGGGACTGGATCACTGGACCCTGAGACTGATCCCTCACACACTGAGCCTCACATTCACACACACTTCAGCTGGGTCTGGATCACTGGACCCTGAGACTGGTCCCTCACACACTGAGCCTCACATTCACACATACTTCAGCTGGATCTGGATCACGAGACCCTGAGACTGGTCCCTCACACACTGAGCCTCACATTCACACACACTTCAGCTGGGTCTGGATCACTGGACACTGAGGCTGGTCCCTCACATACTGATCCTCACATTCACACACACTTCAGCTGGGTCTGGATCACTGGACCCTGAGACTGGTCCCTCACACACTGATCCTCACATTCACACACACTTCAGCTGGGTCTGGACCACTAGATCCTGAGACTGGTCCCTCACACACTGATCCTCACATTAACACAGACTTCAGCTGGGTCTGGATCACTGGACCCTGAGACTGGTCCCTCACACACTGAGCCTCATATTCACACACACTTCAGCTGGATCTGGATCACGAGACCCTGAGACTGGTCCCTCACACACTGATCATCACATTCACACACACTTCAGCTGGGTCTGGATCACTAGACCCTGAGACTGGTCCCTCACACACTGAGCCTCAAATTCACACACACTTCAGCTGGGTCTGGATCACTGGACCCTGAGACTGGTCCCTCACACACTGATCCTCACATTCACACACACTTCAGCTGGGTCTGGATCACTGGACCCTGAGACTGGTCCCTCACACACTGACCCTCACATTCACACACACTTCAGCTGGGTATGGATCATTAGACCCTGAGACTGGTCCCTCACACACTGAGCCTCACATTCACACACACTTCAGCTGGGTCTGGATCACTGGACCCTGAGACTGGTCCCTCACACACTGATCCTCACATTCACACATACTTCAGCTGGGTCTGGATCACTGGAACCTGAGACTGGTCCCTCACACACTGATCCTCACATTCACACACACTTCAGCTGGGTCTGGATCACTGGACCCTGAGACTGGTCACTCACACACTGAGCCTCACATTCACACACACTTCAGCTGGGTCTGGATCACTGGACCCTGAGACTGGTCCCTCACACACTGAGCCTCACATTCACACACACTTCAGCTGGATCTGGATCACGAGACCCTGAGACTGGTCCCTCACACACTGAGCCTCACATACACACACACTTCAGCTGGGTCTGGATCACTACACACAGAGACTCGACCCTCACACACTGATCCTCACATTCACACACACTTCAGCTGGGTCTGGATCACTGGACCCTGAGACTGGTCCCTCACACACTGAGCCTCACATTCACACACACTTCAGCTGGGTCTGGATCACTGGACCCTGAGACTGGTCCCTCACACACTGAGCCTCACATTCACACACACTTCAGCTGGATCTGGATCACGAGACCCTGAGACTGGTCCCTCACACACTGATCATCACATTCACACACACTTCAGCTGGGTCTGGATCACTGGACCCTGAGACCGGTCCCTCACACACTGATCCTCACATTCACACACACTTCAGCTGGGTCTGGATCACTAGACCCTGAGACTGGTCCCTCACACACTGAGCCTCACATTCACACACACTTCAGCTGGGTCTGGATCACTAGACACTGAGACTGGTCCCTCACACACTGATCCTCACATTCACACACACTTCAGCTGGGTCTGGATCACTGGACCCTGAGACTGGTCCCTCACACACTGAGCCTCACATTCACACACACTTCAGCTGGGTCTGGATCACTGGACCCTGAGACTGGTCCCTCACACACTGACCCTCACATTCACACACACTTCATCTGGGTTGGATCATTAGACCCTGAGACTGGTCTCTCACACACTGAGCCTCACATTCACACACACTTCAGCTGGGTCTGGATCACTGGACCCTGAGGCTGGTCCCTCACACACTGATCCTCACATTCACACACACTTCAGCTGGATCTGGATCACTGGACCCTGAGACTGGTCCCTCACACACTGAGCCTCACATTCACACACTCTTCAGCTGGGTCTGGATCACTGGACCCTGAGACTGGTCCCTCACACACTGACCCTCACATTCACACACACTTCAGCTGGGTCTGGATCATTAGACCCTGAGACTGGTCCCTCACACACTGAGCCTCACATTCACAAACACTTCAGCTGGGTCTGGATCACTGGACCCTGAGACTGGTCCCTCACACACTGATCCTCACATTCACACGCACTTCAGCTGGGTCTGGATCACTGGACCCTGAGACTGGTCCCTCACACACTGACCCTCACATTCACACACACTTCAGCTGGGTCTGGATCACTGGACCCTGAGACTGGTCCCTCACACACTGATCCTCTCTTTAACACACACTTCAGCTGGGTCTGGATCACTGGACCCTGAGACTGGTCCCTCACACACTGAGATTCACATTCACACATGCTTCAGGTGGTTCTGGATCACTGGACCCTGAGACTGATCCCTCACACACTGAGCCTCACATTCACACACACTTCAGCTGGGTCTGGATCACTGGACCCTGAGACTGGTCCCTCACACACTGAGCCTCACATTCACACACACTTCAGCTGGATCTGGATCACGAGACCCTGAGACTGGTCCCTCACACACTGATCATCACATTCACACACACTTCAGCTGGGTCTGGATCACTAGACTCTGAGACTGGTCCCTCACACACAGAGCCTCACATTCACACACACTTCAGCTGGGTCTGGATCACTGGACCCTGAGGCTGGTCTCTCACACACTGATCCTCACATTCTCACACACTTCAGCTGGGTCTGGATCACAAGACCCTGAGACTGGTCCCTCACACGCTGAGCCTCACATACACACACACTTCAGCTGGGTCTGGATCACTGGACCCTGAGACTGGTCCCTCACACACTGATCCTCTCATTCACACACACTTCAGCTGGGTCTGGATCACTGGACCCTGAGACTGGTCCCTCACACACTGAGATTCACATTCACACACACTTCAGCTGGGTCTGGATCACTGGACCCTGAAACTGGTCCCTCACACACTGAGCCTCACATTCACACACACTTCAGCTGGGTCTGGATCACGAGACCCTGAGACTGGTCCCTCACACACTGATCCTCACATTCACACACACTTCAGCTGGGACTGGATCACTGGACCCTGAGACTGATCCCTCACACACTGAGCCTCACATTCACACACACTTCAGCTGGGTCTGGATCACTGGACCCTGAGACTGGTCCCTCACACACTGAGCCTCACATTCACACATACTTCAGCTGGATCTGGATCACGAGACCCTGAGACTGGTCCCTCACACACTGAGCCTCACATTCACACACACTTCAGCTGGGTCTGGATCACTGGACACTGAGGCTGGTCCCTCACATACTGATCCTCACATTCACACACACTTCAGCTGGGTCTGGATCACTGGACCCTGAGACTGGTCCCTCACACACTGATCCTCACATTCACACACACTTCAGCTGGGTCTGGATCACTAGATCCTGAGACTGGTCCCTCA
Source organism: Pristiophorus japonicus (assembly GCF_044704955.1). Lineage (NCBI taxonomy): Eukaryota > Metazoa > Chordata > Chondrichthyes > Pristiophoridae > Pristiophorus > Pristiophorus japonicus. Next base: position 353,195 of record NW_027254835.1, on the reverse strand, counting down.
CACACTGATCCTCACATTCACACAGACTTCAGCTGGGTCTGGATCACTGGACCCTGAGACTGGTCCCTCACACACTGAGCCTCATATTCACACACACTTCAGCTGGATCTGGATCACGAGACCCTGAGACTGGTCCCTCACACACTGATCATCACATTCACACACACTTCAGCTGGGTCTTGATCACTGGACCCTGAGGCTGGTCCCTCACACACTGAGCCTCACATTCACACACACTTCAGCTGGGTCTGGATCACTAGACCCTGAGACTGGTCCCTCACACACTGAGCCTCACATTCACACACACTTCATCTGGGTCTGGATCACTGGAATCTGAGACTGGTCCCTCACACACTGAGCCTCTCATTCACACACACTTCAGCTGGGTCTGGATCATTAGACCCTGAGACTGGTCCCTCACACACTGAGCCTCACATTCACACACACTTCAGCTGGGTCTGGATCACTGGACCCTGAGACTGGTCCCTCACACACTGAGGCTCACATTCACACACACTTCAGCTGGGTCTGGATCACTGGACCCTTAGACTGGTCCCTGACACACTGAGCCTCACATTCACACACACTTCAGCTTGGTCTGGATCACTGGACCCTGAGACTGGTCCCTCACACACTGATCCTCACATTCACACACACTTCAGCTGGGTCTGGATCACTGGACCCAGAGACTGGTCCCTCACACACTGACCCTCACATTCACACACACTTCAGCTGGGTCTGGATCCTTAGACCCTGAGACTGGACCCTCACACACTGAGCCTCACATTCACACACACTTCAGCTGGGTCTGGATCACTGGACCCTGAGACTGGTCCCTCAAACACTGATCCTCACATTCACGCACACTTTAGCTGGGTCTGGATCACTGGACCCTGAGACTGGTCCCTCACACACTGAGCCTCACATTCACACACACTTCAGCTGGGTCTGGATCACTGGACCCTGAGACTGGTCCCTCAAACACTGATCCTCACATTCACGCACACTTTAGCTGGGTCTGGATCACTGGACCCTGAGACTGGTCCCTCACACACTGAGCCTCACATTCACACACTCTTCAGCTGGGTCTGGATCACTAGACCCTGAGACTGGTCCCTCACACACTGAGCCTCACATTCACACACACTTCAGCTGGGTCTGGATCACTGGACCCTGAGACTGGTCCCTCACACACTGAGCATCACATTCAACACACTACAGCTGGGTCTGGATCACTAGACACTGAGACTGGTCCCTCACACACTGATCCTCACATTCACACACACTTCAGCTGGGTCTGGATCACTGGACCCTGAGACTGGTCCCTCACACACTGAGCCTCACAATCACACACACTTCAGCTGGGTCTGGATCACTGGACCCTGAGACTGGTCCCTCACACACTGATCCTCACATTCACACACACTTCAGCTGGGTCTGGATCACTGGACCCTGAGACTGGTCCCTCACACACTGAGCCTCACATTCACACACACTTCAGCTGGGTCTGGATCACTGGACCCTGAGACTGGTCCCTCACACACTGAGCCTCACATTCACACACACTTCAGCTGGATCTGGATCACGAGACCCTGAGACTGGTCCCTCACACACTGATCGTCACATTCACACACACTTCAGCTGGGTCTGGATCACTAGACCCTGAGACTGGTCCCTCACACACTGAGCCTCACATTCACACACACTTCAGCTGGGTCTGGATCACTGGACCCTGAGACTGGTCCCTCACACACTGATCCTCACATTCACACACACTTCAGCTGGGTCTGGATCACTAGACCCTGAGACTGGTCCCTCACACACTGATCCTCACATTCACACACACTTCAGCTGAGTCTGGATCACTGGACCCTGAGACTGGTCCCTCACACACTGACCCTCACATTCACACACACTTCAGCTGGGTCTGGATCACTACACACTGAGACTGGTCCCTCACACACTGATCCTCTCATTCACACACACTTCTGCTGGGTCTGGATCACTGGACCCTGAGACTGGTCCCTCACACACTGAGCCTCACATTCACACACACTTCAGCTGGATCTGGATCACGAGACCCTGAGACTGTTCCCTCACACACTGAGCCTCACATTCACACACACTTCAGCTGGATCTGGATCACGAGACCCTGAGACTGGTCCCTCACACACTGAGCCTCACATTCACACACACTTCAGCTGGGTCTGGATACTACACACTGAGACTGGTCCCTCACACACTGATCCTCACATTCACACACACTTCAGCTGGTTCTGGATCACTGGACCCTGAGACTGGTCCCTCACACACTGAGCCTCACATTCACACACACTTCAGCTGGGTGTGGATCACTGGACCTTGAGACTGGTCCCTCACACACTGATCATCACATTCACACACACTTCAGCTGGGTCTGGATCACTAGACCCTGAGACTGGTCTCTCACACACTGAGCCTCACATTCACACACACTTCAGCTGGGTCTGGATCACTGGACCCTGTGACTGGTCCCTCACACACTGAGCCTCACATTCACACACACTTCAGCTGGGTCTGGATCACTGGACGCTGAGGTTGGTCCCTCACACACTGTTCCTCACATTCACACACACTTCACTGGGTCTGGATCACTGGACCCTGAGACTGGTCCCTCACACACTGATCCTCACATTCACACACACTTCAGCTGGGTCTGTATCACTAGAACCTGAGACTTATCCCTCAAACACTGATCCTCACATTCACACACACTTCAGCTGGGTCTGGATCACAAGACCCTGAGACTGGTCCCTCACACACTGAGCCTCACATTCACACACACTTCAGCTGGGTCTGGATCACTACACACTGAGACTGGTCCCTCACACACTGATCCTCACATTCACACACACTTCAGCTGGGTCTGGATCACTGGACACTGAGACTGGTCCCTCACACACTGAGCCTCACATTCACACACACTTCAGCTGGGTCTGGATCACTGGACCCTGAGACTGGTCCCTCACACACTGAGCCTCACATTCACACACACTTCAGCTGGATCTGGATCACGAGACCCTGAGACTGGTCCCTCACACACTGATCATCACATTCACACACACTTCAGCTGGGTCTGGATCACTAGACCCTGAGACTGGTCCCTCACACACTGAGCCTCACATTCACACACACTTCAGCTGGGTCTGGATCACTGGACCCTGAGACTGGTCCCTCAAACACTGAGTCTCACATTCACACACACTTCAGCTGGGTATGGATCACTGGACCCTGAGACTGGTCCCTCACACACTGAGCCTCACATTCACACACACTTCAGCTGGGTCTGGATCACTGGACCCTGAGACTGGTCCCTCACACACTGATCCTCACATTCACACACACTTCAGCTGGGTCTGGATCACTGGACCCTGAGACTGGTCCCTCACACACTGACCCTCACATTCACACACACTTCAGCTGGGTCTGGATCCTTAGACCCTGAGACTGGTCCCTCACACACTGAGCCTCACATTCACACACACTTCAGCTGGGTCTGGATCACTGGACCCTGAGACTGGTCCCTCACACACTGAGCCTCACATTCACACACACTTCAGCTGGATCTGGATCACGAGACCCTGAGACTGGTCCCTCACACACTGATCGTCACATTCACACACACTTCAGCTGGGTCTGGATCATTAGACCCTGAGACTGGTCCCTCACACACTGAGCCTCACATTCACACACACTTCAGCTGGGTATGGATCACTGGACCCTGAGACTGGTCCCTCACACACTGAGCCTCACATTCACACACACTTCAGCTGGATCTGGATCACGAGACCCTGAGACTGGTCCCTCACACACTGATCGTCACATTCACACACACTTCAGCTGGGTCTGGATCACTAGACCCTGAGACTGGTCCCTCACACACTGACCATCACATTCACACACACTTCAGCTGGGTCTGGATCACTGGACCCTGAGACTGGTCCCTCACACACTGATCCTCACATTCACACACACTTCAGCTGGGTCTGGATCACTAGACCCTGAGACTGGTCCCTCACACACTGAGCCTCACATTCACACACACTTCAGCTGGATCTCGATCACGAGACCCTGAGACTGCTCCCTCACACACTGACCCTCACATTCACACACACTTCAGCTGGGTCTGGATCACTAGACCCTGAGACTGGTCCCTCACACACTGACCCTCACATTCACACACACTTCAGCTGGGTCTGGATCACTGGACCCTGAGACTGGTCCCTCACACACTGACCCTCACATTCACACACACTTCAGCTGGGTCTGGATCCTTAGACCCTGAGACTGGTCCCTCACACACGGAGCCTCACATTCACACACACTTCAGCTGGGTCTGGATCACTGGACCCTGAGACTGGTCCCTCACACACTGACCCTCACATTCACACACACTTCAGCTGGGTCTGGATCCTTAGACCCTGAGACTGGTCCCTCACACACTGAGCCTCACATTCACGCACACTTCAGCTGGGTCTGAATCACGAGACCCTGAGACTGGTCCCTCACACACTGATCGTCACATTCACACACACTTCAGCTGGGTCTGGATCACTAGACCCTGAGACTGGTCCCTCACACACTGAGCCTCACATTCACACACACTTCAGCTGGGTATGGATCACTGGACCCTGAGACTGGTCCCTCACACACTGAGCCTCACATTCACACACACTTCAGCTGGGTCTGGATCACTGGACCCTGAGACTGGTCCCTCACACACTGAGCCTCACATTCACACACACTTTAGCTGGGTCTGGATCACCAGACACTGAGACTGGTCCCTCACACACTGATTCTCACATTCACACACACTTCAGCTGGGTCTGGATCACTGGACCCTGAGACTGGTCCCTCACACACTGAGCCTCACATTCACACACACTTCAGCTGGGTCTGGATCACTGGACCCTGAGACTGGTCCCTCACACACTGAGCCTCACATTCACACACACTTCAGCTGGGTCTGGATCACTGGACCCTGAGACTGGTCCCTCACACACTGAGCCTCACATTCACACACACTTCAGCTGGGTCTGGATCACTGGACCCTGAGACTGGTCCCTCACACACTGAGCCTCACATTCACACACTCTTCAGCTGGATCTGGATCACGAGACGCTGAGACTGGTCCCTCACACACTGATCGTCACATTCACACACACTTCAGCTGGGTCTGGATCACTAGACCCTGAGACTGGTCCCTCACACACTGAGCCTCACATTCACACACACTTCAGCTGGGTATGGATCACTGGACCCTGAGACTGGTCCCTCACACACTGAGCCTCACATTCACACACACTTCAGCTGGGTCTGGATCACTGGACCCTGAGACTGGTCCCTCACACACTGAGCCTCACATTGTCGAAATCTCGACCTCAGAAAAGAATGACTCCGACACTTACAGCTCCGATGGAAGTTTCCCTTTTAATTTACTTGCTCGCAAGGGGTAAGTTTCACTCAGTCAAGGGCTAAAATGAAACCTCCGCAATGGTACAGCTTCACAAGATATTTATACAGTAAAACCCAAGTTCTGGCCTCTCCCTGTGTATTGCTCTGTCTCACAGTCAGTGAATACAGATAAAGAGTTAATTACTATATCCTGGACTGAAATGGTGTCAAGATATTTCCTTTTGTCAGGGTTATCAGAAAGCCAAACGGCCATTACTCAATGAGTCATAGGTAATGGGCTATCACCTGTCTTGTATTGTATCAGGATTATCCAATTTCCTGGTTAGTTTACCTGTTTGCTTCAAATGGATGAGGTAAAGGAAAGAGATAATGGCTAGAAGATAAGGGTGGGGTGACATGGAACTCCTGTAGTGTAGACAATAGGAGAGCACCATGGGGGGTTACTTGTCTCAGCATGACTTGTCTCCTAGCTGTCTGATAACCATCAGCCATCTAACAGCAGGTTTAGCTGTTTAAAATAAGCTGGCTGCTAAAATGCAGAAAGTTCTGGAAGGGCCAGGACTCCATTTTAATCAAAAGGCACACAAATACCGTTTGGTATCAGCTTAGATAAAAATACATTTCCACATTCCCCCATTTTGTCCTTCACAAGGACAACTCAATCCATTCTGATCTTGTACAGTCTCTCCATTTCCATTTCTACACAAGAGCCTTCAGCAGTTGTTGCTACCATAACTCTAGCCGTGGTCCCGGTAGGTAACATAGTTTCTCCAACCCTGGCACAGCAACACTTAATGACGACAAATAATAGATACAGGGCGAAGACTATCAGCAGGAATATGATCAAACCCTGTACCACAGATTTCCCCAGGGCTCCCAACCATCCTGATGTTTTCAGCTAGACTGCCGATATCTTCTGATTTATCTGGGATATATGTACAGCATTCTTCACCTATTAATGCGCATGTTCCTCCCTCCTTGGCTAGGAGATAATCTAAGGCCATACGATTTTGGAGAGCCACTGTTCGAATAGCTACCATTTCGTCATTTATCCCTTCAAAGGCTTGGGAAGTTGCGTTGGCTACTGATTCTACTAAGTTAGCCAGTTCCCGTAACTGCCATTCGGTCGATGCTATTCCATAGGGTGGCACCATTACCTTGAATATTCCGTTTAGCCACGTCAAATCCCGTTTAAATCTGTGGCTTCCATAGGCCTCCCTTAGAGTCCTTACTGATCTGATAAGGGGTACCACATATCCTAAGTAACAGGACCCTGTCCAGTTGGCTGGTAACCATGGGTAGGCTTTATGGCCACAAATAAAGTAGGTGCAATTATAGGACGTCAGCTCCTGGTCCTTTCGCACTGTCCCTACTCGAGTGGTCTCACCTTCCCACCCTTCACCTGGGGCTTTGTTAGGGACCGTTGTCCAGCCAACGGTTGCTATCTTTCTCTCAGTCGGATTAGTTGTGGCTTGCCATTTAATCATTTGGGAACACTTGCTGCGTCCCATTTCTGGTCCTTTTGTCTCATTACTCACTAGGCATATTATACCCTCAGGATTTCTTATTCTGGGAGTAATGCTTAGGAAGGGAGGCTGATGGTTATTATCATAATTGGGCTGGTACCATCCCTGGAAGGCTGTAAGTTTATACCCTGCCGACCTCCATTCTGTTTGCTCCTTCGTTTCTGGTCCCTTAGTTAGTTTTGTCCTGTTTTGCACTGTCAACCATTCTACCATTTCTGATTCGTTAAAGGGGACAGATCTCAGGGGAATACCCCCCTGGAGTGGACAGGTACATGGGAACATATCCAACAACTCGACAAGTTTCTTTCTTGAGCATACCTATGACTCAGTGCCATAAATACGTTTACGTGCAATTCCCTTCGGTGGTGGGTCTGTACCCCTGGTGTAATCAATAATGTGAAGTAAAACCCTGTCAAGCCCAGCACCATCAGTCCCCATAGTCCATACAGTTCTTTATTCAGTCTTCCTTTTTCTGTTCCTCTGATTCCTTCGTCCCTTCCTCCTGGTCGGGTGCCCGTTTGCAATGGGATGCGTGGATCCATGTTGGTCTTTCCTTTACCTTGATTGCAGTATTGGTCGCTAGCAAGACCTGGTATGGTCCTTCGAATCTTGGCTGTAGATTGCTTTTCCTTTTAAAAATCTTGATGTAAACGAATTCCCCTGGCTCCAGGTTATGACACTTCCCTTCCGCTGGCTTGACTTGGGCTTCCTTTACCTGTGAATGAAAGCTGGAAATACATTTGGTTAGTGCAATACAATAATTCAACATATTTTCCTCCATTTTGTGGATGTCCATCTGTTTTGCAGTAAATGGTGCTGTAAAAGGTAGTCGTTGGGGACGTCCCATAACTATTTCATGTGGTGACAAGCCTGTTGTTCTGTTGGTTGCAGATCGCATTACCATCAAAGCTAAGGGCAGCAGTTCTGTCCATTTCAGTCCAGTGTCATTGCATAGTTTTGCCAGCTTATTTTTAAGCATTCCATTATATCTTTCAACAAGTCCAGCTGATTGTGGATGATAACTGGAGTCAGTGTAGATATTAACTGTGTGTCCTTCAGCCAGAATACAGGCTCGAGTTAACGCAAACAATTCGGCTTGTTGGGCTGAAAAGGAGTCTGGAAGAGAGGCTGTTTCGACAACATTAAACTGAGTTACAATTGCATAAGCCGCTCTAGGTTGGCCCCTATCATTTCGTAAGGCTGATCCGTCAACATAGTACACTAGCTCAGGGTTACACATTGGTACATCTGTTAGATTGATACGTGGTTTAGTCACTAATTCGGTTACCATTTCACATGAATGGGGTTCGCCGTCGTCTTCCGTGGGGAGTAGAGTGGCTGGATTTAAGGTAGTACATCTTTTGATGACAAGGTTCGGATTTGATAACAGTTCGACCTCGTATTTAGTGGTTCTTGCGGAGGTTAGGTGTTGGGTGGCACATTTAGTAAGTAAAATCTCGACAGAGTGTGGGATATATAAAATGGTCTGATGATTTAGAGTTATTGTCTGAGCCTGTTGCATAGCATAATAAGCTGCTGCCAACGAAGGAAGACATCCTGGTAGTCCGCGTGCCACTGGGTCTAGTTGGGTACTGAAATGCCTGTCCCCATGTAACTGAGTCAAAACAGATTGTGCAAAACCCGACTTGTGATGCACAAATAAGTTGAATAGCATAGTGTAATCTGGTAATCCCAAGGCTGGTGCTGAAGTGAGGGACTGCTTAAGGTTCTGGAAAGCATTCCGGGATACTTCATTCCACATCCTTTAAGCATTGTGAGAATATAGTAGATTCATTCACAGCTCGTAGGTCATGGACAAACCTCCATTTGTGTGGGCTTCTGAACTGGACGAATCTGTGTGTTACACGGACTTCTCATTTATGCTTATAGTGATTCACAGATCACAGAATGTAAAGTACTTGTTTTCTAATCTTATTAAAAGGCTTCCAAACCCAAGATTTTTCCAATACACCCAAAATGTTGATCAAGAGATCACCTGAAATATCTCAAAATCCCAATTCAACTGTTTTACTGCCACTCTTTATCAAAAAAAAATCCTCTTACTGAGCTAGAAGCTTTTGTACCAAGAATTTACACCAAGGACAATGAGAGTGTACTCCCCCAGCCTGCACCTCGAGAGACCCACAAAGGCTTTTTAAAAAAAAAAGGCATTACAACTTTTAACCACCATGTCTCAACAAACCTATCCTTTGTGCATTTCCTAGCTCCGTAACCTCTCATCCGAATAAATCCACACCTGCGCTTCTAACTTAAAATGTCTTAAACTTCCCACATACAGGACAACACTATGAAGGGTTAAAAAAAACTTCACTTTGTTTGAAAAAGTGGGCGGAGCTAAAACAAACAGGCAGCTCCACAACTTTTCCAAACAGGTTTCCAGACACAAGGAAAAAAGACAGAAGCACTCTCATTCAAAGACAAGACATTCACGCACTCTCATTCAAAGACAAGACATTCACAAGTCTCTCTCCATTCAATAAAGCTTTTTCTTTTACTAGCTTCATTTTTTTTTCATAAGTCACTATCAGGTTCTCTTTTTTTTTTTCATTTGATTTACTTCCTCTGTTAATTTTACATGGGCTTGAAGAATCGGAACCCAGGCCTTTTCTATTACTTTCCTTTTTTTTTTTACCTGGATCTCTGTTTATAAGACACTCCTGGAGGCAAGTTGTTCTCTCTAAATTAAATGAACCATCGGGTGGAAATGGCCTGTTTTCACCCTTAGTCCACTTTACCGTTTTTTGTTTCTTTGGTCAATTGAAGACTGACCACAATTCTGGAGCATGACATAGGCTGGTGTGCCTTTTGTGGTGTTTTAACTTGCTCCGGCACCCATTCTGGATGATTAAGATTTTCCCACAGTTTCTGATCTCACAATCCTTTCGGCCAACCGAGTTCTCTACGCCCACTTCTCCTGGCCGTTACGTGGCCTGAAAAGGCTCTTAATTCGGGCTCAGTCTGGGTGTGTGAGATATGTTGGCACGAACCAACCGTAGTTGATCAATCAGTTACTGTTTCTTTTCTCAATCAATCCTTGTGTTTTTTTTTTTCCGAATCACAATTTTCCCTAGTGACTCTTCCCGTTTCTCTAATGGCAATGACTCACAAAGGTATTGCACACAACAGTAATACAAGGACAACAAACAATATTCCCGTGAGTACACAAATCATAACCTCTAAACAAATTCTCAGTCTGCGTTGTACGCCACTACAGACCGAGTCCTTAACTTATCCTAATAACAGCTGATAAAACTTAAGGTTCCGTACCCAAACTCTTTGATCGATTGCGCTCTTTTTTTTTTAATAGTCTTATCACAAAAGAACCCCTTCCGAATTAAAAACAATAAAAATCTTATCACATAAGAACCTTCGATCGATTATTAGCGCTTTCTTTTTTTCTTTTCTTTTAATAGTCTTATCACATAAGAACCCCTTCCGAATTAAAAACAATAAAAATCTTATCACATAAGAACCTGGAACCCTTTTCGATCGATTAGCGCTTTCTTTTACCTACTGAAACCTTCCCCGGGCTGTCTCGAGATTTTTTCCAGAACCTGTTCTCTTCTGCTGGCGAGCTGAGAAAGAAATGGTTATAAAAAAAATACCTTTAACTTTTAAATGCCGAGTCTTGTAGATGCAGTACCTCAGCTGTGGACAACAGATTACATCTGCGATTCAACAGTGAAGAAACCTCTTGTGAGCAAAGGCTCACCTTGTTTGGCCACCGAAGCCTTTCACTGGAGAGGCACTATGCCTGTATCCGTTTTACTCACAGAACAGAGAGTATGCATCTCGGTGGAACCTCCAATAACTGTCGAAATCTCGACCTCAGAAAAGAATGACTCCGACACTTACAGCTCCGATAGAAGTTTCCCTTTTAATTTACTTGCTCGCAAGGGGTAAGTTTCACTCAGTCAAGGGCTAAATGAAACCTCCGCAATGGTACAGCTTCACAAGATATTTATACAGTAAAACCCAAGTTCTGGCCTCTCCCTGTGTATTGCTCTGTCTCACAGTCAGTGAATACAGATAAAGAGTTAATTACTATATCCTGGACTGAAATGGTGTCAAGATATTTCCTTTTGTCAGGGTTATCAGAAAGCCAAACGGCCATTACTCAATGAGTCATAGGTAATGGGCTATCACCTGTCTTGTATTGTATCAGGATTATCCAATTTCCTGGTTAGTTTACCTGTTTGCTTCAAATGGATGAGGTAAAGGAAAGAGATAATGGCTAGAAGATAAGGGTGGGGTGACATGGAACTCCTGTAGTGTAGACAATAGGAGAGCACCATGGGGGGTTACTTGTCTCAGCATGACTTGTCTCCTAGCTGTCTGATAACCATCAGCCATCTAACAGCAGGTTTAGCTGTTTAAAATAAGCTGGCTGCTAAAATGCAGAAAGTTCTGGAAGGGCCAGGACTCCATTTTAATCAAAAGGCACACAAATACCGTTTGGTATCAGCTTAGATAAAAATACATTTCCACAACATTCACACACACTTTAGCTGGGTCTGGATCACCAGACACTGAGACTGGTCCCTCACACACTGATCCTCACATTCACACACACTTCAGCTGGGTCTAGATCACTGGACACTGAGACTGGTCCCTCATACACTGACCCTCACATTCACACACACTTCAGCTGTGTCTGGATCACTAGACCCTGAGGCTGGTACCACACACACTGATCCTCACATTCACGCACACTTCAGCTGGGTCTGGATCACTGGACCCTGAGGCTGGTCCCTCACACACTGATCCTTACATTCACACACACTTCAGCTGGGTCTGGATCACTCGAACCTGAGACTGGTCCCTCACACACTGATCCTCACATTCACACACACTTCAGCTGGGTCTGGATCACTCGACCCTGAGACTGGTCCCTCACACACTGATCCTCACATTCACACACACTTCAGCTGGGTCTGGATCACTAGACCCTGAGACTGGTCCCTCACACACTGACCCTCACATTCACACACACTTCAGCTGGGTCTGGATCACTACACACTGAGACTGGTCCCTCACACTCTGATCCTCACATTCACACACACTTCAGCTGGGTCTGGATCACTGGATCCTGAGACTTGTCCCTCACACACTGAACCTCACATTCACACACACTTCAGCTGGGTCTGGATCACTGGACCCTGAGACTGGTCCCTCACACACTGATCCTCACATTCACACACACTTCAGCTGGGTCTGGATCACTAGACCCTGAGACTGGTCCCTCACACACTGACCCTCACATTCACACACACTTCAGCTGGGTCTGGATCATTAGACCCTGAGACTGGTCCCTCACACACTGAGCCTCACATTCACACACACTTCAGCTGGGTCTGGATCACTGAATCCTGAGACTGGTCCCTCACACACTGATCATCACATTCCCACACACTTCAGCTGGTTCTGGATCACTAGAGCCTGAGACTGGTCCCTCACACACTGAGCCTCACATTCACACACACTTCAGCTGGGTCTGGATCATGGACCCTGAGACTGGTCCCTCACACACTGATCCTCACATTCACACACACTTCAGCTGGGTCTGGATCACTGGACCCTGAGACTTGTACCTCACACACTGATCCTCACATTCACACACACTTCAGCTCGGTCTGGATCACTGGACCCTGAGACTGGTCCCTCACACACTGAGCCTCACATTCACACACTCTTCAGCTGGGTCTGGATCACTAGACCCTGAGACTGGTCCCTCACACACTGAGTCTCACATTCACACACACTTCAGCTGGGTTTGGATCACTGGACTCTGAGACTGGTCCCTCCCACACTGATCATCACATTCACACACACTTGAGCTGGGTCTGGATCACTAGACCCTGAGACTGGTCCCTCACACACTGATCCTCACATTCACACACACTTCAGCTGGGTCTGGATCACTGGACCCTGAGACTGGTCCCTCACACACTGAGCCTCACATTCACACACACTTCAGCTGGGTCTGGATCACTGGACCCTGAGGCTGGTCCCTTACACACTGATCCTCACATTCACACACACTTCAGCTGGGTCTGGATCACTGGATCCTGAGACTGGTCCCTCACACACTGATCCTCACATTCACACACACTTCAGCTGGGTCTGGATCACTAGACCCTGAGACTGGTCCCTCACACACTGACCCTCACATTCACACACACTTCAGCTGGGTCTGGATCACTACACACTGAGACTGGTCCCTCACACACTGATCCTCACATTCACACACACTTCAGCTGGGTCTGGATCACTGGACCCTGAGACTTGTGCCTCACACACTGAACCTCACATTCACACACACTTCAGCTGGATCTGGATCACGAGACCCTGAGACTGGTCCCTCACACACTGATCATCACATTCACACACACTTCAGCTGGGTCTGGATCACTAGACCCTGACACTGTTCCCTCACACATTGAGCCTCACATTCACACACACTTCAGCTGGGTCTGGATCACTGGACCCTGAGACTGGTCCCCCACACACTGACCCTCACATTCACACACACTTCAGCTGGGTCTGGATCACTAGACACTGAGACTGGTCCATCACACACTGACCCTCACATTCACACACACTTCAGCTGGGTCTGGATCATTAGACCCTGAGACTGGTCCCTCACACACTGAGCCTCACATTCACACACACTTCAGCTGTGTCTGGATCACTGGATCCTGAGACTGGTCCCTCACACACTGATCATCACATTCACACACACTTCAGCTGGTTCTGGATCACTAGACCCTGAAACTGGTCCCTCACACACTGAGCCTCACATTCACACACACTTCAGCTGCGTCTGGATCACTGGACCCTGAGACTGGTCCCTCACACACTGAGCCTCACATTCACACACACTTCAGCTGGGTCTGGATCACTGGACCCTGAGACTGGTCCCTCACACACTGAGCCTCACATTCACACACACTTCAGCTGGGTCTGGATCACTGGACCCTGAGACTGGTCCCTCACACACTGAGCCTCACATTCACACACTCTTCAGCTGGATCTGGATCACGAGACGCTGAGACTGGTCCCTCACACACTGATCGTCACATTCACACACACTTCAGCTGGGTCTGGATCACTAGACCCTGAGACTGGTCCCTCACACACTGACCCTCACATTCACACACACTTCAGCTGGGTCTGGATCACTTGACCCTGAGACTGGTCCCTCACACACTGATCCTCACATTCACACACACTTCAGCTGGGTCTAGATCACTGGACACTGAGACTGGTCCCTCACACACTGACCCTCACATTCACACACACTTCAGCTGTGTCTGGATCACTAGACCCTGAGGCTGGTACCTCACACACTGATCCTCACATTCACGCACACTTCAGCTGGGTCTGGATCACTGGACCCTGAGGCTGGTCCCTCACACACTGATCCTTACATTCACACACACTTCAGCTGGGTCTGGATCACTGGAACCTGAGACTGGTCCCTCACACACTGATCCTCACATTCACACACACTTCAGCTGGGTCTGGATCACTCGACCCTGAGACTGGTCCCTCACACACTGATCCTCACATTCACACACACTTCAGCTGGGTCTGGATCACTAGACCCTGAGACTGGTCCCTCACACACTGACCCTCACATTCACACACACTTCAGCTGGGTCTGGATCACTACACACTGAGACTGGTCCCTCACACACTGATCCTCACATTCACACACACTTCAGCTGGGTCTGGATCACTGGATCCTGAGACTTGTCCCTCACACACTGAACCTCACATTCACACACACTTCAGCTGGATCTGGATCACGAGAACCTGAGACTGGTCCCTCACACACTGATCATCACATTCACACACACTTCAGCTGGGTCTGGATCACTAGAACCTGACACTGGTCCCTCACACATTGAGCCTCACATTCACACACACTTCAGCTGGGTCTGGATCACTGGACCCTGAGACTGGTCCCTCACACACTGATCCTCACATTCACACACACTTCAGCTGGGTCTGGATCACTAGACCCTGAGACTGGTCCCTCACACACTGACCCTCACATTCACACACACTTCAGCTGGGTCTGGATCATTAGACCCTGAGACTGGTCCCTCACACACTGAGCCTCACATTCACACACACTTCAGCTGGGTCTGGATCACTGAATCCTGAGACTGGTCCCTCACACACTGATCATCACATTCCCACACACTTCAGCTGGTTCTGGATCACTAGAGCCTGAGACTGGTCCCTCACACACTGAGCCTCACATTCACACACACTTCAGCTGGGTCTGGATCATGGACCCTGAGACTGGTCCCTCACACACTGATCCTCACATTCACACACACTTCAGCTGGGTCTGGATCACTGGACCCTGAGACTTGTACCTCACACACTGATCCTCACATTCACACACACTTCAGCTCGGTCTGGATCACTGGACCCTGAGACTGGTCCCTCACACACTGAGCCTCACATTCACACACTCTTCAGCTGGGTCTGGATCACTAGACCCTGAGACTGGTCCCTCACACACTGAGTCTCACATTCACACACACTTCAGCTGGGTTTGGATCACTGGACTCTGAGACTGGTCCCTCCCACACTGATCATCACATTCACACACACTTGAGCTGGGTCTGGATCACTAGACCCTGAGACTGGTCCCTCACACACTGATCCTCACATTCACACACACTTCAGCTGGGTCTGGATCACTGGACCCTGAGACTGGTCCCTCACACACTGAGCCTCACATTCACACACACTTCAGCTGGGTCTGGATCACTGGACCCTGAGGCTGGTCCCTTACACACTGATCCTCACATTCACACACACTTCAGCTGGGTCTGGATCACTGGATCCTGAGACTGGTCCCTCACACACTGATCCTCACATTCACACACACTTCAGCTGGGTCTGGATCACTAGACCCTGAGACTGGTCCCTCACACACTGACCCTCACATTCACACACACTTCAGCTGGGTCTGGATCACTACACACTGAGACTGGTCCCTCACACACTGATCCTCACATTCACACACACTTCAGCTGGGTCTGGATCACTGGACCCTGAGACTTGTGCCTCACACACTGAACCTCACATTCACACACACTTCAGCTGGATCTGGATCACGAGACCCTGAGACTGGTCCCTCACACACTGATCATCACATTTACACACACTTCAGCTGGGTCTGGATCACTAGACCCTGACACTGGTCCCTCACACATTGAGCCTCACATTCACACACACTTCAGCTGGGTCTGGATCACTGGACCCTGAGACTGGTCCCCCACACACTGATCCTCACATTCACACACACTTCAGCTGGGTCTGGATCACTAGACCCTGAGACTGGTCCCTCACACACTGACCCTCACATTCACACACACTTCAGCTGGGTCTGGATCATTAGACCCTGAGACTGGTCCCTCACACACTGAGCCTCACATTCACACACACTTCAGCTGTGTCTGGATCACTGGATCCTGAGACTGGTCCCTCACACACTGATCATCACATTCACACACACTTCAGCTGGTTCTGGATCACTAGACCCTGAGACTGGTCCCTCACACACTGAGCCTCACATTCACACACACTTCAGCTGGGTCTGGATCACTGGACCCTGAGACTGGTCCCTCACACACTGAGCCTCACATTCACACACACTTCAGCTGGGTCTGGATCACTGAATCCTGAGACTGGTCCCTCACACACTGATCATCACATTCCCACACACTTCAGCTGGTTCTGGATCACTAGAGCCTGAGACTGGTCCCTCACACACTGAGCCTCACATTCACACACACTTCAGCTGGGTCTGGATCATGGACCCTGAGACTGGTCCCTCACACACTGATCCTCACATTCACACACACTTCAGCTGGGTCTGGATCACTGGACCCTGAGACTTGTACCTCACACACTGATCCTCACATTCACACACACTTCAGCTCGGTCTGGATCACTGGACCCTGAGACTGGTCCCTCACACACTGAGCCTCACATTCACACACTCTTCAGCTGGGTCTGGATCACTAGACCCTGAGACTGGTCCCTCACACACTGAGTCTCACATTCACACACACTTCAGCTGGGTTTGGATCACTGGACTCTGAGACTGGTCCCTCCCACACTGATCATCACATTCACACACACTTGAGCTGGGTCTGGATCACTGGACCCTGAGACTGGTCCCTCACACACTGATCCTCACATTCACACACACTTCAGCTGGGTCTGGATCACTGGACCCTGAGACTGGTCCCTCACACACTGAGCCTCACATTCACACACACTTCAGCTGGGTCTGGATCACTGGACCCTGAGGCTGGTCCCTTACACACTGATCCTCACATTCACACACACTTCAGCTGGGTCTGGATCACTGGATCCTGAGACTGGTCCCTCACACACTGATCCTCACATTCACACACACTTCAGCTGGGTCTGGATCACTAGACCCTGAGACTGGTCCCTCACACACTGACCCTCACATTCACACACACTTCAGCTGGGTCTGGATCACTACACACTGAGACTGGTCCCTCACACACTGATCCTCACATTCACACACACTTCAGCTGGGTCTGGATCACTGGACCCTGAGACTTGTGCCTCACACACTGAACCTCACATTCACACACACTTCAGCTGGATCTGGATCACGAGACCCTGAGACTGGTCCCTCACACACTGATCATCACATTTACACACACTTCAGCTGGGTCTGGATCACTAGACCCTGACACTGGTCCCTCACACATTGAGCCTCACATTCACACACACTTCAGCTGGGTCTGGATCACTGGACCCTGAGACTGGTCCCCCACACACTGATCCTCACATTCACACACACTTCAGCTGGGTCTGGATCACTAGA
The DNA here is from genome assembly GCF_044704955.1 of Pristiophorus japonicus. Classification (NCBI taxonomy): domain Eukaryota; kingdom Metazoa; phylum Chordata; class Chondrichthyes; family Pristiophoridae; genus Pristiophorus; species Pristiophorus japonicus. The sequence continues at coordinate 335,300 of NW_027254835.1, read as the reverse complement.
CCCTGAGACTGGTCCCTCACACACTGACCCTCACATTCACACACACTTCAGCTGGGTCTGGATCATTAGACCCTGAGACTGGTCCCTCACACACTGAGCCTCACATTCACACACACTTCAGCTGTGTCTGGATCACTGGATCCTGAGACTGGTCCCTCACACACTGATCATCACATTCACACACACTTCAGCTGGTTCTGGATCACTAGACCCTGAGACTGGTCCCTCACACACTGAGCCTCACATTCACACACACTTCAGCTGGGTCTGGATCACTGGACCCTGAGACTGGTCCCTCACACACTGAGCCTCACATTCACACACACTTCAGCTGGGTCTGGATCACTGGACCCTGAGACTGGTCCCTCACACACTGAGCCTCACATTCACACACACTTCAGCTGGGTCTGGATCACTGGACCCTGAGACTGGTCCCTCACACACTGAGCCTCACATTCACACACACTTCAGCTGGGTCTGGATCACTGGACCCTGAGACTGGTCCCTCACACACTGAGCCTCACATTCACACACTCTTCAGCTGGATCTGGATCACGAGACGCTGAGACTGGTCCCTCACACACTGATCGTCACATTCACACACACTTCAGCTGGGTCTGGATCACTAGACCCTGAGACTGGTCCCTCACACACTGACCCTGACATTCACACACACTTCAGCTGGGTCTGGATCACTGGACCCTGAGACTGGTCCCTCACACACTGATCCTCACATTCACACACACTTCAGCTGGGTCTAGATCACTGGACACTGAGACTGGTCCCTCACACACTGACCCTCACATTCACACACACTTCAGCTGTGTCTGGATCACTAGACCCTGAGGCTGGTACCTCACACACTGATCCTCACATTCACGCACACTTCAGCTGGGTCTGGATCACTGGACCCTGAGGCTGGTCCCTCACACACTGATCCTTACATTCACACACACTTCAGCTGGGTCTGGATCACTGGAACCTGAGACTGGTCCCTCACACACTGATCCTCACATTCACACACACTTCAGCTGGGTCTGGATCACTCGACCCTGAGACTGGTCCCTCACACACTGATCCTCACATTCACACACACTTCAGCTGGGTCTGGATCACTAGACCCTGAGACTGGTCCCTCACACACTGACCCTCACATTCACACACACTTCAGCTGGGTCTGGATCACTACACACTGAGACTGGTCCCTCACACACTGATCCTCACATTCACACACACTTCAGCTGGGTCTGGATCACTGGATCCTGAGACTTGTCCCTCACACACTGAACCTCACATTCACACACACTTCAGCTGGATCTGGATCACGAGAACCTGAGACTGGTCCCTCACACACTGATCATCACATTCACACACACTTCAGCTGGGTCTGGATCACTAGAACCTGACACTGGTCCCTCACACATTGAGCCTCACATTCACACACACTTCAGCTGGGTCTGGATCACTGGACCCTGAGACTGGTCCCTCACACACTGATCCTCACATTCACACACACTTCAGCTGGGTCTGGATCACTAGACCCTGAGACTGGTCCCTCACACACTGACCCTCACATTCACACACACTTCAGCTGGGTCTGGATCATTAGACCCTGAGACTGGTCCCTCACACACTGAGCCTCACATTCACACACACTTCAGCTGGGTCTGGATCACTGAATCCTGAGACTGGTCCCTCACACACTGATCATCACATTCCCACACACTTCAGCTGGTTCTGGATCACTAGAGCCTGAGACTGGTCCCTCACACACTGAGCCTCACATTCACACACACTTCAGCTGGGTCTGGATCATGGACCCTGAGACTGGTCCCTCACACACTGATCCTCACATTCACACACACTTCAGCTGGGTCTGGATCACTGGACCCTGAGACTTGTACCTCACACACTGATCCTCACATTCACACACACTTCAGCTCGGTCTGGATCACTGGACCCTGAGACTGGTCCCTCACACACTGAGCCTCACATTCACACACTCTTCAGCTGGGTCTGGATCACTAGACCCTGAGACTGGTCCCTCACACACTGAGTCTCACATTCACACACACTTCAGCTGGGTTTGGATCACTGGACTCTGAGACTGGTCCCTCCCACACTGATCATCACATTCACACACACTTGAGCTGGGTCTGGATCACTAGACCCTGAGACTGGTCCCTCACACACTGATCCTCACATTCACACACACTTCAGCTGGGTCTGGATCATTAGACCCTGAGACTGGTCCCTCACACACTGAGCCTCACATTCACACACACTTCAGCTGTGTCTGGATCACTGGATCCTGAGACTGGTCCCTCACACACTGATCATCACATTCACACACACTTCAGCTGGTTCTGGATCACTAGACCCTGAGACTGGTCCCTCACACACTGAGCCTCACATTCACACACACTTCAGCTGGGTCTGGATCACTGGACCCTGAGACTGGTCCCTCACACACTGATCCTCACATTCACACACACTTCAGCTGGGTCTGGATCACTGGACCCTGAGACTTGTACCTCACACACTGATCCTCACATTCACACACACTTCAGCTCGGTCTGGATCACTGGACCCTGAGACTGGTCCCTCACACACTGAGCCTCACATTCACACACTCTTCAGCTGGGTCTGGATCACTAGACCCTGAGACTGGTCCCTCACACACTGAGTCTCACATTCACACACACTTCAGCTGGGTTTGGATCACTGGACTCTGAGACTGGTCCCTCACACACTGAGCCTCACATTCACACACACTTCAGCTGGGTCTGGATCACTGGACCCTGAGACTGGTCCCTCACACACTGAGCCTCACATTCACACACACTTTAGCTGGGTCTGGATCACCAGACACTGAGACTGGTCCCTCACACACTGATCCTCACATTCACACACACTTCAGCTGGGTCTGGATCACTGGACCCTGAGACTGGTCCCTCACACACTGAGCCTCACATTCACACACACTTCAGCTGGGTCTGGATCACTGGACCCTGAGACTGGTCCCTCACACACTGATCCTCACATTCACACACACTTCAGCTGGGTCTGGATCACTGGACCCTGAGACTGGTCCCTCACACACTGAGCCTCACATTCACACACACTTCAGCTGGGTCTGGATCACTGGACCCTGAGACTGGTCCCTCACACACTGAGCCTCACATTCACACACACTTCAGCTGGATCTGGATCACGAGACGCTGAGACTGGTCCCTCACACACTGATCGTCACATTCACACACACTTCAGCTGGGTCTGGATCATTAGACCCTGAGACTGGTCCCTCACACACTGACCCTCACATTCACACACACCTCAGCTGGGTCTGGATCACTGGACCCTGAGACTGGTCCCTCACACACTGATCCTCACATTCACACACACTTCAGCTGGGTCTGGATCACTAGACCCTGAGACAGGTCCCTCACACACTGATCCTCACATTCACACACACTTCAGCTGGGTCTAGATCACTGGACACTGAGACTGGTCCCTCACACACTGACCCTCACATTCACACACACTTCAGCTGTGTCTGGATCACTAGACCCTGAGGCTGGTACCTCACACACTGATCCTCACATTCACGCACACTTCAGCTGGGTCTGGATCACTGGACCCTGAGGCTGGTCCCTCACACACTGATCCTTACATTCACACACACTTCAGCTGGGTCTGGATCACTGGAACCTGAGACTGGTCCCTCACACACTGATCCTCACATTCACACACACTTCAGCTGGGTCTGGATCACTCGACTCTGAGACTGGTCCCTCACACACTGATCCTCACATTCACACACACTTCAGCTGGGTCTGGATCACTAGACCCTGAGACTGGTCCCTCACACACTGACCCTCACATTCACACACACTTCAGCTGGGTCTGGATCACTACACACTGAGACTCGTCCCTCACACACTGATCCTCACATTCACACACACTTCAGCTGGGTCTGGATCATTGGATCCTGAGACTTGTCCCTCACACACTGAACCTCACATTCACACACACTTCAGCTGGATCTGGATCACGAGACCCTGAGACTGGTCCCTCACACACTGATCATCACATTCACACACACTTCAGCTGGGTCTGGATCACTAGAACCTGACACTGGTCCCTCACACATTGAGCCTCACATTCACACACACTTCAGCTGGGTCTGGATCACTAGATCCTGAGACTGGTCCCTCACACACTGACCCTCACATTCACACACACTTCAGCTGGGTCTGGATCATTAGACCCTGAGACTGGTCCCTCACACACTGAGCCTCACATTCACACACACTTCAGCTGGGTCTGGATCACTGGATCCTGAGACTGGTCCCTCACACACTGATCATCACATTCACACACACTTCAGCTGGTTCTGGATCACTAGACCCTGAGACTGGTCCCTCACACACTGAGCCTCACATTCACACACACTTCAGCTGGGTCTGGATCATGGACCCTGAGACTGGTCCCTCACACACTGATCCTCACATTCACACACACATCATCTGGGTCTGGATCACTGGACCCTGAGACTTGTACCTCACACAATGATCCTCACATTCACACACACTTCAGCTCGGTCTGGATCACTGGACCCTGAGACTGGTCCCTCACACACTGAGCCTCACATTCACACACTCTTCAGCTGGGTCTGGATCACTAGACCCTGAGCCTGGTCCCTCACACACTGAGTCTCACATTCACACACACTTCAGCTGGGTTTGGATCACTGGACTCTGAGACTGGTCCCTCCCACACTGATCATCACATTCACACACACTTGAGCTGGGTCTGGATCACTAGACCCTGAGACTGGTCCCTCACACACTGATCCTCACATTCACACACACTTCAGCTGGGTCTGGATCACTGGACCCTGAGACTGGTCCCTCACACACTGAGCCTCACATTCACACACACTTCAGCTGGGTCTGGATCACTGGACCCTGAGGCTGGTCCCTTACACACTGATCCTCACATTCACACACACTTCAGCTGGGTCTGGATCACTGGATCCTGAGACTGGTCCCTCACACACTGATCCTCACATTCACACACACTTCAGCTGGGTCTGGATCACTAGACCCTGAGACTGGTCCCTCACACACTGACCCTCACATTCACACACACTTCAGCTGGGTCTGGATCACTACACACTGAGACTGGTCCCTCACACACTGATCCTCACATTCACACACACTTCAGCTGGGTCTGGATCACTGGACCCTGAGACTTGTGCCTCACACACTGAACCTCACATTCACACACACTTCAGCTGGATCTGGATCACGAGACCCTGAGACTGGTCCCTCACACACTGATCATCACATTCACACACACTTCAGCTGGGTCTGGATCACTAGACCCTGACACTGGTCCCTCACACATTGAGCCTCACATTCACACACACTTCAGCTGGGTCTGGATCACTGGACCCTGAGACTGGTCCCCCACACACTGATCCTCACATTCACACACACTTCAGCTGGGTCTGGATCACTAGACCCTGAGACTGGTCCCTCACACACTGACCCTCACATTCACACACACTTCAGCTGGGTCTGGATCATTAGACCCTGAGACTGGTCCCTCACACACTGAGCCTCACATTCACACACACTTCAGCTGGGTCTGGATCACTGGATCCTGAGACTGGTCCCTCACACACTGATCATCACATTCACACACACTTCAGCTGGTTCTGGATCACTAGACCCTGAGACTGGTCCCTCACACACTGAGCCTCACATTCACACACACTTCAGCTGGGTCTGGATCACTGGACCCTGAGACTGGTCCCTCACACACTGATCCTCACATTCACACACACTTCAGCTGGGTCTGGATCACTGGACCCTGAGACTTGTACCTCACACACTGATCCTCACATTCACACACACTTCAGCTCGGTCTGGATCACTGGACCCTGAGACTGGTCCCTCACACACTGAGCCTCACATTCACACACTCTTCAGCTGGGTCTGGATCACTAGACCCTGAGACTGGTCCCTCACACACTGAGTCTCACATTCACACACACTTCAGCTGGGTTTGGATCACTGGACTCTGAGACTGGTCCCTCCCACACTGATCATCACATTCACACACACTTGAGCTGGGTCTGGATCACTAGACACTGAGACTGGTCCCTCACACACTGATCCTCACATTCACACACAGTTCAGCTGGGTCTGGATCACTGGACCCTGAGACTGGTCCCTCACACACTGAGCCTCACATTCACACACACTTCAGCTGGGTCTGGATCACTGGACCCTGAGGCTGGTCCCTTACACACTGATCCTCACATTCACACACACTTCAGCTGGGTCTGGATCACTGGATCCTGAGACTGGTCCCTCACACACAGAACCTCATATTCACACACACTTCAGCTGGGTCTGGATCACTAGACCCTGAGACTGGTCCCTCACACACTGATCCTCACATTCACACACACTTCAGTTGTGTCTGGATCACTGGACCCTGAGACTGGTCCCTCACACACTGAGCCTCACATTCACACACACTTCAGCTAGGTCTGGATCACTAGAACCTGAGACTGGTCCCTCATACACTGATCCTCACATTCACACACACTTCAGCTGGGTCTGGATCACTAGATCCTGAGGCTGGTACCTCACACACTGATCCTCACATGCACACACACTTCAGCTGGGTCTGGATCACTGGACCCTGAGACTGGTCCCTCACACACTGATCCTCACATTCACACACACTTCAGCTGGGTCTGGATCACTGGACCCTGAGACTGGTCCCTCACACACTGATCCTTACATTCACACACACTTCAGCTGGGTCTGGATCACTGGACCCTGAGACTGGTCCCTCACACACTGATCCTCACATTCACACGCACTTCAGCTGGGTCTGGATCACTAGACACTGCGACTGGTCCCTCACACACTGATCCTCACATTCACACACAATTCAGCTGGGTCTGGATCACTAGACCCTGAGACTGGTCCCTCACACACTGAGCCTCACATTCACACACACTTCAGCTGGGTCTGGATCACTACACACTGAGACTGGTCCCTCACACACTGATCCTCACATTCACACACACTTCAGCTGTGTCTGGATCACTGGACCCTGAGAGTGGTCCCTCACACACTGATCCTCACATTCACACACACTTCAGCTGGGTCTGGATCACTGGACCCTGAGACTGGTCCCTCACACACTGATCCTCACATTCACACACACTTCAGCTGGGTCTGGATCATTAGACCCTCTGACTGGTCCCTCACACACTGAGCCTCACATTCACACACACTTCAGCTGGGTCTGGATCACTGGACCCTGAGACTGGTCCCTCACACACTGATCCTCACATTCACACACACTTCAGCTGGGTCTGGATCACTGGACCCTGAGACTGGTCCCTCACACACTGAGCCTCACATTCACACACACTTCTGCTGGGTCTGGATCACTGGACCCTGAGACTGGTCCCTCACACACTGAGCCTCACATTCACACACACTTCAGCTGGATCTGGATCACGAGACCCTGAGACTGGTCCCTCACACACTGAGCCTCACATTCACACACACTTCAGCTGGGTCTGGATCACTGCACACTGAGACTGGTCCCTCACACACTGATCCTCACATTCACACACACTTCAGCTGGTTCTGGATCACTGGACCTGAGACTGGTCCCTCACACACTGAGCCTCACATTCACACACATTTCAGCTTGGTCTGGATCACTGGACCCTGAGACTGGTCCCTCACACACTGAGCCTCACATTCACACACATTTCAGCTGGATCTGGATCACGAGACCCTGAGACTGGTCCCTCACACACTGAGCCTCACATTCACACACACTTCAGCTGGGTCTGGATCACTACACATTGAGACTGGTCCCTCACACAGTGATCCTCACATTCACACACACTTCAGCTGGTTCTGGATCACTGGAACCTGAGACTGGTCCCTCACACACTGATCCTCACATTCACACACACTTCAGTTGTGTCTGGATCACTCGACCCTGAGACTGGTCCCTCACACACTGAGCCTCACATTCACACACACTTCAGCTGGGTCTGGATCACTGGACCCTGAGACTGGTCCCTCACACACTGAGCCTCACATTCACACACACTTCAGCTGGGTCTAGATCACAGGACCCAGGAGACTGGTCCCTCACACACTGAGCCTCACATTCACACAGTCTTCAGCTGGGTCTGGATCACTTGACCCTGAGGCTGGTCCCTCACACACTGAGCCTCACATTCACACACACTTCAGCTGGGTCTGGATCACTGGAACCTGAGACTGGTCCCTCACACACTGAGCCTCACATTCACACACACTTCAGCTGGGTCTGGATCACTGGACCCTGAGACTGGTTGCTCACACACTGAGCCTCACATTCACACACACTTCAGCTGGGTCTGGATCCCTGTACTGAGGCTGGTCCCTCACACACTGAGCCTCACATTCACACACACTTCAGCCGGGTATGGATCACTGGAACGTGAGACTGGTCCCTCACACACTGAGCCTCACATTCACACACATTTCAGCTGGGTCTGGATCACTGGACCCTGAGGCTGGTCCCACACACACTGAGCGTCACATTCACACACACTTCAGCTGGGTCTGGATCACTGGATCACTGGACCCTGAGATTGGTCCCTCACACACTGAGCCTCACATTCACACACACTTCAGCTGGGTCTGGATCACTGGACCCTGAGACTAGTCCCTCACACACTAAGCCTAACATTCACACACACTTCAGCTGGGTCTGGATCACTAGACCCTGAGACTGGTCCCTCACACACTGATCCTCACATTCACACACACTTCAGCTGGGTCTGGATCACTGGACCTTGACACTGGTCCCTCACACACTGAGCTTCACATTCACACACACTTCAGCTGGGTCTGGATCACTGGACCCTGAGACTGGTCCCTCACACACTGAGCCTCACATTCACACACACTTCAGCTGGGTCTGTATCACTGGACCCTGAGACTGGTCCCTCACACACTGAGCCTCACATTCACACACACTCCAGCTGGGTCTGGATCACTGGACCCTGAGACTGGTCCCTCACACACTGAGCCTCACATTCACACACACTTCAGCTGTGTCTGGATCCCTGGACCTGAGGCTTGTCCCTCACACACTGAGCGTCACATTCACACACACTTCAGCTATGTCTGGATCACTGGACACTGAGGATGGTCCCTCACACACTAAGCCTAACATTCACACACACTTCAGCTGGGTCTGGATCACTAGACCCTGAGACTGGTCCCTCACACACTGAGCCTCACATTCACACACACTTCAGCTGGATCTGTATCACTGGACCCTGAGACTGGTCCTTCACACACTGAGCCTCACATTCGCACACACTGCAGCTGGGTCTGGATCACTGGACCCTGAGGCTGGTCCCTCACACACTGATCCTTACATTCACATACACTTCAGCTGGGTCTGTATCACTGGAGCCTGAGGCTGGTCCCTTTCACAGTGAGCCTCACATTCACACACACTTCAGCTGGGTCTGGATCACTGGACCCTGAGATTGGTCCCTCACACACTGAGCCTCACATTCACACACACTTCAGCTGGGTCTGGATCACTGGACCCTGAGACTGGTCCCTCACACACTGAGCCTCACATTCACACACACTTCAGCTGGTTCTGGATCACTGGACCCTGAGACTGGTCCCTCACACACTGAACTTTACATTCACACACACTTCAGCTGGGTCTGGATCACTGGACCCTGAGACTGGTCCCTCAAACACTGAGCCTCACATTCACACACACTTCAGCTGGGTCTGCATCACTGGACCCTGAGACTGGTCCCTCACACACTGAGCCTCACATTCACACACTCTTCAGCTGGGTCTGGATCACTGGACCCTGAGACTGGTCCCTCACACAATGATCCTCACATTCACACACTCTTCAGCTGGGTCTGGATCACTGGACCCTGAGACTGGTCCCTCACACACTGATCCTCACATTCACACACACTTCAGCTGGGTCTGGATCACTGGACCCTGAGACTGGTCCCTCACACACTGAGCCTCACATTCACACACACTTCAGCTGGGTCTGGATCACTGGACCTTGAGACTGGTCCCTCACACACTGAGCCTCACATTCACACACTCTTCAGCTGGGTCTGGATCACTAGACCCTGAGACTGGTCCCTCACACACTGAGTCTCACATTCACACACACTTCAGCTGGGTTTGGATCACTGGACTCTGAGACTGGTCCCTCCCACACTGATCATCACATTCACACACACTTGAGCTGGGTCTGGATCACTAGACCCTGAGACTGGTCCCTCACACACTGATCCTCACATTCACACACACTTCAGCTGGGTCTGGATCATTAGACCCTGAGACTGGTCCCTCACACACTGAGCCTCACATTCACACACACTTCAGCTGTGTCTGGATCACTGGATCCTGAGACTGGTCCCTCACACACTGATCATCACATTCACACACACTTCAGCTGGTTCTGGATCACTAGACCCTGAGACTGGTCCCTCACACACTGAGCCTCACATTCACACACACTTCAGCTGGGTCTGGATCACTGGACCCTGAGACTGGTCCCTCACACACTGATCCTCACATTCACACACACTTCAGCTGGGTCTGGATCACTGGACCCTGAGACTTGTACCTCACACACTGATCCTCACATTCACACACACTTCAGCTCGGTCTGGATCACTGGACCCTGAGACTGGTCCCTCACACACTGAGCCTCACATTCACACACTCTTCAGCTGGGTCTGGATCACTAGACCCTGAGACTGGTCCCTCACACACTGAGTCTCACATTCACACACACTTCAGCTGGGTTTGGATCACTGGACTCTGAGACTGGTCCCTCACACACTGAGCCTCACATTCACACACACTTCAGCTGGGTCTGGATCACTGGACCCTGAGACTGGTCCCTCACACACTGAGCCTCACATTCACACACACTTTAGCTGGGTCTGGATCACCAGACACTGAGACTGGTCCCTCACACACTGATCCTCACATTCACACACACTTCAGCTGGGTCTGGATCACTGGACCCTGAGACTGGTCCCTCACACACTGAGCCTCACATTCACACACACTTCAGCTGGGTCTGGATCACTGGACCCTGAGACTGGTCCCTCACACACTGATCCTCACATTCACACACACTTCAGCTGGGTCTGGATCACTGGACCCTGAGACTGGTCCCTCACACACTGAGCCTCACATTCACACACACTTCAGCTGGGTCTGGATCACTGGACCCTGAGACTGGTCTCTCACACACTGAGCCTCACATTCACACACACTTCAGCTGGATCTGGATCACGAGACGCTGAGACTGGTCCCTCACACACTGATCGTCACATTCACACACACTTCAGCTGGGTCTGGATCATTAGACCCTGAGACTGGTCCCTCACACACTGACCCTCACATTCACACACACCTCAGCTGGGTCTGGATCACTGGACCCTGAGACTGGTCCCTCACACACTGATCCTCACATTCACACACACTTCAGCTGGGTCTGGATCACTAGACCCTGAGACAGGTCCCTCACACACTGATCCTCACATTCACACACACTTCAGCTGGGTCTAGATCACTGGACACTGAGACTGGTCCCTCACACACTGACCCTCACATTCACACACACTTCAGCTGTGTCTGGATCACTAGACCCTGAGGCTGGTACCTCACACACTGATCCTCACATTCACGCACACTTCAGCTGGGTCTGGATCACTGGACCCTGAGGCTGGTCCCTCACACACTGATCCTTACATTCACACACACTTCAGCTGGGTCTGGATCACTGGAACCTGAGACTGGTCCCTCACACACTGATCCTCACATTCACACACACTTCAGCTGGGTCTGGATCACTCGACTCTGAGACTGGTCCCTCACACACTGATCCTCACATTCACACACACTTCAGCTGGGTCTGGATCACTAGACCCTGAGACTGGTCCCTCACACACTGACCCTCACATTCACACACACTTCAGCTGGGTCTGGATCACTACACACTGAGACTCGTCCCTCACACACTGATCCTCACATTCACACACACTTCAGCTGGGTCTGGATCATTGGATCCTGAGACTTGTCCCTCACACACTGAACCTCACATTCACACACACTTCAGCTGGATCTGGATCACGAGACCCTGAGACTGGTCCCTCACACACTGATCATCACATTCACACACACTTCAGCTGGGTCTGGATCACTAGAACCTGACACTGGTCCCTCACACATTGAGCCTCACATTCACACACACTTCAGCTGGGTCTGGATCACTAGATCCTGAGACTGGTCCCTCACACACTGACCCTCACATTCACACACACTTCAGCTGGGTCTGGATCATTAGACCCTGAGACTGGTCCCTCACACACTGAGCCTCACATTCACACACACTTCAGCTGGGTCTGGATCACTGGATCCTGAGACTGGTCCCTCACACACTGATCATCACATTCACACACACTTCAGCTGGTTCTGGATCACTAGACCCTGAGACTGGTCCCTCACACACTGAGCCTCACATTCACACACACTTCAGCTGGGTCTGGATCATGGACCCTGAGACTGGTCCCTCACACACTGATCCTCACATTCACACACACATCATCTGGGTCTGGATCACTGGACCCTGAGACTTGTACCTCACACAATGATCCTCACATTCACACACACTTCAGCTCGGTCTGGATCACTGGACCCTGAGACTGGTCCCTCACACACTGAGCCTCACATTCACACACTCTTCAGCTGGGTCTGGATCACTAGACCCTGAGACTGGTCCCTCACACACTGAGTCTCACATTCACACACACTTCAGCTGGGTTTGGATCACTGGACTCTGAGACTGGTCCCTCCCACACTGATCATCACATTCACACACACTTGAGCTGGGTCTGGATCACTAGACCCTGAGACTGGTCCCTCACACACTGATCCTCACATTCACACACACTTCAGCTGGGTCTGGATCACTGGACCCTGAGACTGGTCCCTCACACACTGAGCCTCACATTCACACACACTTCAGCTGGGTCTGGATCACTGGACCCTGAGGCTGGTCCCTTACACACTGATCCTCACATTCACACACACTTCAGCTGGGTCTGGATCACTGGATCCTGAGACTGGTCCCTCACACACTGATCCTCACATTCACACACACTTCAGCTGGGTCTGGATCACTAGACCCTGAGACTGGTCCCTCACACACTGACCCTCACATTCACACACACTTCAGCTGGGTCTGGATCACTACACACTGAGACTGGTCCCTCACACACTGATCCTCACATTCACACACACTTCAGCTGGGTCTGGATCACTGGACCCTGAGACTTGTGCCTCACACACTGAACCTCACATTCACACACACTTCAGCTGGATCTGGATCACGAGACCCTGAGACTGGTCCCTCACACACTGATCATCACATTCACACACACTTCAGCTGGGTCTGGATCACTAGACCCTGACACTGGTCCCTCACACATTGAGCCTCACATTCACACACACTTCAGCTGGGTCTGGATCACTGGACCCTGAGACTGGTCCCCCACACACTGATCCTCACATTCACACACACTTCAGCTGGGTCTGGATCACTAGACCCTGAGACTGGTCCCTCACACACTGACCCTCACATTCACACACACTTCAGCTGGGTCTGGATCATTAGACCCTGAGACTGGTCCCTCACACACTGAGCCTCACATTCACACACACTTCAGCTGGGTCTGGATCACTGGATCCTGAGACTGGTCCCTCACACACTGATCATCACATTCACACACACTTCAGCTGGTTCTGGATCACTAGACCCTGAGACTGGTCCCTCACACACTGAGCCTCACATTCACACACACTTCAGCTGGGTCTGGATCACTGGACCCTGAGACTGGTCCCTCACACACTGATCCTCACATTCACACACACTTCAGCTGGGTCTGGATCACTGGACCCTGAGACTTGTACCTCACACACTGATCCTCACATTCACACACACTTCAGCTCGGTCTGGATCACTGGACCCTGAGACTGGTCCCTCACACACTGAGCCTCACATTCACACACTCTTCAGCTGGGTCTGGATCACTAGACCCTGAGACTGGTCCCTCACACACTGAGTCTCACATTCACACACACTTCAGCTGGGTTTGGATCACTGGACTCTGAGACTGGTCCCTCCCACACTGATCATCACATTCACACACACTTGAGCTGGGTCTGGATCACTAGACACTGAGACTGGTCCCTCACACACTGATCCTCACATTCACACACAGTTCAGCTGGGTCTGGATCACTGGACCCTGAGACTGGTCCCTCACACACTGAGCCTCACATTCACACACACTTCAGCTGGGTCTGGATCACTGGACCCTGAGGCTGGTCCCTTACACACTGATCCTCACATTCACACACACTTCAGCTGGGTCTGGATCACTGGATCCTGAGACTGGTCCCTCACACACTGAACCTCATATTCACACACACTTCAGCTGGGTCTGGATCACTAGACCCTGAGACTGGTCCCTCACACACTGATCCTCACATTCACACACACTTCAGTTGTGTCTGGATCACTGGACCCTGAGACTGGTCCCTCACACACTGAGCCTCACATTCACACACACTTCAGCTAGGTCTGGATCACTAGAACCTGAGACTGGTCCCTCATACACTGATCCTCACATTCACACACACTTCAGCTGGGTCTGGATCACTAGATCCTGAGGCTGGTACCTCACACACTGATCCTCACATGCACACACACTTCAGCTGGGTCTGGATCACTGGACCCTGAGACTGGTCCCTCACACACTGATCCTCACATTCACACACACTTCAGCTGGGTCTGGATCACTGGACCCTGAGACTGGTCCCTCACACACTGATCCTTACATTCACACACACTTCAGCTGGGTCTGGATCACTGGACCCTGAGACTGGTCCCTCACACACTGATCCTCACATTCACACGCACTTCAGCTGGGTCTGGATCACTAGACACTGCGACTGGTCCCTCACACACTGATCCTCACATTCACACACAATTCAGCTGGGTCTGGATCACTAGACCCTGAGACTGGTCCCTCACACACTGAGCCTCACATTCACACACACTTCAGCTGGGTCTGGATCACTACACACTGAGACTGGTCCCTCACACACTGATCCTCACATTCACACACACTTCAGCTGTGTCTGGATCACTGGACCCTGAGAGTGGTCCCTCACACACTGATCCTCACATTCACACACACTTCAGCTGGGTCTGGATCACTGGACCCTGAGACTGGTCCCTCACACACTGATCCTCACATTCACACACACTTCAGCTGGGTCTGGATCATTAGACCCTCTGACTGGTCCCTCACACACTGAGCCTCACATTCACACACACTTCAGCTGGGTCTGGATCACTGGACCCTGAGACTGGTCCCTCACACACTGATCCTCACATTCACACACACTTCAGCTGGGTCTGGATCACTGGACCCTGAGACTGGTCCCTCACACACTGAGCCTCACATTCACACACACTTCTGCTGGGTCTGGATCACTGGACCCTGAGACTGGTCCCTCACACACTGAGCCTCACATTCACACACACTTCAGCTGGATCTGGATCACGAGACCCTGAGACTGGTCCCTCACACACTGAGCCTCACATTCACACACACTTCAGCTGGGTCTGGATCACTGCACACTGAGACTGGTCCCTCACACACTGATCCTCACATTCACACACACTTCAGCTGGTTCTGGATCACTGGACCTGAGACTGGTCCCTCACACACTGAGCCTCACATTCACACACATTTCAGCTTGGTCTGGATCACTGGACCCTGAGACTGGTCCCTCACACACTGAGCCTCACATTCACACACATTTCAGCTGGATCTGGATCACGAGACCCTGAGACTGGTCCCTCACACACTGAGCCTCACATTCGCACACACTTCAGCTGGGTCTGGATCACTACACATTGAGACTGGTCCCTCACACAGTGATCCTCACATTCACACACACTTCAGCTGGTTCTGGATCACTGGAACCTGAGACTGGTCCCTCACACACTGATCCTCACATTCACACACACTTCAGTTGTGTCTGGATCACTCGACCCTGAGACTGGTCCCTCACACACTGAGCCTCACATTCACACACACTTCAGCTGGGTCTGGATCACTGGACCCTGAGACTGGTCCCTCACACACTGAGCCTCACATTCACACACACTTCAGCTGGGTCTAGATCACAGGACCCAGAAGACTGGTCCCTCACACACTGAGCCTCACATTCACACAGTCTTCAGCTGGGTCTGGATCACTTGACCCTGAGGCTGGTCCCTCACACACTGAGCCTCACATTCACACACACTTCAGCTGGGTCTGGATCACTGGAACCTGAGACTGGTCCCTCACACACTGAGCCTCACATTCACACACACTTCAGCTGGGTCTGGATCACTGGACCCTGAGACTGGTTGCTCACACACTGAGCCTCACATTCACACACACTTCAGCTGGGTCTGGATCCCTGTACTGAGGCTGGTCCCTCACACACTGAGCCTCACATTCACACACACTTCAGCCGGGTATGGATCACTGGAACGTGAGACTGGTCCCTCACACACTGAGCCTCACATTCACACACATTTCAGCTGGGTCTGGATCACTGGACCCTGAGGCTGGTCCCACACACACTGAGCGTCACATTCACACACACTTCAGCTGGGTCTGGATCACTGGATCACTGGACCCTGAGATTGGTCCCTCACACACTGAGCCTCACATTCACACACACTTCAGCTGGGTCTGGATCACTGGACCCTGAGACTAGTCCCTCACACACTAAGCCTAACATTCACACACACTTCAGCTGGGTCTGGATCACTAGACCCTGAGACTGGTCCCTCACACACTGATCCTCACATTCACACACACTTCAGCTGGGTCTGGATCACTGGACCTTGACACTGGTCCCTCACACACTGAGCTTCACATTCACACACACTTCAGCTGGGTCTGGATCACTGGACCCTGAGACTGGTCCCTCACACACTGAGCCTCACATTCACACACACTTCAGCTGGGTCTGTATCACTGGACCCTGAGACTGGTCCCTCACACACTGAGCCTCACATTCACACACACTCCAGCTGGGTCTGGATCACTGGACCCTGAGACTGGTCCCTCACACACTGAGCCTCACATTCACACACACTTCAGCTGTGTCTGGATTCCTGGACCTGAGGCTTGTCCCTCACACACTGAGCGTCACATTCACACACACTTCAGCTATGTCTGGATCACTGGACACTGAGGATGGTCCCTCACACACTGAGCCTCACATTCACACACACTTCAGCTGGATCTGTATCACTGGACCCTGAGACTGGTCCTTCACACACTGAGCCTCACATTCGCACACACTGCAGCTGGGTCTGGATCACTGGACCCTGAGGCTGGTCCCTCACACACTGATCCTTACATTCACATACACTTCAGCTGGGTCTGTATCACTGGAGCCTGAGGCTGGTCCCTTACACAGTGAGCCTCACATTCACACACACTTCAGCTGGGTCTGGATCACTGGACCCTGAGATTGGTCCCTCACACACTGAGCCTCACATTCACACACACTTCAGCTGGGTCTGGATCACTGGACCCTGAGACTGGTCCCTCACACACTGAGCCTCACATTCACACACACTTCAGCTGGTTCTGGATCACTGGACCCTGAGACTGGTCCCTCACACACTGAACTTTACATTCACACACACTTCAGCTGGGTCTGGATCACTGGACCCTGAGACTGGTCCCTCAAACACTGAGCCTCACATTCACACACACTTCAGCTGGGTCTGCATCACTGGACCCTGAGACTGGTCCCTCACACACTGAGCCTCACATTCACACACTCTTCAGCTGGGTCTGGATCACTGGACCCTGAGACTGGTCCCTCACACACTGATCCTCACATTCACACACACTTCAGCTGGGTCTGGATCACTGGACCCTGAGACTGGTCCCTCACACACTGAGCCTCACATTCACACACACTTCAGCTGGGTCTGGATCACTGGACCTTGAGACTGGTCCCTCACACACTGAGCCTCACATTCACACACACTTCAGCTGAGTCTGGATCAATGGACCCTGAGACTGGTCCCTCACACACTGAGCCTCACATTCACACACACTTCAGCTGGTTCTGGATCACTGGACCCTGAGACTGGTCCCTCACACACTGAGCCTCACATTCACACACACTTCAGCTGGGTCTGGATCACTGGACCCTGAGACTGGTTGCTCACACACTGAGCCTCACATTCACACACACTTCAGCTGGGTCTGGATCCCTGGACCTGAGGCTGGTCCCTCACACACTGAGCCTCACATTCACACACACTTCAGCTGGGTCTGGATCATTGGACCCTGAGACTGGTCCCTTACACACTGAGCCTCACATTCACACACACTTCAGCCGGGTCTGGATCACTGGACCCAGAGACTGGTCCCTCACACACTGGGCCTCACATACACACACACTTCAGCTGGGTCTGGAACACTGGACCCTGAGGCTGGTCCTCACACACTGATCCTCACATTCACACACACTTCAGCTGGGTCTGTATCACTGGAGCCTGAGGCTGGTCCCTCACACACTGAGCCTCACATTCACACACACTTCAGCTGGGTCTGGATCACTGGATACTGAGACTGGTCCCTCACACACTGATCCTCACATTCACACACACTTCAGCTGGGTCTGTATTACTGGAGCCTGAGGCTGGTCCCTCACACACTGAGCCTCACATTCACACACACTTCAGCTGGGTCTGGATCACTGGATACTGAGACTGGTCCCTCACACACTGAGCCTCACATTCACACACACTTCAGCTGGGTCTGGATCACTGGACCCTGAGACTGGTCCCTCACACACTGAGCCTAACATTTACACACACTTCAGCTGGGTCTGGATCACTGGACCCTGAGACTGGTCCCTCACACACTGAGCCTCACATTCACACACACTTCAGCTGGGTCTGGATCACTGGATCACTGGACCCTGAGATTGGTCCCTCACACACTGAGCCTCACATTCACACACACTTCAGCTGGGTCTGGATCACTGGACCCTGAGACTAGTACCTCACACACTAAGCCTAACATTCACACACGCTTCAGCTGGGTCTGGATCACTAGAAGTTGAGACTGGTCCCTCACACACTGATCCTCACATTCACACACACTTCAGCTGGGTCTGGATCACTGGACCCTGAGACTGGTCCCTCACACACTGAGCCTCACATTCACACACACTTCAGCTGTGTCTGGATCCCTGGACCTGAGGCTTGTCCCTCACACACTGAGCGTCACATTCACACACACTTCAGCTATGTCTGGATCACTGGACACTGAGGATGGTCCCTCACACACTGAGCCTCACATTCACACACACTTCAGCTGGATCTGTATCACTGGACCCTGAGACTGGTCCTTCACACACTGAGCCTCACATTCGCACACACTGCAGCTGGGTCTGGATCACTGGACCCTGAGGCTGGTCCCTCACACACTGATCCTTACATTCACATACACTTCAGCTGGGTCTGTATCACTGGAGCCTGAGGCTGGTCCCTTACACAGTGAGCCTCACATTCACACACACTTCAGCTGGGTCTGGATCACTGGACCCTGAGATTGGTCCCTCACACACTGAGCCTCACATTCACACACACTTCAGCTGGGTCTGGATCACTGGAGCCTGAGACTGGTCCCTCACACACTGAGCCTCACATTCACACACACTTCAGCTGGTTCTGGATCACTGGACCCTGAGACTGGTCCCTCACACACTGAACTTTACATTCACACACACTTCAGCTGGGTCTGGATCACTGGACCCTGAGACTGGTCCCTCAAACACTGAGCCTCACATTCACACACACTTCAGCTGGGTCTGCATCACTGGACCCTGAGACTGGTCCCTCACACACTGAGCCTCACATTCACACACTCTTCAGCTGGGTCTGGATCACTGGACCCTGAGACTGGTCCCTCACACACTGATCCTCACATTCACACACACTTCAGCTGGGTCTGGATCACTGGACCCTGAGACTGGTCCCTCACACACTGAGCCTCACATTCACACACACTTCAGCTGGGTCTGGATCACTGGACCTTGAGACTGGTCCCTCACACACTGAGCCTCACATTCACACACACTTCAGCTGAGTCTGGATCAATGGACCCTGAGACTGGTCCCTCACACACTGAGCCTCACATTCACACACACTTCAGCTGGTTCTGGATCACTGGACCCTGAGACTGGTCCCTCACACACTGAGCCTCACATTCACACACACTTCAGCTGGGTCTGGATCACTGGACCCTGAGACTGGTTGCTCACACACTGAGCCTCACATTCACACACACTTCAGCTGGGTCTGGATCCCTGGACCTGAGGCTGGTCCCTCACACACTGAGCCTCACATTCACACACACTTCAGCTGGGTCTGGATCATTGGACCCTGAGACTGGTCCCTTACACACTGAGCCTCACATTCACACACACTTCAGCCGGGTCTGGATCACTGGACCCAGAGACTGGTCCCTCACACACTGGGCCTCACATACACACACACTTCAGCTGGGTCTGGAACACTGGACCCTGAGGCTGGTCCTCACACACTGATCCTCACATTCACACACACTTCAGCTGGGTCTGTATCACTGGATCCTGAGGCTGGTCCCTCACACACTGAGCCTCACATTCACACACACTTCAGCTGGGTCTGGATCACTGGATACTGAGACTGGTCCCTCACACACTGATCCTCACATTCACACACACTTCAGATGGGTCTGTATTACTGGAGCCTGAGGCTGGTCCCTCACACACTGAGCCTCACATTCACACACACTTCAGCTGGGTCTGGATCACTGGATACTGAGACTGGTCCCTCACACACTGAGCCTCACATTCACACACACTTCAGCTGGGTCTGGATCACTGGACCCTGAGACTGGTCCCTCACACACTGAGCCTAACATTTACACACACTTCAGCTGGGTCTGGATCACTGGACCCTGAGACTGGTCCCTCACACACTGAGCCTCACATTCACACACACTTCAGCTGGGTCTGGATCACTGGATCACTGGACCCTGAGATTGGTCCCTCACACACTGAGCCTCACATTCACACACACTTCAGCTGGGTCTGGATCACTGGACCCTGAGACTAGTACCTCACACACTAAGCCTAACATTCACACACGCTTCAGCTGGGTCTGGATCACTAGAAGCTGAGACTGGTCCCTCACACACTGATCCTCACATTCACACACACTTCAGCTGGGTCTGGATCACTGGACCCTGAGACTGGTCCCTCACACACTGAGCCTCACATTCACACACACTTCAGCTGGGTCTGGATCACTGGACCCTGAGACTGGTCCCTCACACACTGAGCCTCACATTCACACACACTTCAGCTGGGTCTGTATCACTGGACCCTGAGACTGGTCCCTCACACACTGAGCCTCACATTCACACACACTCCAGCTGGGTCTGGATCACTGGACCCTGAGACTGGTCCCTCACACACTGAGCCTCACATTCACACACACTTCAGCTGGGTCTGGATCCCTGGACCTGAGGCTGGTCCCTCACACACTGAGCGTCACATTCACACACACTTCAGCTATGTCTGGATCACTGGACACTGAGGCTGGTCCCTCACACACTGAGCCTCTCATTCACATACACTTCATCTGGATCTGTATCACTGGACCCTGAGACTGGTCCTTCACACACTGAGCCTCACATTCGCACACACTGCAGCTGGGTCTGGATCACTGGACCCTGAGGCTGGTCCCTCACACACTGATCCTCACATTCACATACACTTCAGCTGGGTCTGTATCACTGGAGCCTGAGGCTGGTCCCTTACACAGTGAGCCTCACATTCACACACACTTCAGCTGGGTCTGGATCACTGGACCCTGAGACTGGTCCCTCACACACTGAGCCTCACATTCACACACACTTCAGCTGGGTCTGGATCACTGGACCCTGAGACTGGTCCCTCAAACACTGAGCCTCACATTCACACACACTTCAGCTGGTTCTGGATCACTGGACCCTGAGACTGGTCCCTCACACACTGAACTTTACATTCACACACACTTCAGCTGGGTCTGGATCACTGGACCCTGAGACTGGTCCCTCACACACTGAACCTAACATTCACATACACTTCAGCTGGGTCTGGATCACTGGACCCTGAGACTGGTCCCTCAAACACTGAGCCTCACATTCACACACACTTCAGCTGGGTCTGCATCACTGGACCCTGAGACTGGTCCCTCACACACTGAGCCTCACATTCACACACACTTCAGCTGGGTCTGGATCACTGGACCCTGAGGCTGGTCCCTCATACTCTGAGCGTCACATTCACACACACTTCAGCTGGGTCTGGATCACTGGACCCTGAGGCTCGTCCCTCATACACTGATCCTCACATTCACACACACTTCAGCTGGGTCTGTATCACTGGAGCCTGAGGCTGGTCCCTCACACACTGAGCCTCACATTCACACACACTTCAGCTGGGTCTGGATCACTGGATACTGAGACTGGTCCCTCACACACTGAGCCTCACATTCACACACACTTCAGCTGGGTCAGGATCACTGGATCACTGGACCCTGAGATTGGTCCCTCACGCACTGAGCCTCTCATTCACACACACTTCAGCTGGGTCTGGATCACTGGACCCTGAGACTAGTCCCTCACACACTAAGCCTAACATTCACACACACTTCAGCTGGGTCTGGATCACTAGAAGCTGAGACTGGTCCCTCACACACTGATCCTCACATTCACACACACTTCAGCTGGGTCTGGATCACTGGACCCTGAGACTGGTCCCTCACACACTGAGCCTCACATTCACACACACTTCAGCTGGGTCTGGATCACTGGACCCTGAGACTGGTCCCTCACACACTGAGCCTCACATTCACACACACTTCAGCTGGGTCTGTATCACTGGACCCTGAGACTGGTCCCTCACACACTGAGCCTCACATTCACACACACTCCAGCTGGGTCTGGATCACTGGACCCTGAGACTGGTCCCTCACACACTGAGCCTCACATTCACACACACTTCAGCTGGGTCTGGATCCCTGGACCTGAGGCTGGTCCCTCACACACTGAGCGTCACATTCACACACACTTCAGCTATGTCTGGATCACTGGACACTGAGGCTGGTCCCTCACACACTGAGCCTCACATTCACACACACTTCATCTGGATCTGTATCACTGGACCCTTAGACTGGTCCTTCACACACTGAGCCTCACATTCGCACACACTGCAGCTGGGTCTGGATCACTGGACCCTGAGGCTGGTCCCTCACACATTGATCCTCACATTCACATACACTTCAGCTGGGTCTGTATCACTGGAGCCTGAGGCTGGTCCCTTACACAGTGAGCCTCACATTCACACAAACTTCAGCTGGGTCTGGATCACTGGACCCTGAGACTGGTCCCTCACACACTGAGCCTCACATTCACACACACTTCAGCTGGGTCTGGATCACTGGACCCTGAGACTGGTCCCTCAAACACTGAGCCTCACATTCACACACACTTCAGCTGGTTCTGGATCACTGGACCCGGAGACTGGTCCCTCACACACTGAACTTTACATTCACACACACTTCAGCTGGGTCTGGATCACTGGACCCTGAGACTGGTCCCTCATACACTGAGCGTCACATTCACACACACTTCAGCTGGGTCTGGATCACTGGACCCTGAGGCTCGTCCCTCATACACTGAGCGTCACATTCACACACACTTCAGCTGGGTCTGGATAACTGGACTCTGAGACTGGTCCCTCACACACTGAGCCTCACATTCACACACACTTCAGCTGGGTCTGGATCACTGGACCCTGAGACTGGTCCCTCACACACTGAGCCTCACATTCACACACACTTCAGCTGGATCTGGATCACTGGACCTTGAGACTGGTCCCTCACACACTGAGCCTCACATTCACACACACTTCAGCTGAGTCTGGATCACTGGACCCTGAGACTGGTCCCTCACACACTGAGCCTCACATTCACACACACTTCAGCTGGATCTGGATCACTGGACCTTGAGACTGGTCCCTCACACACTGAGCCTCACATTCACACACACTTCAGCTGAGTCTGGATCAATGGACCCTGAGACTGGTCCCTCACACACTGAGCCTCACATTCACACACACTTCAGCTGGTTCTGGATCACTGGACCCTGAGACTGGTCCCTCACACACTGAGCCTCACATTCACACACACTTCAGTTGGGTCTGGATCACTGGACCCTGAGACTGGTTGCTCACACACTGAGCCTCACATTCACACACACTTCAGCTGGGTCTGGATCCCTGGACCTGAGGCTGGTCCCTCACACAGTGAGCCTCACATTCACACACACTTCAGCTGGGTCTGGATCATTGGACCCTGAGACTGGTCCCTCACACACTGAGCCTCACATTCACACACACTTCAGCCGGGTCTGGATCACTGGACCCAGAGACTGGTCCCTCACACACTGGGCCTCACATACACACACACTTCAGCTGGGTCTGGAACACTGGACCCTGAGGCTGGTCCTCACACACTGATCCTCACATTCACACACACTTCAGCTGGGTCTGTATCACTGGAGCCTGAGGCTGGTCCCTCACACACTGAGCCTCACATTCACACACACTTCAGCTGGGTCTGGATCACTGGATACTGAGACTGGTCCCTCACACACTGAGCCTCACATTCACACACACTTCAGCTGGGTCTGGATCACTGGACCCTGAGACTGGTCCCTCACACACTGAGCCTAACATTTACACACACTTCAGCTGGGTCTGGATCACTGGAACCTGAGACTGGTCCCTCACACACTGAGCCTCACATTCACACACACTTCAGCTGGGTCTGGATCACTGGATCACTGGACCCTGAGATTGGTACCTCACACACTGAGCCTCACATTCACACACACTTCAGCTGGGTCTGGATCACTGGACCCTGAGACTAGTCCCTCACACACTAAGCCTAACATTCACACACACTTCAGCTGGGTCTGGATCACTAGATCCTGAGATTGGTCCCTCACACACTGATCCTCACATTCACACACACTTCAGCTGGGTCTGGATCACTGGACCCTGAGACTGGTCCCTCACACACTGAGCCTCACATTCACACACACTTCAGCTGGGTCTGGATCACTGGACCCTGAGACTGGTCCCTCACACACTGAGCCTCACATTCACACACACTTCAGCTGGGTCTGTATCACTGGACCCTGAGACTGGTCCCTCACACACTGAGCCTCACATTCACACACACTCCAGCTGGATCTGGATCACTGGACCCTGAGACTGGTCCCTCACACACTGAGCCTCACATTCACACACACTTCAGCTGGGTCTGGATCCCTGGACCTGAGGCTGGTCCCTCACACACTGAGCGTCACATTCACACACACTTCAGCTATGTCTGGATCACTGGACACTGAGGCTGGTCCCTCACACACTGAGCCTCACATTCACACACACTTCAGCTGGATCTGTATCACTGGACCCTGAGACTGGTCCTTCACACACTGAGCCTCACATTCGCACACACTGCAGCTGGGTCTGGATCACTGGACCCTGAGACTGGTCCCTCACACACTGATCCTCACATTCACATACACTTCAGCTGGGTCTGTATCACTGGAGCCTGAGGCTGGTCCCTTACACAGTGAGCCTCACATTCACACACACTTCAGCTGGGTCTGGATCACTGGACCCTGAGACTGGTCCCTCACACACTGAGCCTCACATTCACACACACTTCAGCTGGTTCTGGATCACTGGACCCTGAGACTGGTCCCTCACACACTGAACTTTACATTCACACACACTTCAGCTGGGTCTGGATCACTGGACCCTGAGACTGGTCCCTCACACACTGAACCTAACATTCACACACACTTCAGCTGGGTCTGGATCACTGGACCCTGAGACTTGTCCCTCAAACACTGAGCCTCACATTCACACACACTTCAGCTGGGTCTGCATCACTGGACCCTGAGACTGGTCCCTCACACACTGAGCCTCACATTCACACACACTTCAGCTGGGTCTGGATCACTGGACCCAGAGGCTGGTCCCTCATACACTGAGCGTCACATTCATACACACTTCAGCTGGGTCTGGATCACTGGACCCTGAGGCTCGTCCCTCATACCCTGAGCGTCACATTCACACACACTTCAGCTGGGTCTGGATAACTGGACCCTGAGCCTGGTCCCTCACACACTGAACCCTCACATTCACATTCACTTCAGCTGGGTCTGGATCACTGGACTCTGAGACTGGTCCCTCACACACTGAGCCTCACATTCACACACTCTTCAGCTGGGTCTGGATCACTGGACCCTGAGACTGGTCCCTCACACACTGAGCCTCACATTCACACACACTTCAGCTGGGTCTGGATCACTGGACCTTGAGACTGGTCCCTCACACACTGAGCCTCACATTCACACACACTTCAGCTGAGTCTGGATCAATGGACCCTGAGACTGGTCCCTCACACACTGAGCCTCACATTCACACACGTCAGCTGGTTCTGGATCACTGGACCCTGAGACTGGTCCCTCACACACTGAGCCTCACATTCACACACACTTCAGCTGGGTCTCGATCACTGGACCCTGAGACTGGTTGCTCACACACTGAGCCTCACATTCACACACACTTCAGCTGGGTCTGGATCCCTGGACCTGAGGCTGGTCCCTCACACACTGAGCCTCACATTCACACACACTTCAGCTGGGTCTGGATCATTGGACCCTGAGACTGGTCCCTCACACACTGAGCCTCACATTCACACACACTTCAGCCGGGTCTGGATCACTGGACCCAGAGACTGGTCCCTCACACACTGGGCCTCACATACACACACACTTCAGCTGGGTCTGGAACACTGGACCCTGAGGCTGGTCCTCACACACTGATCCTCACATTCACACACACCTCAGCTGGGTCTGTATCACTGGAGCCTGAGGCTGGTCCCTCACACACTAAGCCTCACATTCACACACACTTCAGCTGGGTCTGGATCACTGGATACTGAGACTGGTCCCTCACACACTGAGCCTCACATTCACACACACTTCAGCTGGGTCTGGATCACTGGACCCTGAGACTGGTCCCTCACTCACTGAGCCTAACATTTACACACACTTCAGCTGGGTCTGGATCACAGGACCCTGAGACTGGTCCCTCACACTCTGAGCCTCCCATTCACACACACTTCAGCTGGGTCTGGATCACTGGATCACTGGACCCTGAGACTGGTCCCTCACACACTGAGCCTCACATTCACACACACTTCAGCTGGTTCTGGATCACTGGACCCTGAGACTGGTCCCTCACACACTGAACTTTACATTCACACACACTTCAGCTGGGTCTGGATCACTGGACCCTGAGACTGGTCCCTCACACACTGAACCTAACATTCACACACACTTCAGCTGGGTCTGGATCACTGGACCCTGAGACTTGTCCCTCAAACACTGAGCCTCACATTCACACACACTTCAGCTGGGTCTGCATCACTGGACCCTGAGACTGGTCCCTCACACACTGAGCCTCACATTCACACACACTTCAGCTGGGTCTGGATCACTGGACCCAGAGGCTGGTCCCTCATACACTGAGCGTCACATTCATACACACTTCAGCTGGGTCTGGATCACTGGACCCTGAGGCTCGTCCCTCATACCCTGAGCGTCACATTCACACACACTTCAGCTGGGTCTGGATAACTGGACCCTGAGCCTGGTCCCTCACACACTGAGCCTCACATTCACACACACTTCAGCTGGGTCTCGATCACTGGACCCTGAGACTGGTTGCTCACACACTGAGCCTCACATTCACACACACTTCAGCTGGGTCTGGATCCCTGGACCTGAGGCTGGTCCCTCACACACTGAGCCTCACATTCACACACACTTCAGCTGGGTCTGGATCATTGGACCCTGAGACTGGTCCCTCACACACTGAGCCTCACATTCACACACACTTCAGCCGGGTCTGGATCACTGGACCCAGAGACTGGTCCCTCACACACTGGGCCTCACATACACACACACTTCAGCTGGGTCTGGAACACTGGACCCTGAGGCTGGTCCTCACACACTGATCCTCACATTCACACACACCTCAGCTGGGTCTGTATCACTGGAGCCTGAGGCTGGTCCCTCACACACTAAGCCTCACATTCACACACACTTCAGCTGGGTCTGGATCACTGGATACTGAGACTGGTCCCTCACACACTGAGCCTCACATTCACACACACTTCAGCTGGGTCTGGATCACTGGACCCTGAGACTGGTCCCTCACTCACTGAGCCTAACATTTACACACACTTCAGCTGGGTCTGGATCACAGGACCCTGAGACTGGTCCCTCACACACTGAGCCTCACATTCACACACACTTCAGCCGGGTCTGGATCACTGGACCCTGAGACTGGTCCCTCACTCACTGAGCCTAACATTTACACACACTTCAGCTGGGTCTGGATCACAGGACCCTGAGACTGGTCCCTCACACTCTGAGCCTCCCATTCACACACACTTCAGCTGGGTCTGGATCACTGGATCACTGGACCCTGAGATTGGTCCCTCACACACTGAGCCTCACATTCACACACACTTCAGCTGGGTCTGGATCACTGGACCCTGAGACTGGTCCCTCACACACTGATCCTCACATTCACACACACTTCAGCTGGGTCTGGATCACTGGACCCTGAGACTGGTCCCTCACACACTGAGCCTCAAATTCACACACTCTTCAGCTATGTCTGGATCACTGGACACTGAGGCTGGACCCTCACACACTGAGCCTCACATTCACACACACTTCAGCTGGATCTGTATCACTGGACCCTGAGACTGGTCCCTCACACACTGAGCCTCACATTCGCACACACTGCAGCTGGGTCTGGATCACTGGACCCTGAGGCTGGTGCCTCACACACTGAGCCTCACATTCACACACACTTCAGCTGGGTCTGGATCACTGGAACTTGAGGCTGGCCCCTCACACACTGAGCCTCACATTCACACACACTTCAGCTGGGTCTGGATCACTGGATCCTGAGGCTGGTCCCTCACACACTGAACCTCACATTCACATAAACTTCAGCTGGGTCTGTATCACTGGACCCTGATGCTGGTCCCTCACACACTGAGCCTCACATTCACACACACTTCAGCTGGGTCTGGATCACTGGACCCTGAGACTGGTCCCTCACACACTGATCCTCACATTCACACACACTTCAGCTGGGTCTGCATCACTGGACCCTGAGGCTGGTCCCTCACACACTGAGCCTCACATTCACACACACTTCAGCTGGGTCTGGATCACTGGACCCTGAGGCTGGTCCCTCACACACTGAGCCTCACATTCACACACACTTCAGCTGGGTCTGGATCACTGGACCCTGAGGCTCGTCCATCACACACTGAGACTCACATTCACACACACTTCAGCTATGTCTGGATCACTGGACCCTGAGACTGGTCCCTCAAACACTGAGCCTCATATTCACACACACTTCAGCTGGGTCTGAATCACTGGACCCTGAGACTGGTCCCTCACACACTGAGCCTCACATTCACACACACTGCAGCTGGGTCTGGATCACTTGACCCTGAGGCTGGTCCCTCACACACTGAGCCTCACATTCACACACACTTCAGCTGGGTCTGGATCACTGGAACCTGAGACTGGTCCCTCACACACTGAGCCTCACATTCACACACACTTCAGCTGGGTCTGGATCACTGGACCCTGAGACTGGTTGCTCACACACTGAGCCTAACATTCACACACACTTCAGCTGGGTCTGGATCCCTGGACGTGAGGCCGGTCCCTCACACACTGAGCCTCACATTCACACACACTTCAGCCGGGTCTGGATCACTGGAACGTGAGACTGGTCCCTCACACACTGAGCCTCACATTCACACACATTTCAGCTGGGTCTGGATCACTGGACCCTGAGGCTGGTCCCACACACACTGAGCGTCACATTCACACATACTTCAGCTGGGTCTGGATCACTGGACCCAGAGACTGGTCCCTCACACACTGGGCCACACATACACACACACTTCAGCTGGGTCTGGAACACTGGACCCTGAGGCTGTTCCTCACACACTGATCCTCACATTCACACACACTTCAGCTGGGTCTGTATCACTGGAGCCTGAGGCTGGTCCCTCACACACTGAGCCTCACATTCACACACACTTCAGCTGGGTCTGGATCACTGGATACTGAGACTGGTCCCTCACACACTGAGCCTCACATTCACACACACTTCAGCTGGGTCTGGATCACTGGACCCTGAGACTGGTCCCTCACACACTGAGCCTAACATTTACACGCACTTCAACTGGGTCTGGATCACTGGACCCTGAGACTGGTCCCTCACACACTGAGCCTCACATTCACACACACTTCAGCTGGGTCTGGATCACTGGATCACTGGACCCTGAGATTGGTCCCTCACACACTGAGCCTCACATTCACACACACTTCAGCTGGTCTGGATCACTGGACCCTGAGACTAGTCCCTCACACACTAAGCCTAACATTCACACACACTTCAGCTGGGTCTGGATCACTAGACCCTGAGACTGGTCCCTCACACACTGAACCCTCACATTCACACACACTCCAGCTGGGTCTGGATCACTGGACCCTGAGACTGGTCCCTCACACACTGAGCCTCACATTCACACACACTTCAGCTGGGTCTGGATCCCTGGACCTGAGGCTGGTCCCTCACAAACTGAGCGTCACATTCACACACACTTCAGCTATGTCTGGATCACTGGATACTGAGGCTGGTCCCTCACACACTGAGCCTCACATTCACACACACTTCAGCTGGATCTGTATCACTGGACTCTGAGACTGGTCCTTCACACACTGAGCGTCACATTCACACACACTTCAGCTGGGTCTGGATAACTGGACCCTGAGCCTGGTCCCTCACACACTGAACCCTCACATTCACATTCACTTCAGCTGGGTCTGGATCACTGGACTCTGAGACTGGTCCCTCACACACTTAGCCTCACATTCGCACACTCTTCAGCTGGGTCTGGATCACTGGACCCTGAGGCTGGTCCCTCACACACTGATCCTCACATTCACATACACTTCAGCTGGGTCTGTATCACTGGAGCCTGAGGCTGGTCCCTTACACAGTGAGCCTCACATTCACACACACTTCAGCTGGGTCTCGATCACTGGACCCTGAGACTGGTCCCTCACACACTGAGCCTCACATTCACACACACTTCAGCTGGGTCTGGATCACTGGACCCTGAGACTGGTCCCTCACACACTGAACTTTACATTCACACACACTTCAGCTGGGTCTGTATCACTGGAGCCTGAGGCTGGTCCCTCACACACTGAGCCTCACATTCACACACACTTCAGCTGGGTCTGGATCACTGGATACTGAGACTGGTCCCTCACACACTGAGCCTCACATTCACACACACTTCAGCTGGGTCTGGATCACTGGACGCTGAGACTGGTCCCTCACACACTGAGCCTAACATTTACACACACGTCAGCTGGGTCTGGATCACTGGACCCTGAGACTGGTCCCTCACACACTGAGCCTCACATTCACACACACTTCAGCTGGGTCTGGATCACTGGATCACTGGACCCTGAGATTGGTCCCTCACACACTGAGCCTCACATTCACACACACTTCAGCTGGGTCTGGATCACTGGACCCTGAGACCAGTCCCTCACACACTAAGCCTAACATTCACACACACTTCAGCTGGGTCTGGATCACTAGATCCTGAGACTGGTCCCTCACACACTTATCCTCACATTCACACACACTTCAGCTGGGTCTGGATCACTGGACCCTGAGACTGGTCCCTCACACACTGAGCCTCACATTCACACACACTTCAGCTGGGTCTGGATCACTGAACCCTGAGACTGGTCCCTCACACACTGAGCCTCACATTCACACACACTTCAGCTGGGTCTGTATCACTGGACCCTGAGACTGGTCCCTCACACACTGAGCCTCACATTCACACACACTCCAGCTGGGTCTGGATCACTGGACCCTGAGACTGGTCCCTCACACACTGAGCCTCACATTCACACACACTTCAGCTGGGTCTGGATCCCTGGACCTGAGGCTGGTCCCTCACACACTGAGCGTCACATTCACACACACTTCAGCTATGTCTGGATCACTGGACACTGAGGCTGGTCCCTCACACACTGAGCCTCACATTCACACACACTTCAGCTGGATCTGTATCACTGGACCCTGAGACTGGTCCTTCACACACTGAGCCTCACATTCGCACACACTGCAGCTGGGTCTGGATCACTGGACCCTGAGACTGGCCCCACTCACACTGATCCTCACATTCACATACACTTCAGCTGGGTCTGTATCACTGGAGCCTGAGGCTGGTCCCTTACACAGTGAGCCTCACATTCACACACACTTCAGCTGGGTCTGGATCACTGGACCCTGAGACTGGTCCCTCACACACTGAGCCTCACATTCACACACACTTCAGCTGGGTCTGGATCACTGGACCCTGAGACTGGTCCCTCACACACTGAGCCTCACATTCACACACACTTCAGCTGGTTCTGGATCACTGGACCCTGAGACTGGTCCCTCACACACTGAACTTTACATTCACACACACTTCAGCTGGGTCTGGATCACTGGACCCTGAGACTGGTCCCTCACACACTGAACCTAACATTCACACACACTTCAGCTGGGTCTGGATCACTAGACCCTGAGACTGGTCCCTCAAACACTGAGCCTCACATTCACACACACTTCAGCTGGGTCTGCATCACTGGACCCTGAGACTGGTCCCTCACACACTGAGCCTCACATTCACACACACTTCAGCTGGGTCTGGATCACTGGACCCAGAGGCTGGTCCCTCATACACTGAGCGTCACATTCATACACACTTCAGCTGGGTCTGGATCACTGGACCCTGAGGCTCGTCCCTCATACCCTGAGCGTCACATTCACACACACTTCAGCTGGGTCTGGATAACTGGACCCTGAGCCTGGTCCCTCACACACTGAACCCTCACATTCACATTCACTTCAGCTGGGTCTGGATCACTGGACTCTGAGACTGGTCCCTCACACACTGAGCCTCACATTCACACACTCTTCAGCTGGGTCTGGATCACTGGACCCTGAGACTGGTCCCTCACACACTGAGCCTCACATTCACGCACACTTCAGCTGGGTCTGGATCACTGGACCTTGAGACTGGTCCCTCACACACTGAGCCTCACATTCATACACACTTCAGCTGAGTCTGGATCAATGGACCCTGAGACTGGTCCCTCACACACTGAGCCTCACATTCACACATGTCAGCTGGTTCTGGATCTCTGGACCCTGAGACTGGTCCCTCACACACTGAGCCTCACATTCACACACACTTCAGCTGGGTCTGGATCACTGGACCCTGAGACTGGTTGCTCACACACTGAGCCTCACATTCACACACACTTCAGCTGGGTCTGGATCCCTGGACCTGAGGCTGGTCCCTCACACACTGAGCCTCACATTCACACACACTTCAGCTGGGTCTGGATCATTGGACCCTGAGACTGGTCCCTCACACACTGAGCCTCACATTCACACACACTTCAGCCGGGTCTGGATCACTGGACCCAGAGACTGGTCCCTCACACACTGGGCCTCACATACACACACACTTCAGCTGGGTCTGGAACACTGGACCCTGAGGCTGGTCCTCACACACTGATCCTCACATTCACACACACCTCAGCTGGGTCTGTATCACTGGAGCCTGAGGCTGGTCCCTCACACACTGAGCCTCACATTCACACACACTTCAGCTGGGTCTGGATCACTGGATACTGAGACTGGTCCCTCACACACTGAGCCTCACATTCACACACACTTCAGCTGGGTCTGGATCACTGGACCCTGAGACTGGTCCCTCACTCACTGAGCCTAACATTTACACACACTTCAGCTGGGTCTGGATCACAGGACCCTGAGACTGGTCCCTCACACTCTGAGCCTCACATTCACACACACTTCAGCTGGGTCTGGATCACTGGATCACTGGACCCTGAGATTGGTCCCTCACACACTGAGCCTCACATTCACACAAACTTCAGCTGGGTCTGGATCACTGGACCCTGAGACTAGTCCCTCACACACTAAGCCTAACATTCACACACACTTCAGCTGGGTCTGGATCACTAGACCCTGAGACTGGTCCCTCACACACTGATCCTCACATTCACACACACTTCAGCTGGGTCTGGATCACTGGACCCTGAGACTGGTCCCTCACACACTGAGCCTCAAATTCACACACTCTTCAGCTGGGTCTGGATCACTGGACCCTGAGACTGGTCCCTCACACACTGAGCCTCACATTCACACACACTTCAGCTGGGTCTGTATCACTGGACCCTGAGACTGGTCCCTCACACACTGAGCCTCACATTCACACACACTCCAGCTGGGTCTGGATCACTGGACCCTGAGACTGGTCCCTCACACACTGAGCCTCACATTCACACACACTTCAGCGGGGTCTGGATCCCTGGACCTGAGGCTGGTCCCTCACACACTGAGCATCACATTCACACACACTTCAGCTATGTCTGGATCACTGGACACTGAGGCTGGACCCTCACACACTGAGCCTCACATTCACACACACTTCAGCTGGATCTGTATCACTGGACCCTGAGACTGGTCCCTCACACACTGAGCCTCACATTCACACACACTTCAGCTGGGTCTGGATCACGAGACCCTGAGACTGGTCCTTCACACACTGAGCCTCACATTCGCACACACTGCAGCTGGGTCTGGATCACTGGACCCTGAGGCTGGCCCCTCACACACTGAGCCTCACATTCACACACACTTCAGTTGGGTCTGGATCACTGGACCCTGAGGCTGGTCCCTCACACACTGATCCTCACATTCACATAAACTTCAGCTGGGTCTGTATCACTGGACCATGATGCTGGTCCCTCACACACTGAGCCTCACATTCACACACACTTCAGCTGGGTCTGGATCACTGGACCCTGAGACTGGTCCCTCACACACTGATCCTCACATTCACACACACTTCAGCTGGGTCTGCATCACTGGACCCTGAGGCTGGTCCCTCACACACTGAGCCTCACATTCACACACACTTCAGCTGGGTCTGGATCACTGGACCCTGAGGCTGGTCCCTCACACACTGAGCCACACATTCACACACACTTCAGCTGGGTCTGGATCACTGGACCTTGAGACTGGTCCCTCACACACTGAGCCTCACATTCACACACACTTCAGCTGAGTCTGGATCAATGGACCCTGAGACTGGTCCCTCACACACTGAGCCTCACATTCACACATGTCAGCTGGTTCTGGATCTCTGGACCCTGAGACTGGTCCCTCACACACTGAGCCTCACATTCACACACACTTCAGCTGGGTCTGGATCACTGGACCCTGAGACTGGTTGCTCACACACTGAGCCTCACATTCACACACACTTCAGCTGGGTCTGGATCCCTGGACCTGAGGCTGGTCCCTCACACACTGAGCCTCACATTCACACACACTTCAGCTGGGTCTGGATCATTGGACCCTGAGACTGGTCCCTCACACACTGAGCCTCACATTCACACACACTTCAGCCGGGTCTGGATCACTGGACCCAGAGACTGGTCCCTCACACACTGGGCCTCACATACACACACACTTCAGCTGGGTCTGGAACACTGGACCCTGAGGCTGGTCCTCACACACTGATCCTCACATTCACACACACCTCAGCTGGGTCTGTATCACTGGAGCCTGAGGCTGGTCCCTCACACACTGAGCCTCACATTCACACACACTTCAGCTGGGTCTGGATCACTGGATACTGAGACTGGTCCCTCACACACTGAGCCTCACATTCACACACACTTCAGCTGGGTCTGGATCACTGGACCCTGAGACTGGTCCCTCACTCACTGAGCCTAACATTTACACACACTTCAGCTGGGTCTGGATCACAGGACCCTGAGACTGGTCCCTCACACTCTGAGCCTCACATTCACACACACTTCAGCTGGGTCTGGATCACTGGATCACTGGACCCTGAGATTGGTCCCTCACACACTGAGCCTCACATTCACACAAACTTCAGCTGGGTCTGGATCACTGGACCCTGAGACTAGTCCCTCACACACTAAGCCTAACATTCACACACACTTCAGCTGGGTCTGGATCACTAGACCCTGAGACTGGTCCCTCACACACTGATCCTCACATTCACACACACTTCAGCTGGGTCTGGATCACTGGACCCTGAGACTGGTCCCTCACACACTGAGCCTCAAATTCACACACTCTTCAGCTGGGTCTGGATCACTGGACCCTGAGACTGGTCCCTCACACACTGAGCCTCACATTCACACACACTTCAGCTGGGTCTGTATCACTGGACCCTGAGACTGGTCCCTCACACACTGAGCCTCACATTCACACACACTCCAGCTGGGTCTGGATCACTGGACCCTGAGACTGGTCCCTCACACACTGAGCCTCACATTCACACACACTTCAGCGGGGTCTGGATCCCTGGACCTGAGGCTGGTCCCTCACACACTGAGCATCACATTCACACACACTTCAGCTATGTCTGGATCACTGGACACTGAGGCTGGACCCTCACACACTGAGCCTCACATTCACACACACTTCAGCTGGATCTGTATCACTGGACCCTGAGACTGGTCCCTCACACACTGAGCCTCACATTCACACACACTTCAGCTGGGTCTGGATCACGAGACCCTGAGACTGGTCCTTCACACACTGAGCCTCACATTCGCACACACTGCAGCTGGGTCTGGATCACTGGACCCTGAGGCTGGCCCCTCACACACTGAGCCTCACATTCACACACACTTCAGCTGGGTCTGGATCACTGGACCCTGAGGCTGGTCCCTCACACACTGATCCTCACATTCACATAAACTTCAGCTGGGTCTGTATCACTGGACCATGATGCTGGTCCCTCACACACTGAGCCTCACATTCACACACACTTCAGCTGGGTCTGGATCACTGGACCCTGAGACTGGTCCCTCACACACTGATCCTCACATTCACACACACTTCAGCTGGGTCTGCATCACTGGACCCTGAGGCTGGTCCCTCACACACTGAGCCTCACATTCACACACACTTCAGCTGGGTCTGGATCACTGGACCCTGAGGCTGGTCCCTCACACACTGAGCCACACATTCACACACACTTCAGCTGGGTCTGGATCACTGGACCCAGAGACTGGTCCCTCACACACTGAGCCTCACATACACACACACTTCAGCTGGGTCTGGATCACTGGACACTGAGGCTGGCCCGTCACACACTGAGCCTGACATTCACACATACTTCAGCTGGGTCTGGATCACTGGACCCTGTGACTGGTCCCTCACACACTGAGCCTCACATTCACACACACTTCAGCTGGGTCTGGATCACTGGACCCTGAGGCTGGTCCATCACACACTGAGACTCACATTCACACACACTTCAGCTGGGTCTGGATCACTGGACCCTGAGACTGGTCCCTCAAACACTGAGCCTCATATTCACACACACTTCAGCTGGGTCTGGATCAGTGGACCCTGTGACTGGTCCCTCACACACTGAGCCTCACATTCACACAAACTTCAGCTGGGTCTGGATCACTTGACCCTGAGGCTGGTCCCTCACACACTGAGCCTCACATTCACACACTCTTCAGCTGGGTCTGGATCACTGGAACCTGAGACTGGTCCCTCACACACTGAGCCTCACATTCACACACACTTCAGCTGGGTCTGGATCACTGGACCCTGAGACTGGTTGCTCACACACTGAGCCTCACATTCACACACACTTCAGCTGGGTCTGGATCCCTGGACGTGAGGCCGGTCCCTCACACACTGAGCCTCACATTCACACACACTTCAGCCGGGTCTGGATCACTGGAACATGAGACTGGTCCCTCACACACTGAGCCTCACATTCACACACATTTCAGCTGGGTCTGGATCACTGGACCCTGAGGCTGGTCCCACACACACTGAGCGTCACATTCACACATACTTCAGCTGGGTCTGGATCACTGGACCCAGAGACTGGTCCCTCACACACTGGGCCACACATACACACACACTTCAGCTGGGTCTGGAACACTGGACCCTGAGGCTGTTCCTCACACACTGATCCTCACATTCACACACACTTCAGCTGGGTCTGTATCACTGGACCCTGAGACTGGTCCCTCACTCACTGAGCCTAACATTTACACACACTTCAGCTGGGTCTGGATCACAGGACCCTGAGACTGGTCCCTCACACTCTGAGCCTCACATTCACACACACTTCAGCTGGGTCTGGATCACTGGATCACTGGACCCTGAGATTGGTCCCTCACACACTGAGCCTCACATTCACACAAACTTCAGCTGGGTCTGGATCACTGGACCCTGAGACTAGTCCCTCACACACTAAGCCTAACATTCACACACACTTCAGCTGGGTCTGGATCACTAGACCCTGAGACTGGTCCCTCACACACTGATGCTCACATTCACACACACTTCAGCTGGGTCTGGATCACTGGACCCTGAGACTGGTCCCTCACACACTGAGCCTCAAATTCACACACTCTTCAGCTGGGTCTGGATCACTGGACCCTGAGACTGGTCCCTCACACACTGAGCCTCACATTCACACACACTTCAGCTGGGTCTGTATCACTGGACCCTGAGACTGGTCCCTCACACACTGAGCCTCACATTCACACACACTCCAGCTGGGTCTGGATCACTGGACCCTGAGACTGGTCCCTCACACACTGAGCCTCACATTCACACACACTTCAGCGGGGTCTGGATCCCTGGACCTGAGGCTGGTCCCTCACACACTGAGCATCACATTCACACACACTTCAGCTATGTCTGGATCACTGGACACTGAGGCTGGACCCTCACACACTGAGCCTCACATTCACACACACTTCAGCTGGATCTGTATCACTGGACCCTGAGACTGGTCCCTCACACACTGAGCCTCACATTCACACACACTTCAGCTGGGTCTGGATCACGAGACCCTGAGACTGGTCCTTCACACACTGAGCCTCACATTCGCACACACTGCAGCTGGGTCTGGATCACTGGACCCTGAGGCTGGCCCCTCACACACTGAGCCTCACATTCACACACACTTCAGCTGGGTCTGGATCACTGGACCCTGAGGCTGGTCCCTCACACACTGATCCTCACATTCACATAAACTTCAGCTGGGTCTGGATCACTAGACCCTGAGACTGGTCCCTCACACACTGATCCTCACATTCACACACACTTCAGCTGGGTCTGCATCACTGGACCCTGAGGCTGGTCCCTCACACACTGAGCCTCACATTCACACACACTTCAGCTGGGTCTGGATCACTGGACCCTGAGGCTGGTCCCTCACACACTGAGCCACACATTCACACACACTTCAGCTGGGTCTGGATCAGTGGACCCTGTGACTGGTCCCTCACACACTGAGCCTCACATTCACACACACTTCAGCTGGGTCTGGATCCCTGGACGTGAGGCCGGTCCCTCACACACTGAGCCTCACATTCACACACACTTCAGCCGGGTCTGGATCACTGGAACATGAGACTGGTCCCTCACACACTGAGCCTCACATTCACACACATTTCAGCTGGGTCTGGATCACTGGACCCTGAGGCTGGTCCCACACACACTGAGCGTCACATTCACACATACTTCAGCTGGGTCTGGATCACTGGACCCAGAGACTGGTCCCTCACACACTGGGCCACACATACACACACACTTCAGCTGGGTCTGGAACACTGGACCCTGAGGCTGTTCCTCACACACTGATCCTCACATTCACACACACTTCAGCTGGGTCTGTATCACTGGAGCCTGAGGCTGGTCCCTCACACACTGAGCCTCACATTCACACACACTTCAGCTGGGTCTGGATCACTGGATACTGATACTGGTCCCTCACACACTGAGCCTCACATTCACACACACTTCAGCTGGGTCTGGATCACTGGACCCTGAGACTGGTCCCTCACACACTGAGCCTAACATTTACACGCACTTCAACTGGGTCTGGATCACTGGACCCTGAGACTGGTCCCTCACACACTGAGCCTCACATTCACACACACTTCAGCTGGGTCTGGATCACTGGATCACTGGACCCTGAGATTGGTCCCTCACACACTGAGCCTCACATTCACACACACTTCAGCTGGGTCTGGATCACTGGACCCTGAGACTAGTCCCTCACACACTAAGCCTAACATTCACACACACTTCAGCTGGGTCTGGATCACTAGACCCTGAGACTGGTCCCTCACACACTGATCCTCACATTCACACACACTTCAGCTGGGTCTGGATCACTGGACCCTGAGGCTGGTCCCTCACACACTGAGCCTCACATTCACACACACTTCAGCTGGGTCTGGATCACTGGACCCAGAGACTGGTCCCTCACACACTGAGCCTCACATTCACACTCACTCCAGCTGGGTCTGGATCACTGGACCCTGAGACTGGTCCCTCACACACTGAGCCTCACATTCACACACACTTTAGCTTGGTCTGGATCCCTGGACCTGAGGCTGGTCCCTCACACACTGAGCGTCACATTCACACACACTTCAGCTATGTCTGGATCACTGGATACTGAGGCTGGTCCCTCACACACTGAGCCTCACATTCACACACACTTCAGCTGGATCTTTATCACTGGACTCTGAGACTGGTCCTTCACACACTGAGCGTCACATTCACACACACTTCAGCTGGGTCTGGATAACTGGACCCTGAGCCTGGTCCCTCACACACTGAACCCTCACATTCACATTCACTTCAGCTGGGTCTGGATCACTGGACTCTGAGACTGGTCCCTCACACACTGAGCCTCACATTCGCACACACTGCAGCTGGGTCTGTATCACTGGAGCCTGAGGCTGGTCCCTTACACAGTGAGCCTCACATTCACACACACTTCAGCTGGGTCTCGATCACTGGACCCTGAGACTGGTCCCTCACACACTGAGCCTCACATTCACACACACTTCAGCTGGGTCTGGATCACTGGACCCTGAGACTGGTCCCTCACACACTGAGCCTCACATTCACACACACTTCAGCTGGTTCTGGATCACTGGACCCTGAGACTGGTCCCACACACACTGAACTTTACATTCACACACACTTCAACTGGGTCTGGATCACTGGACCCTGAGACTGGTCCCTCACACACTGATCCTCACATTCACACACACTTCAGCTGGGTCTGGATCACTAGACCCTGAGACTGGTCCCTCACACACTGAGCCTCACATTCACATTCACTTCAGCTGGGTCTGGATCACTGGACTCTGAGACTGGTCCCTCACACACTGAGCCTCACATTCGCACACACTGCAGCTGGGTCTGGATCACTGGACCCTGAGGCTGGTCCCTCACACACTGATCCTCACATTCACATACACTTCAGCTGGGTCTGTCTCACTGGAGCCTGAGGCTGGTCCCTTACACAGTGAGCCTCACATTCACACACACTTCAGCTGGGTCTCGATCACTGGACCCTGAGACTGGTCCCTCACACACTGAGCCTCACATTCACACACACTTCAGCTGGGTCTGGATCACTGGACCCTGCGACTGGTCCCTCACACACTGTGCCTCACATTCACACACACTTCAGCTGGTTCTGGATCACTGGACCCTGAGACTGGTCCCTCACACACTGAACTTTACATTCACACACACTTCAGCTGGGTCTGGATCACTGGACCCTGAGACTGGTCCCTCATACACTGAGCGTCACATTCACACACACTTCAGCTGGGTCTGGATCACTGGACCCTGAGGCTCGTCCCTCATACACTGATCTTCACATTCACACACACTTCAGCTGGGTCTGGATCACTGGACCCTGAGACTGGTCCCTCACACACTGAGCGTCACATTCACACACACTTCAGCTGGGTCTGGATAACTGGACCCTGAGCCTGGTCCCTCACACACTGAACCCTCACATTCACATTCACTTCAGCTGGGTCTGGATCACTGGACTCTGAGACTGGTCCCTCACACACTGAGCCTCACATTCACACACTCTTCAGCTGGGTCTGGATCACTGGACCCTGAGACTGGTCCCTCACACACTGAGCCTCACATTCACACACACTTCAGCTGAGTCTGGATCAATGGACCCTGAGACTGGTCCCTCACACACTGAGCCTCACATTCACACACACTTCAGCTGGTTCTGGATCACTGGACCCTGAGACTGGTCCCTCACACACTGAGCCTCACATTCACACAAACTTCAGCTGGGTCTGGATCACTGGACCCTGAGACTGGTTGCTCACACACTGAGCCTCACATTCACACACACTTCAGCTGGGTCTGGATCCCTGGACCTGAGGCTGGTCCCTCACACACTGAGCCTCACATTCACACACACTTCAGCTGGGTCTGGATCATTGGACCCTGAGACTGGTCCCTTACACACTGAGCCTCACATTCACACACACTTCAGCCGGGTCTGGATCACTGGACCCAGAGACTGGTCCCTCACACACTGGGCCTCACATACACACACACTTCAGCTGGGTCTGGAAAACTGGACCCTGAGGCTGGTCCTCACACGCTGATCCTCACATTCACACACACTTCAGCTGGGTCTGTATCACTGGAGCCTGAGGCTGGTCCCTCACACACTGAGCCTCACATTCACACACACTTCAGCTGGGTCTGGATCACTGGACCCTGAGGCTGGTCCCTCACACACTGATCCTCACATTCACATACACTTCAGCTGGGTCTGTATCACTAGAGCCTGAGGCTGGTCCCTTACACAGTGAGCCTCACATTCACACACACTTCAGCTGGGTCTGGATCACTGGACCCTGAGACTGGTCCCTCAAACACTGAGCCTCACATTCACACACACTTCAGCTGGTTCTGGATCACTGGGCCCTGAGACTGGTCCCTCACACACTGAACTTTACATTCACACACACTTCAGCTGGGTCTGGATCACTGGACCCTGAGACTGGTCCCTCACACACTGAACCTAACATTCACATACACTTCAGCTGGGTCTGGATCACTGGACCCTGAGACTGGTCCCTCAAACACTGAGCCTCACATTCACACACACTTCAGCTGGTCTGCATCACTGGACCCTGAGACTGGTCCCTCACACACTGAGCCTCACATTCACACACACTTCAGCTGGGTCTGGATCACTGGACCCTGAGGCTGGTCCCTCATACACTGAGCGTCACATTCACACACACTTCAGCTGGGTCTGGATCACTGGACCCTGAGACTGGTCCCTCACACACTGAGCCTCACATTCACACAATCTTCAGCTGGGTCTGGATCACTGGACCCTGAGACTGGTCCCTCACACACTGAGCCTCACATTCACACACACTTCAGCTGGATTTGGATCACTGGACCTTGAGACTGGTCCCTCACACACTGAGCCTCACATTCACACACACTTCAGCTGAGTCTGGATCAATGGACCCTGAGACTGGTCCCTCACACACTGAGCCTCACATTCACACACACTTCAGCTGGTTCTGGATCACTGGACCCTGAGACTGGTCCCTCAAACACTGAGCCTCACATTCACACACACTTCAGCTGGGTCTGGATCCCTGGACCTGAGGCTGGTCCCTCACACACTGAGCCTCACATTCACACACACTTCAGCTGGGTCTGGATCAATGGACCCTGAGACTGGTCCCTCACACACTGAGCCTCACATTCACACACACTTCAGCTGGGTCTGGATCACTGGACGCTGAGACTGGTTGCTCACACACTGAGCCTCACATTCACACACACTTCAGCTGGGTCTGGATCCCTGGACCTGAGGCTGGTCCCTCACACACTGAGCCTCACATTCACACACACTTCAGCTGGGTCTGGATCATTGGACCCTGAGACTGGTCCCTCACACACTGAGCCTCACATTCACACACACTTCAGCCGGGTCTGGATCACTGGACCCAGATACTGGT
This sequence comes from Pristiophorus japonicus, assembly GCF_044704955.1. Lineage (NCBI taxonomy): Eukaryota > Metazoa > Chordata > Chondrichthyes > Pristiophoridae > Pristiophorus > Pristiophorus japonicus. The sequence goes on along the minus strand of NW_027254835.1, from coordinate 290,840 downwards.
CCCTCACACACATGGCCTCACATACACACACACTTCAGCTGGGTCTGGAACACTGGACCCTGAGGCTGGTCCTCACACACTGATCCTCACATTCACACACACTTCAGCTGGGTCTGTATCACTGGAGCCTGAGGCTGGTCCCTCACACACTGTGCCTCACATTCACACACACTTCAGCTGGGTCTGGATCACTGGATACTGAGACTGGTCCCTCACACACTGAGCCTCACATTCACACACACTTCAGCTGGGTCTGGATCACTGGACCCTGAGACTGGTCCCTCACACACTGAGCCTAACATTTACACACACTTCAGCTGGGTCTGGATCACTGGACCCTGAGACTGGTCCCTCACACACTGAGCCTCACATTCACACACACTTCAGCTGGGTCTGGATCACTGGATCACTGGACCCTGAGATTGGTCCCTCACACACTGAGCCTCACATTCACACACACTTCAGCTGGGTCTGGATCACTGGACCCTGAGACTAGTCCCTCACACACTAAGCCTAACATTCACACACACTTCAGCTGGGTCTCGATCACTAGATCCTGAGACTGGTCCCTCACACACTGATCCTCACATTCACACACACTTCAGCTGGGTCTGGATCACTGGACCCTGAGACTGGTCCCTCACACACTGAGCCTCACATTCACACACACTTCAGCTGGGTCTGGATCACTGGACCCTGAGACTGGTCCCTCACACACTGAGCCTCACATTCACACACACTTCAGCTGGGTCTGTATCACTGGACCCTGAGACTGGTCCCTCACACACTGAGCCTCACATTCACACACACTCCAGCTGGGTCTGGATCACTGGACCCTGAGACTGGTCCCTCACACACTGAGCCTCACATTCACACACACTTCAGCTGGGTCTGGATCCCTGGACCTGAGGCTGGTCCCTCACACACTGAGCGTCACATTCACACACACTTCAGCTATGTCTGGATCACTGGACACTGAGGCTGGTCCCTCACACACTGAGCCGCACATTCACACACACTTCAGCTGGATCTGTATCACTGGACCCTGAGACTGGTCCTTCACACACTGAGCCTCACATTCGCACACACTGCAGCTGGGTCTGGATCACTGGACCCTGAGACTGGTCCCTCACACACTGATCCTCACATTCACATACACTTCAGCTGGGTCTGTATCACTGGAGCCTGAGGCTGGTCCCTTACACAGTGAGCCTCACATTCACACACACTTCAGCTGGGTCTGGATCACTGGACCCTGAGACTGGTCCCTCACACACTGAGCCTCACATTCACACACACTTCAGCTGGGTCTGGATCACTGGACCCTGAGACTGGTCCCTCACACACTGAGCCTCACATTCACAAACACTTCAGCTGGTTCTGGATCACTGGACCCTGAGACTGGTCCCTCACACACTGAACTTTACATTCACACACACTTCAGCTGGGTCTCGATCACTGGACCCTGAGACTGGTCCCTCACACACTGAACCTAACATTCACACACACTTCAGCTGGGTCTGGATCACTGGACCCTGAGACTGGTCCCTCAAACACTGAGCCTCACATTCACACACACTTCAGCTGGGTCTGCATCACTGGACCCTGAGACTGGTCCCTCACACACTGAGCCTCACATTCACACACACGTCAGCTGGGTCTGGATCACTGGACCCAGAGGCTGGTCCCTCATACACTGAGCGTCACATTCATACACACTTCAGCTGGGTCTGGATAACTGGACCCTGAGCCTGGTCCCTCACACACTGAACCCTCACATTCACATTCACTTCAGCTGGGTCTGGATCACTGGACTCTGAGACTGGTCCCTCACACACTGAGCCTCACATTCACACACTCTTCAGCTGGGTCTGGATCACTGGACCCTGAGACTGGTCCCTCACACACTGAGCCTCACATTCACACACACTTCAGCTGGGTCTGGATCACTGGACCTTGAGACTGGTCCCTCACAGACTGAGCCTCACATTCACACACACTTCAGCTGAGTCTGGATCAATGGACCCTGAGACTGGTCCCTCACACACTGAGCCTCACATTCACACACGTCAGCTGGTTCTGGATCACTGGACCCTGAGACTGGTCCCTCACACACTGAGCCTCACATTCACACACACTTCAGCTGGGTCTGGATCACTGGACCCTGAGACTGGTTGCTCACACACTGAGCCTCACATTCACACACATCAGCTGGGTCTGGATCCCTGGACCTGACGCTGGTCCCTCACACACTGAGCCTCACATTCACACACACTTCAGTTGGGTCTGGATCATTGGACCCTGAGACTGGTCCCTCACACACTGAGCCTCACATTCACACACACTTCAGCCGGGTCTGGATCACTGGACCCAGAGACTGGTCCCTCACACACTGGGCCTCACATACACACACAGTTCAGCTGGGTCTGGAACACTGGACCCTGAGGCTGGTCCTCACACACTGATCCTCACATTCACACACACCTCAGCTGGGTCTGTATCACTGGAGCCTGAGGCTGGTCCCTCACACACTGAGCCTCACATTCACACACACTTCAGCTGGGTCTGTATCACTGGACCCTGAGACTGGTCCCTCACACACTGAGCCTCACATTCACACACACTCCAGCTGGGTCTGGATCACTGGACCCTGAGACTGGTCCCTCACACACTGAGCCTCACATTCACACACACTTCAGCTGGGTCTGGATCCCTGGACCTGAGGCTGGTCCCTCACACACTGCGCATCACATTCACACACACTTCAGCTATGTCTGGATCACTGGACACTGAGGCTGGACCCTCACACACTGAGCCTCACATTCACACACACTTCAGCTGGATCTGTATCACTGGACCCTGAGACTGGTCCCTAACACACTGAGCCTCACATTCACACACACTTCAGCTGGTTCTGGATCACGAGACCCTGAGACTGGTCCTTCACACACTGAGCCTCACATTCGCACACACTTCAGCTGGGTCTGGATCACTGGAACTTGAGGCTGGCACCTCACACACTGAGCCTCACATTCACACACACTTCAGCTGGGTCTGGATCACTGGACCCTGAGGCTGGTCCCTCACACACTGATCCTCACATTCACATAAACTTCAGCTGGGTCTGTATCACTGGACCCTGATGCTGGTCCCTCACACACTGAGCCTCACATTCACACACACTTCAGCTGGGTCTGGATCACTGGAACCTGAGACTGGTCCCTCACACACTGATCCTCACATTCACACACACTTCAGCTGGGTCTGGATCACTGGACCCTGAGGCTGGTCCCTCACACACTGAGCCTCACATTCACACACACTTCAGCTGGGTCTGGATCACTGGACCCTGAGTCTGGTCCCTCACACACTGAGCCTCACATTCACACACACTTCAGCTGGGTCTGGATCACTGGAACTTGAGACTGGTCCCTCACACACTGAGCCTCACATTCACACACACTTCAGCTGAGTCTGGATCAATGGACCCTGAGACTGGTCCCTCACACACTGAGCCTCACATTCACACACGTCAGCTGGTTCTGGATCACTGGACCCTGAGACTGGTCCCTCACACACTGAGCCTCACATGCACACACACTTCAGCTGGGTCTGGATCACTGGACCTTGAGACTGGTTGCTCACACACTGAGCCTCACATTCACACACATCAGCTGGGTCTGGATCCCTGGACCTGAGGCTGGTCCCTCACACACTGAGCCTCACATTCACACACACTTCAGCTGGGTCTGGATCATTGGACCCTGAGACTGGTCCCTCACACACTGAGCCTCACATTCACACACACTTCAGCCGGGTCTGGATCACTGGACCCAGAGACTGGTCCCTCACACACTGGGCCTCACATACACACACACTTCAGCTGGGTCTGGAACACTGGACCCTGAGGCTGGTCCTCACACACTGATCCTCACATTCACACACACCTCAGCTGGGTCTGTATCACTGGAGCCTGAGGCTGGTCCCTCACACACTGAGCCTCACATTCACACAAACTTCAGCTGGGTCTGGATCACTGGATACTGAGACTGGTCCCTCACACACTGAGCCTCACATTCACACACACTTCAGCTGGGTCTGGATCACTGGACCCTGAGACTGGTCCCTCACACACTGAGCCTAACATTTACACACACTTCAGCTGGGTCTGGATCACAGGACCCTGAGACTGGTCCCTCACACTCTGAGCCTCACATTCACACACACTTCAGCTGGGTCTGGATCACTGGATCACTGGACCCTGAGATTGGTCCCTCACACACTGAGCCTCACATTCACACACACTTCAGCTGGGTCTGGATCACTGGACCCTGAGACTAGTCCCTCACACACTAAGCCTAACATTCACACACACTTCAGCTGGGTCTGGATCACTAGACCCTGAGACTGGTCCCTCACACACTGATCCTCACATTCACACACACTTCAGCTGGGTCTGGATCACTGGACCCTGAGACTGGTCCCTCACACATTGAGCCTCAAATTCACACACTCTTCAGCTGGATCTGGATCACTGGACTCTGAGACTGGTCCCTCACACACTGAGCCTCACATTCACACACACTTCAGCTGTGTCTGTATCACTGGACCCTGAGACTGGTCCCTCACACACTGAGCCTCACATTCACACACACTCCAGCTGGGTCTGGATCACTGGACCCTGAGACTGGTCCCTCACACACTGAGCCTCACATTCACAAACACTTCAGCTGGTTCTGGATCACTGGACCCTGAGACTGGTCCCTCACACACTGAACTTTACATTCACACACACTTCAGCTGGGTCTCGATCACTGGACCCTGAGACTGGTCCCTCACACACTGAACCTAACATTCACACACACTTCAGCTGGGTCTGGATCACTGGACCCTGAGACTGGTCCCTCAAACACTGAGCCTCACATTCACACACACTTCAGCTGGGTCTGCATCACTGGACCCTGAGACTGGTCCCTCACACACTGAGCCTCACATTCACACACACGTCAGCTGGGTCTGGATCACTGGACCCAGAGGCTGGTCCCTCATACACTGAGCGTCACATTCATACACACTTCAGCTGGGTCTGGATAACTGGACCCTGAGCCTGGTCCCTCACAGACTGAGCCTCACATTCACACACACTTCAGCTGAGTCTGGATCAATGGACCCTGAGACTGGTCCCTCACACACTGAGCCTCACATTCACACACGTCAGCTGGTTCTGGATCACTGGACCCTGAGACTGGTCCCTCACACACTGAGCCTCACATTCACACACACTTCAGCTGGGTCTGGATCACTGGACCCTGAGACTGGTTGCTCACACACTGAGCCTCACATTCACACACATCAGCTGGGTCTGGATCCCTGGACCTGACGCTGGTCCCTCACACACTGAGCCTCACATTCACACACACTTCAGTTGGGTCTGGATCATTGGACCCTGAGACTGGTCCCTCACACACTGAGCCTCACATTCACACACACTTCAGCCGGGTCTGGATCACTGGACCCAGAGACTGGTCCCTCACACACTGGGCCTCACATACACACACAGTTCAGCTGGGTCTGGAACACTGGACCCTGAGGCTGGTCCTCACACACTGATCCTCACATTCACACACACCTCAGCTGGGTCTGTATCACTGGAGCCTGAGGCTGGTCCCTCACACACTGAGCCTCACATTCACACACACTTCAGCTGGGTCTGTATCACTGGACCCTGAGACTGGTCCCTCACACACTGAGCCTCACATTCACACACACTCCAGCTGGGTCTGGATCACTGGACCCTGAGACTGGTCCCTCACACACTGAGCCTCACATTCACACACACTTCAGCTGGGTCTGGATCCCTGGACCTGAGGCTGGTCCCTCACACACTGCGCATCACATTCACACACACTTCAGCTATGTCTGGATCACTGGACACTGAGGCTGGACCCTCACACACTGAGCCTCACATTCACACACACTTCAGCTGGATCTGTATCACTGGACCCTGAGACTGGTCCCTAACACACTGAGCCTCACATTCACACACACTTCAGCTGGTTCTGGATCACGAGACCCTGAGACTGGTCCTTCACACACTGAGCCTCACATTCGCACACACTTCAGCTGGGTCTGGATCACTGGAACTTGAGGCTGGCACCTCACACACTGAGCCTCACATTCACACACACTTCAGCTGGGTCTGGATCACTGGACCCTGAGGCTGGTCCCTCACACACTGATCCTCACATTCACATAAACTTCAGCTGGGTCTGTATCACTGGACCCTGATGCTGGTCCCTCACACACTGAGCCTCACATTCACACACACTTCAGCTGGGTCTGGATCACTGGAACCTGAGACTGGTCCCTCACACACTGATCCTCACATTCACACACACTTCAGCTGGGTCTGGATCACTGGACCCTGAGGCTGGTCCCTCACACACTGAGCCTCACATTCACACACACTTCAGCTGGGTCTGGATCACTGGACCCTGAGTCTGGTCCCTCACACACTGAGCCTCACATTCACACACACTTCAGCTGGGTCTGGATCACTGGACCTTGAGACTGGTCCCTCACACACTGAGCCTCACATTCACACACACTTCAGCTGAGTCTGGATCAATGGACCCTGAGACTGGTCCCTCACACACTGAGCCTCACATTCACACACGTCAGCTGGTTCTGGATCACTGGACCCTGAGACTGGTCCCTCACACACTGAGCCTCACATGCACACACACTTCAGCTGGGTCTGGATCACTGGACCTTGAGACTGGTTGCTCACACACTGAGCCTCACATTCACACACATCAGCTGGGTCTGGATCCCTGGACCTGAGGCTGGTCCCTCACACACTGAGCCTCACATTCACACACACTTCAGCTGGGTCTGGATCATTGGACCCTGAGACTGGTCCCTCACACACTGAGCCTCACATTCACACACACTTCAGCCGGGTCTGGATCACTGGACCCAGAGACTGGTCCCTCACACACTGGGCCTCACATACACACACACTTCAGCTGGGTCTGGAACACTGGACCCTGAGGCTGGTCCTCACACACTGATCCTCACATTCACACACACCTCAGCTGGGTCTGTATCACTGGAGCCTGAGGCTGGTCCCTCACACACTGAGCCTCACATTCACACAAACTTCAGCTGGGTCTGGATCACTGGATACTGAGACTGGTCCCTCACACACTGAGCCTCACATTCACACACACTTCAGCTGGGTCTGGATCACTGGACCCTGAGACTGGTCCCTCACACACTGAGCCTAACATTTACACACACTTCAGCTGGGTCTGGATCACAGGACCCTGAGACTGGTCCCTCACACTCTGAGCCTCACATTCACACACACTTCAGCTGGGTCTGGATCACTGGATCACTGGACCCTGAGATTGGTCCCTCACACACTGAGCCTCACATTCACACACACTTCAGCTGGGTCTGGATCACTGGACCCTGAGACTAGTCCCTCACACACTAAGCCTAACATTCACACACACTTCAGCTGGGTCTGGATCACTAGACCCTGAGACTGGTCCCTCACACACTGATCCTCACATTCACACACACTTCAGCTGGGTCTGGATCACTGGACCCTGAGACTGGTCCCTCACACATTGAGCCTCAAATTCACACACTCTTCAGCTGGATCTGGATCACTGGACTCTGAGACTGGTCCCTCACACACTGAGCCTCACATTCACACACACTTCAGCTGTGTCTGTATCACTGGACCCTGAGACTGGTCCCTCACACACTGAGCCTCACATTCACACACACTCCAGCTGGGTCTGGATCACTGGACCCTGAGACTGGTCCCTCACACACTGAGCCTCACATTCACACACACTTCAGCTGGGTCTGGATCCCTGGACCTGAGGCTGGTCCCTCACACACTGAGCATCACATTCACACACACTTCAGCTATGTTTGGATCACTGGACACTGAGGCTGGACCCTCACACACTGAGCCTCACATTCACACACACTTCAGCTGGATCTGTATCACTGGACCCTGAGACTGGTCCCTCACACACTGAGCCTCACATTCACACACACTTCAGCTGGGTCTGGATCACGAGACCCTGAGACTGGTCCTTCACACACTGAGCCTCACATTCGCACACACTTCAGCTGGTTCTGGATCACTGGACCCTGAGACTGGTCCCTCACACACTGAACTTTACATTCACACACACTTCAGCTGGGTCTGGATCACTGGACCCTGAGACTGGTCCCTCACACACTGATCCTCACATTCACACACACTTCAGCTGGGTCTGGATCACTAGACCCTGAGACTGGTCCCTCACACACTGAGCCTCACATTCACATTCACTTCAGCTGGGTCTGGATCACTGGACTCTGAGACTGGTCCCTCACACACTGAGCCTCACATTCGCACACACTGCAGCTGGGTCTGGATCACTGGACCCTGAGGTTGGTCCCTCACACACTGATCCTCACATTCACATACATTTCAGCTGGGTCTGTCTCACTGGAGCCTGAGGCTTGTCCCTTACACAGTGAGCCTCACATTCACACACACTTCAGCTGGGTCTCGATCACTGGACCCTGAGACTGGTCCCTCACACACTGAGCCTCACATTCACACACACTTCAGCTGGGTCTGGATCACTGGACCCTGCGACTGGTCCCTCACACACTGAGCCTCACATTCACACACACTTCAGCTGGTTCTGGATCACTGGACCCTGAGACTGGTCCCTCACACACTGAACTTTACATTCACACACACTTCAGCTGGGTCTGGATCACTGGACCCTGAGACTGGTCCCTCATACACTGAGCGTCACATTCACACACACTTCAGCTGGGTCTGGATCACTGGACCCTGAGGCTCGTCCCTCATACACTGATCTTCACATTCACACACACTTCAGCTGGGTCTGGATCACTGGACCCTGAGACTGGTCCCTCACACACTGAGCGTCACATTCACACACACTTCAGCTGGGTCTGGATAACTGGACCCTGAGCCTGGTCCCTCACACACTGAACCCTCACATTCACATTCACTTCAGCTGGGTCTGGATCACTGGACTCTGAGACTGGTCCCTCACACACTGAGCCTCACATTCACACACTCTTCAGCTGGGTCTGGATCACTGGACCCTGAGACTGGTCCCTCACACACTGAGCCTCACATTCACACACACTTCAGCTGAGTCTGGATCAATGGACCCTGAGACTGGTCCCTCACACACTGAGCCTCACATTCACACACACTTCAGCTGGTTCTGGATCACTGGACCCTGAGACTGGTCCCTCACACACTGAGCCTCACATTCACACAAACTTCAGCTGGGTCTGGATCACTGGACCCTGAGACTGGTTGCTCACACACTGAGCCTCACATTCACACACACTTCAGCTGGGTCTGGATCCCTGGACCTGAGGCTGGTCCCTCACACACTGAGCCTCACATTCACACACACTTCAGCTGGGTCTGGATCATTGGACCCTGAGACTGGTCCCTTACACACTGAGCCTCACATTCACACACACTTCAGCCGGGTCTGGATCACTGGACCCAGAGACTGGTCCCTCACACACTGGGCCTCACATACACACACACTTCAGCTGGGTCTGGAAAACTGGACCCTGAGGCTGGTCCTCACACACTGATCCTCACATTCACACACACTTCAGCTGGGTCTGTATCACTGGAGCCTGAGGCTGGTCCCTCACACACTGAGCCTCACATTCACACACACTTCAGCTGGGTCTGGATCACTGGACCCTGAGGCTGGTCCCTCACACACTGATCCTCACATTCACATACACTTCAGCTGGGTCTGTATCACTGGAGCCTGAGGCTGGTCCCTTACACAGTGAGCCTCACATTCACACACACTTCAGCTGGGTCTGGATCACTGGACCCTGAGACTGGTCCCTCACACACTGAGCCTCACATTCACACACACTTCAGCTGGATTGGATCACTGGACCTTGAGACTGGTCCCTCACACACTGAGCCTCACATTCACACACACTTCAGCTGAGTCTGGATCAATGGACCCTGAGACTGGTCCCTCACACACTGAGCCTCACATTCACACACACTTCAGCTGGTTCTGGATCACTGGACCCTGAGACTGGTCCCTCAAACACTGAGCCTCACATTCACACACACTTCAGCTGGGTCTGGATCCCTGGACCTGAGGCTGGTCCCTCACACACTGAGCCTCACATTCACACACACTTCAGCTGGGTCTGGATCAATGGACCCTGAGACTGGTCCCTCACACACTGAGCCTCACATTCACACACACTTCAGCTGGGTCTGGATCACTGGACGCTGAGACTGGTTGCTCACACACTGAGCCTCACATTCACACACACTTCAGCTGGGTCTGGATCCCTGGACCTGAGGCTGGTCCCTCACACACTGAGCCTCACATTTACACACACTTCAGCTGGGTCTGGATCATTGGACCCTGAGACTGGTCCCTCACACACTGAGCCTCACATTCACACACCCTTCAGCCGGGTCTGGATCACTGGACCCAGAGACTGGTCCCTCACACACATGGCCTCACATACACACACACTTCAGCTGGGTCTGGAACACTGGACCCTGAGGCTGGTCCTCACACACTGATCCTCACATTCACACACACTTCAGCTGGGTCTGTATCACTGGAGCCTGAGGCTGGTCCCTCACACACTGTGCCTCACATTCACACACACTTCAGCTGGGTCTGGATCACTGGATACTGAGACTGGTCCCTCACACACTGAGCCTCACATTCACACACACTTCAGCTGGGTCTGGATCACTGGACCCTGAGACTGGTCCCTCACACACTGAGCCTAACATTTACACACACTTCAGCTGGGTCTGGATCACTGGACCCTGAGACTGGTCCCTCACACACTGAGCCTCACATTCACACACACTTCAGCTGGGTCTGGATCACAGGATTACTGGACCCTGAGATTGGTCCCTCACACACTGAGCCTCACATTCACACACACTTCAGCTGGGTCTGGATCACTGGACCCTGAGACTAGTCCCTCACACACTAAGCCTAACATTCACACACACTTCAGCTGGGTCTCGATCACTAGATCCTGAGACTGGTCCCTCACACACTGATCCTCACATTCACACACACTTCAGCTGGGTCTGGATCACTGGACCCTGAGACTGGTCCCTCACACACTGAGCCTCACATTCACACACACTTCAGCTGGGTCTGGATCACTGGACCCTGAGACTGGTCCCTCACACACTGAGCCTCACATTCACACACACTCCAGCTGGGTCTGGATCACTGGACCCTGAGACTGGTCCCTCACACACTGAGCCTCACATTCACACACACTTCAGCTGGGTCTGGATCCCTGGACCTGAGGCTGGTCCCTCACACACTGAGCGTCACATTCACACACACTTCAGCTATGTCTGGATCACTGGACACTGAGGCTGGTCCCTCACACACTGAGCCGCACATTCACACACACTTCAGCTGGATCTGTATCACTGGACCCTGAGACTGGTCCTTCACACACTGAGCCTCACATTCGCACACACTGCAGCTGGGTCTGGATCACTGGACCCTGAGACTGGTCCCTCACACACTGATCCTCACATTCACATACACTTCAGCTGGGTCTGTATCACTGGAGCCTGAGGCTGGTCCCTTACACAGTGAGCCTCACATTCACACACACTTCAGCTGGGTCTGGATCACTGGACCCTGAGACTGGTCCCTCACACACTGAGCCTCACATTCACACACACTTCAGCTGGGTCTGGATCACTGGACCCTGAGACTGGTCCCTCACACACTGAGCCTCACATTCACAAACACTTCAGCTGGTTCTGGATCACTGGACCCTGAGACTGGTCCCTCACACACTGAACTTTACATTCACACACACTTCAGCTGGGTCTGGATCACTGGACACTGAGACTGGTCCCTCACACACTGAACCTAACATTCACACACACTTCAGCTGGGTCTGGATCACTGGACCCTGAGACTGGTCCCTCAAACACTGAGCCTCACATTCACACACACTTCAGCTGGGTCTGCATCACTGGACCCTGAGACTGGTCCCTCACACACTGAGCCTCACATTCACACACACTTCAGCTGGGTCTGGATCACTGGACCCAGAGGCTGGTCCCTCATACACTGAGCGTCACATTCATACACACTTCAGCTGGGTCTGGATCACTGGACCCTGAGGCTCGTCCCTCATACCCTGAGCGTCACATTCACACACACTTCAGCTGGGTCTGGATAACTGGACCCTGAGCCTGGTCCCTCACACACTGAACCCTCACATTCACATTCACTTCAGCTGGGTCTGGATCACTGGACTCTGAGACTGGTCCCTCACACACTGAGCCTCACATTCACACACTCTTCAGCTGGGTCTGGATCACTGGACCCTGAGACTGGTCCCTCACACACTGAGCCTCACATTCACACACACTTCAGCTGGGTCTGGATCACTGGACCTTGAGACTGGTCCCTCACACACTGGGCCTCACATACACACACACTTCAGCTGGGTCTGGAACACTGGACCCTGAGGCTGGTCCTCACACACTGATCCTCACATTCACACACACCTCAGCTGGGTCTGTATCACTGGAGCCTGAGGCTGGTCCCTCACACACTGAGCCTCACATTCACACACACTTCAGCTGGGTCTGGATCACTGGATACTGAGACTGGTCCCTCACACACTGAGCCTCACATTCACACACACTTCAGCTGGGTCTGGATCACTGGACCCTGAGACTGGTCCCTCACACACTGAGCCTAACATTTACACACACTTCAGCTGGGTCTGGATCACAGGACCCTGAGACTGGTCCCTCACACTCTGAGCCTCACATTCACACACACTTCAGCTGAGTCTGGATCACTGGATCACTGGACCCTGAGATTGGTCCCTCACACACTGAGCCTCACATTCACACACACTTCAGCTGGGTCTGGATCACTGGACCCTGAGACTAGTCCCTCACACGCTAAGCCTAACATTCACACACACTTCAGCTGGGTCTGGATCACTAGACCCTGAGACTGGTCCCTCACACACTGATCCTCACATTCACACACACTTCAGCTGGGTCTGGATCACTGGACCCTGAGACTGGTCCCTCACACACTGAGCCTCAAATTCACACACTCTTCAGCTGGGTCTGGATCACTGGACCCTGAGACTGGTCCCTCACACACTGAGCCTCACATTCACACACACTTCAGCTGGGTCTGTATCACTGGACCCTGAGACTGGTCCCTCACACACTGAGCCTCACATTCACACACACTCCAGCTGGGTCTGGATCACTGGACCCTGAGACTGGTCCCTCACACACTGAGCCTCACATTCACACACACTTCAGCTGGGTCTGGATCCCTGGACCTGAGGCTGGTCCCTCACACACTGCGCATCACATTCACACACACTTCAGCTATGTCTGGATCACTGGACACTGAGGCTGGACCCTCACACACTGAGCCTCACATTGACACACACTTCAGCTGGATCTGTATCACTGGACCCTGAGACTGGTCCCTCACACACTGAGCCTCACATTCACATACACTTCAGCTGGGTCTGGATCACGAGACCCTGAGACTGGTCCTTCACACACTGAGCCTCACATTCGCACACACTTCAGCTGGGTCTGGATCACTGGAACTTGAGGCTGGCACCTCACACACTGAGCCTCACATTCACACACACTTCAGCTGGGTCTGGATCACTGGACCCTGAGGCTGGTCCCTCACACACTGATCCTCACATTCACATAAACTTCAGCTGGGTCTGTATCACTGGACCCTGATGCTGGTCCCTCACACACTGAGCCTCACATTCACACACACTTCAGCTGGGTCTGGATCACTGGAACCTGAGACTGGTCCCTCACACACTGATCCTCACATTCACACACACTTCAGCTGGGTCTGGATCACTGGACCCTGAGGCTGGTCCCTCACACACTGAGCCTCACATTCACACACATCAGCTGGGTCTGGATCCCTGGACCTGAGGCTGGTCCCTCACACACTGAGCCTCACATTCACACACACTTCAGCTGGGTCTGGATCATTGGACCCTGAGACTGGTCCCTCACACACTGAGCCTCACATTCACACACACTTCAGCCGGGTCTGGATCACTGGACCCAGAGACTGGTCCCTCACACACTGGGCCTCACATACACACACACTTCAGCTGGGTCTGGAACACTGGACCCTGAGGCTGGTCCTCACACACTGATCCTCACATTCACACACACCTCAGCTGGGTCTGTATCACTGGAGCCTGAGGCTGGTCCCTCACACACTGAGCCTCACATTCACACACACTTCAGCTGGGTCTGGATCACTGGATACTGAGACTGGTCCCTCACACACTGAGCCTCACATTCACACACACTTCAGCTGGGTCTGGATCACTGGACCCTGAGACTGGTCCCTCACACACTGAGCCTAACATTTACACACACTTCAGCTGGGTCTGGATCACAGGACCCTGAGACTGGTCCCTCACACTCTGAGCCTCACATTCACACACACTTCAGCTGGGTCTGGATCACTGGATCACTGGACCCTGAGATTGGTCCCTCACACACTGAGCCTCAAATTCACACACTCTTCAGCTGGGTCTGGATCACTGGACCCTGAGACTGGTCCCTCACACACTGAGCCTCACATTCACACACACTTCAGATGTGTCTGTATCACTGGACCCTGAGACTGGTCCCTCACACACTGAGCCTCACATTCACACACACTCCAGCTGGGTCTGGATCACTGGACCCTGAGACTGGTCCCTCACACACTGAGCCTCACATTCACACACACTTCAGCTGGGTCTGGATCCCTGGACCTGAGGCTGGTCCCTCACACACTGAGCATCACATTCACACACACTTCAGCTATGTTTGGATCACTGGACACTGAGGCTGGACCCTCACACACTGAGCCTCACATTCACACACACTTCAGCTGGATCTGTATCACTGGACCCTGAGACTGGTCCCTCACACACTGAGCCTCACATTCACACACACTTCAGCTGGGTCTGGATCACGAGACCCTGAGACTGGTCCTTCACACACTGAGCCTCACATTCGCACACACTTCAGCTGGTTCTGGATCACTGGACCCTGAGACTGGTCCCTCACACACTGAACTTTACATTCACACACACTTCAGCTGGGTCTGGATCACTGGACCCTGAGACTGGTCCCTCACACACTGATCCTCACATTCACACACACTTCAGCTGGGTCTGGATCACTAGACCCTGAGACTGGTCCCTCACACACTGAGCCTCACATTCACATTCACTTCAGCTGGGTCTGGATCACTGGACTCTGAGACTGGTCCCTCACACACTGAGCCTCACATTCGCACACACTGCAGCTGGGTCTGGATCACTGGACCCTGAGGCTGGTCCCTCACACACTGATCCTCACATTCACATACACTTCAGCTGGGTCTGTCTCACTGGAGCCTGAGGCTGGTCCCTTACACAGTGAGCCTCACATTCACACACACTTCAGCTGGGTCTCGATCACTGGACCCTGAGACTGGTCCCTCACACACTGAACCTCACATTCACACACACTTCAGCTGGGTCTGGATCACTGGACCCTGCGACTGGTCCCTCACACACTAAGCCTCACATTCACACACACTTCAGCTGGTTCTGGATCACTGGACCCTGAGACTGGTCCCTCACACACTGAACTTTACATTCACACACACTTCAGCTGGGTCTGGATCACTGGACCCTGAGACTGGTCCCTCATACACTGAGCGTCACATTCACACACACTTCAGCTGGGTCTGGATCACTGGACCCTGAGGCTCGTCCCTCATACACTGATCTTCACATTCACACACACTTCAGCTGGGTCTGGATCACTGGACCCTGAGACTGGTCCCTCACACACTGAGCGTCACATTCACACACACTTCAGCTGGGTCTGGATAACTGGACCCTGAGCCTGGTCCCTCACACACTGAACCCTCACATTCACATTCACTTCAGCTGGGTCTGGATCACTGGACTCTGAGACTGGTCCCTCACACACTGAGCCTCACATTCACACACTCTTCAGCTGGGTCTGGATCACTGGACCCTGAGACTGGTCCCTCACACACTGAGCCTCACATTCACACACACTTCAGCTGAGTCTGGATCAATGGACCCTGAGACTGGTCCCTCACACACTGAGCCTCACATTCACACACACTTCAGCTGGTTCTGGATCACTGGACCCTGAGACTGGTCCCTCACACACTGAGCCTCACATTCACACAAACTTCAGCTGGGTCTGGATCACTGGACCCTGAGACTGGTTGCTCACACACTGAGCCTCACATTCACACACACTTCAGCTGGGTCTGGATCCCTGGACCTGAGGCTGGTCCCTCACACACTGAGCCTCACATTCACACACACTTCAGCTGGGTCTGGATCATTGGACCCTGAGACTGGTCCCTTACACACTGAGCCTCACATTCACACACACTTCAGCCGGGTCTGGATCACTGGACCCAGAGACTGGTCCCTCACACACTGAGCCTCACATACACACACACTTCAGCTGGGTCTGGAAAACTGGACCCTGAGGCTGGTCCTCACACACTGATCCTCACATTCACACACACTTCAGCTGGGTCTGTATCACTGGAGCCTGAGGCTGGTCCCTCACACACTGAGCCTCACATTCACACACACTTCAGCTGGGTCTGGATCACTGGACCCTAAGGCTGGTCCCTCACACACTGATCCTCACATTCACATACACTTCAGCTGGGTCTGTATCACTGGAGACTGAGGCTGGTCCCTTACACAGTGAGCCTCACATTCACACACACTTCAGCTGGGTCTGGATCACTGGACCCTGAGACTGGTCCCTCACACACTGAGCCTCACATTCACACACACTTCAGCTGGGTCTGGATCACTGGACCCTGAGACTGGTCCCTCAAACACTGAGCCTCACATTCACACACACTTCAGCTGGTTCTGGATCACTGGACCCTGAGACTGGTCCCTCACACACTGAACCTAACATTCACATACACTTCAGCTGGGTCTGGATCACTGGACCCTGAGACTGGTCCCTCAAACACTGAGCCTCACATTCACACACACTTCAGCTGGGTCTGCATCACTGGACCCTGAGACTGGTCCCTCACACACTGAGCCTCACATTCACACACACTTCAGCTGGGTCTGGATCCCTGGACCTGAGGCTGGTCCCTCACACACTGAGCATCACATTCACACACACTTCAGCTATGTTTGGATCACTGGACACTGAGGCTGGACCCTCACACACTGAGCCTCACATTCACACACACTTCAGCTGGATCTGTATCACTGGACCCTGAGACTGGTCCCTCACACACTGAGCCTCACATTCACACACACTTCAGCTGGGTCTGGATCACGAGACCCTGAGACTGGTCCTTCACACACTGAGCCTCACATTCGCACACACTTCAGCTGGTTCTGGATCACTGGACCCTGAGACTGGTCCCTCACACACTGAACTTTACATTCACACACACTTCAGCTGGGTCTGGATCACTGGACCCTGAGACTGGTCCCTCACACACTGATCCTCACATTCACACACACTTCAGCTGGGTCTGGATCACTAGACCCTGAGACTGGTCCCTCACACACTGAGCCTCACATTCACATTCACTTCAGCTGGGTCTGGATCACTGGACTCTGAGACTGGTCCCTCACACACTGAGCCTCACATTCGCACACACTGCAGCTGGGTCTGGATCACTGGACCCTGAGGCTGGTCCCTCACACACTGATCCTCACATTCACATACACTTCAGCTGGGTCTGTCTCACTGGAGCCTGAGGCTGGTCCCTTACACAGTGAGCCTCACATTCACACACACTTCAGCTGGGTCTCGATCACTGGACCCTGAGACTGGTCCCTCACACACTGAGCCTCACATTCACACACACTTCAGCTGGGTCTGGATCACTGGACCCTGCGACTGGTCCCTCACACACTGAGCCTCACATTCACACACACTTCAGCTGGTTCTGGATCACTGGACCCTGAGACTGGTCCCTCACACACTGAACTTTACATTCACACACACTTCAGCTGGGTCTGGATCACTGGACCCTGAGACTGGTCCCTCATACACTGAGCGTCACATTCACACACACTTCAGCTGGGTCTGGATCACTGGACCCTGAGGCTCGTCCCTCATACACTGATCTTCACATTCACACACACTTCAGCTGGGTCTGGATCACTGGACCCTGAGACTGGTCCCTCACACACTGAGCGTCACATTCACACACACTTCAGCTGGGTCTGGATAACTGGACCCTGAGCCTGGTCCCTCACACACTGAACCCTCACATTCACATTCACTTCAGCTGGGTCTGGATCACTGGACTCTGAGACTGGTCCCTCACACACTGAGCCTCACATTCACACACTCTTCAGCTGGGTCTGGATCACTGGACCCTGAGACTGGTCCCTCACACACTGAGCCTCACATTCACACACACTTCAGCTGGGTCTGGATCACTGGACCCTGAGACTGGTCCCTCACACACTGAGCCTCACATTCACACACACTTCAGCTGAGTCTGGATCAATGGACCCTGAGACTGGTCCCTCACACACTGAGCCTCACATTCACACACACTTCAGCTGGTTCTGGATCACTGGACCCTGAGACTGGTCCCTCACACACTGAGCCTCACATTCACACAAACTTCAGCTGGGTCTGGATCACTGGACCCTGAGACTGGTCCCTTACACACTGAGCCTCACATTCACACACACTTCAGCCGGGTCTGGATCACTGGACCCAGAGACTGGTCCCTCACACACTGAGCCTCACATACACACACACTTCAGCTGGGTCTGGAAAACTGGACCCTGAGGCTGGTCCTCACACACTGATCCTCACATTCACACACACTTCAGCTGGGTCTGTATCACTGGAGCCTGAGGCTGGTCCCTCACACACTGAGCCTCACATTCACACACACTTCAGCTGGGTCTGGATCACTGGACCCTAAGGCTGGTCCCTCACACACTGATCCTCACATTCACATACACTTCAGCTGGGTCTGTATCACTGGAGACTGAGGCTGGTCCCTTACACAGTGAGCCTCACATTCACACACACTTCAGCTGGGTCTGGATCACTGGACCCTGAGACTGGTCCCTCACACACTGAGCCTCACATTCACACACACTTCAGCTGGGTCTGGATCACTGGACCCTGAGACTGGTCCCTCAAACACTGAGCCTCACATTCACACACACTTCAGCTGGTTCTGGATCACTGGACCCTGAGACTGGTCCCTCACACACTGAACTTTACATTCACACACACTTCAGCTGGGTCTGGATCACTGGACCCTGAGACTGGTCCCTCACACACTGAACCTAACATTCACATACACTTCAGCTGGGTCTGGATCACTGGACCCTGAGACTGGTCCCTCAAACACTGAGCCTCACATTCACACACACTTCAGCTGGGTCTGCATCACTGGACCCTGAGACTGGTCCCTCACACACTGAGCCTCACATTCACACACACTTCAGCTGGGTCTGGATCCCTGGACCTGAGGCTGGTCCCTCACACACTGAGCATCACATTCACACACACTTCAGCTATGTTTGGATCACTGGACACTGAGGCTGGACCCTCACACACTGAGCCTCACATTCACACACACTTCAGCTGGGTCTGTATCACTGGACCCTGAGACTGGTCCCTCACACACTGAGCCTCACATTCACACACACTTCAGCTGGGTCTGGATCACGAGACCCTGAGACTGGTCCTTCACACACTGAGCCTCACATTCGCACACACTTCAGCTGGTTCTGGATCACTGGACCCTGAGACTGGTCCCTCACACACTGAACTTTACATTCACACACACTTCAGCTGGGTCTGGATCACTGGACCCTGAGACTGGTCCCTCACACACTGATCCTCACATTCACACACACTTCAGCTGGGTCTGGATCACTAGACCCTGAGACTGGTCCCTCACACACTGAGCCTCACATTCACATTCACTTCAGCTGGGTCTGGATCACTGGACTCTGAGACTGGTCCCTCACACACTGAGCCTCACATTCGCACACACTGCAGCTGGGTCTGGATCACTGGACCCTGAGGCTGGTCCCTCACACACTGATCCTCACATTCACATACACTTCAGCTGGGTCTGTCTCACTGGAGCCTGAGGCTGGTCCCTTACACAGTGAGCCTCACATTCACACACACTTCAGCTGGGTCTCGATCACTGGACCCTGAGACTGGTCCCTCACACACTGAGCCTCACATTCACACACACTTCAGCTGGGTCTGGATCACTGGACCCTGCGACTGGTCCCTCACACACTGAGCCTCACATTCACACACACTTCAGCTGGTTCTGGATCACTGGACCCTGAGACTGGTCCCTCACACACTGAACTTTACATTCACACACACTTCAGCTGGGTCTGGATCACTGGACCCTGAGACTGGTCCCTCATACACTGAGCGTCACATTCACACACACTTCAGCTGGGTCTGGATCACTGGACCCTGAGGCTCGTCCCTCATACACTGATCTTCACATTCACACACACTTCAGCTGGGTCTGGATCACTGGACCCTGAGACTGGTCCCTCACACACTGAGCGTCACATTCACACACACTTCAGCTGGGTCTGGATAACTGGACCCTGAGCCTGGTCCCTCACACACTGAACCCTCACATTCACATTCACTTCAGCTGGGTCTGGATCACTGGACTCTGAGACTGGTCCCTCACACACTGAGCCTCACATTCACACACTCTTCAGCTGGGTCTGGATCACTGGACCCTGAGACTGGTCCCTCACACACTGAGCCTCACATTCACACACACTTCAGCTGAGTCTGGATCAATGGACCCTGAGACTGGTCCCTCACACACTGAGCCTCACATTCACACACACTTCAGCTGGTTCTGGATCACTGGACCCTGAGACTGGTCCCTCACACACTGAGCCTCACATTCACACAAACTTCAGCTGGGTCTGGATCACTGGACCCTGAGACTGGTTGCTCACACACTGAGCCTCACATTCACACACACTTCAGCTGGGTCTGGATCCCTGGACCTGAGGCTGGTCCCTCACACACTGAGCCTCACATTCACACACACTTCAGCTGGGTCTGGATCATTGGACCCTGAGACTGGTCCCTTACACACTGAGCCTCACATTCACACACACTTCAGCCGGGTCTGGATCACTGGACCCAGAGACTGGTCCCTCACACACTGGGCCTCACATACACACACACTTCAGCTGGGTCTGGAAAACTGGACCCTGAGGCTGGTCCTCACACACTGATCCTCACATTCACACACACTTCAGCTGGGTCTGTATCACTGGAGCCTGAGGGAGTCCCTCACACACTGAGCCTCACATTCACACACACTTCAGCTGGGTCTGGATCACTGGACCCTGAGGCTGGTCCCTCACACACTGATCCTCACATTCACATACACTTCAGCTGGGTCTGTATCACTGGAGCCTGAGGCTGGTCCCTTACACAGTGAGCCTCACATTCACACACACTTCAGCTGGGTCTGGATCACTGGACCCTGAGACTGGTCCCTCACACACTGAGCCTCACATTCACACACACTTCAGCTGGGTCTGGATCACTGGACCCTGAGACTGGTCCCTCAAACACTGAGCCTCACATTCACACACACTTCAGCTGGTTCTGGATCACTGGACCCTGAGACTGGTCCCTCACACACTGAACTTTACATTCACACACACTTCAGCTGGGTCTGGATCACTGGACCCTGAGACTGGTCCCTCACACACTGAACCTAACATTCACATACACTTCAGCTGGGTCTGGATCACTGGACCCTGAGACTGGTCCCTCAAACACTGAGCCTCACATTCACACACACTTCAGCTGGGTCTGCATCACTGGACCCTGAGACTGGTATCCCTCACACACTGAGCCTCACATTCACACACACTTCAGCTGGGTCTGGATCACTGGACCCTGAGGCTGGTCCCTCATACACTGAGCGTCACATTCACACACACTTCAGCTGGGTCTGGATCACTGGACCCTGAGACTGGTCCCTCACACAATGAGCCTCACATTCACACAATCTTCAGCTGGGTCTGGATCACTGGACCCTGAGACTGGTCCCTCACACACTGAGCCTCACATTCACACACACTTCAGCTGGATCTGGATCACTGGACCTTGAGACTGGTCCCTCACACACTGAGCCTCACATTCACACACACTTCAGCTGAGTCTGGATCAATGGACCCTGAGACTGGTCCCTCACACACTGAGCCTCACATTCACACACACTTCAGCTGGTTCTGGATCACTGGACCCTGAGACTGGTCCCTCAAACACTGAGCCTCACATTCACACACACTTCAGCTGGGTCTGGATCCCTGGACCTGAGGCTGGTCCCTCACACACTGAGCCTCACATTCACACACACTTCAGCTGGGTCTGGATCAATGGACCCTGAGACTGGTCCCTCACACACTGAGCCTCACATTCACACACACTTCAGCTGGGTCTGGATCACTGGACGCTGAGACTGGTTGCTCACACACTGAGCCTCACATTCACACACACTTCAGCTGGGTCTGGATCCCTGGACCTGAGGCTGGTCCCTCACACACTGAGCCTCACATTCACACACACTTCAGCTGGGTCTGGATCATTGGACCCTGAGACTGGTCCCTCACACACTGAGCCTCACATTCACACACACTTCAGCCGGGTCTGGATCACTGGACCCAGAGACTGGTCCCTCACACACATGGCCTCACATACACACACACTTCAGCTGGGTCTGGAACACTGGACCCTGAGGCTGGTCCTCACACACTGATCCTCACATTCACACACACTTCAGCTGGGTCTGTATCACTGGAGCCTGAGGCTGGTCCCTCACACACTGTGCCTCACATTCACACACACTTCAGATGGGTCTGGATCACTGGATACTGAGACTGGTCCCTCACACACTGAGCCTCACATTCACACACACTTCAGCTGGGTCTGGATCACTGGACCCTGAGACTGGTCCCTCACACACTGAGCCTAACATTTACACACACTTCAGCTGGGTCTGGATCACTGGACCCTGAGACTGGTCCCTCACACACTGAGCCTCACATTCACACACACTTCAGCTGGGTCTGGATCACTGGATCACTGGACCCTGAGATTGGTCCCTCACACACTGAGCCTCACATTCACACACACTTCAGCTGGGTCTGGATCACTGGACCCTGAGACTAGTCCCTCACACACTAAGCCTAACATTCACACACACTTCAGCTGGGTCTCGATCACTAGATCCTGAGACTGGTCCCTCACACACTGATCCTCACATTCACACACACTTCAGCTGGGTCTGGATCACTGGACCCTGAGACTGGTCCCTCACACACTGAGCCTCACATTCACACACACTTCAGCTGGGTCTGGATCACTGGACCCTGAGACTGGTCCCTCACACACTGAGCCTCACATTCACACACACTCCAGCTGGGTCTGGATCACTGGACCCTGAGACTGGTCCCTCACACACTGAGCCTCACATTCACACACACTTCAGCTGGGTCTGGATCCCTGGACCTGAGGCTGGTCCCTCACACACTGAGCGTCACATTCACACACACTTCAGCTATGTCTGGATCACTGGACACTGAGGCTGGTCCCTCACACACTGAGCCGCACATTCACACACACTTCAGCTGGATCTGTATCACTGGACCCTGAGACTGGTCCTTCACACACTGAGCCTCACATTCGCACACACTGCAGCTGGGTCTGGATCACTGGACCCTGAGACTGGTCCCTCACACACTGATCCTCACATTCACATACACTTCAGCTGGGTCTGTATCACTGGAGCCTGAGGCTGGTCCCTTACACAGTGAGCCTCACATTCACACACACTTCAGCTAGGTCTGGATCACTGGACCCTGAGACTGGTCCCTCACACACTGAGCCTCACATTCACACACACTTCAGCTGGGTCTGGATCACTGGACCCTGAGACTGGTCCCTCACACACTGAACCTAACATTCACACACACTTCAGCTGGGTCTGGATCACTGGACCCTGAGACTGGTCCCTCAAACACTGAGCCTCACATTCACACACACTTCAGCTGGGTCTGCATCACTGGACCCTGAGACTGGTCCCTCACACACTGAGCCTCACATTCACACACACTTCAGCTGGGTCTGGATCACTGGACCCAGAGGCTGGTCCCTCATACACTGAGCGTCACATTCATACACACTTCAGCTGGGTCTGGATCACTGGACCCTGAGGCTCGTCCCTCATACCCTGAGCGTCACATTCACACACACTTCAGCTGGGTCTGGATAACTGGACCCTGAGCCTGGTCCCTCACACACTGAACCCTCACATTCACATTCACTTCAGCTGGGTCTGGATCACTGGACTCTGAGACTGGTCCCTCACACACTGAGCCTCACATTCACACACTCTTCAGCTGGGTCTGGATCACTGGACCCTGAGACTGGTCCCTCACACACTGAGCCTCACATTCACACACACTTCAGCTGGGTCTGGATCACTGGACCTTGAGACTGGTCCCTCACACACTGAGCCTCACATTCACACACACTTCAGCTGAGTCTGGATCAATGGACCCTGAGACTGGTCCCTCACACACTGAGCCTCACATTCACACACGTCAGCTGGTTCTGGATCACTGGACCCTGAGACTGGTCCCTCACACACTGAGCCTCACATTCACACACACTTCAGCTGGGTCTGGATCACTGGACCCTGAGACTGGTTGCTCACACACTGAGCCTCACATTCACACACATCAGCTGGGTCTGGATCCCTGGACCTGAGGCTGGTCCCTCACACACTGAGCCTCACATTCACACACACTTCAGTTGGGTCTGGATCATTGGACCCTGAGACTGGTCCCTCACACACTGAGCCTCACATTCACACACACTTCAGCCGGGTCTGGATCACTGGACCCAGAGACTGGTCCCTCACACACTGGGCCTCACATACACACACACTTCAGCTGGGTCTGGAACACTGGACCCTGAGGCTGGTCCTCACACACTGATCCTCACATTCACACACAACTCAGCTGGGTCTGTATCACTGGAGCCTGAGGCTGGTCCCTCACACACTGAGCCTCACATTCACACACACTTCAGCTGGGTCTGGATCACTGGATACTGAGACTGGTCCCTCACACACTGAGCCTCACATTCACACACACTTCAGCTGGGTATGGATCACTGGACCCTGAGACTGGTCCCTCACACACTGAGCCTAACATTTACACACACTTCAGCTGGGTCTGGATCACAGGACCCTGAGACTGGTCCCTCACACTCTGAGCCTCACATTCACACACACTTCAGCTGGGTCTGGATCACTGGATCACTGGACCCTGAGATTGGTCCCTCACACACTGAGCCTCACATTCACACACACTTCAGCTGGGTCTGGATCACTGGACCCTGAGACTAGTCCCTCACACACTAAGCCTAACATTCACACACATTTCAGCTGGGTCTGGATCACTAGACCCTGAGACTGGTCCCTCACACACTGAGCCTCAAATTCACACACTCTTCAGCTGGGTCTGGATCACTAGACCCTGAGACTGGTCCCTCACACACTGAGCCTCACATTCACATTCACTTCAGCTGGGTCTGGATCACTGGACTCTGAGACTGGTCCCTCACACACTGAGCCTCACATTCGCACACACTGCAGCTGGGTCTGGATCACTGGACCCTGAGGCTGGTCCCTCACACACTGATCCTCACATTCACATACACTTCAGCTGGGTCTGTCTCACTGGAGCCTGAGGCTGGTCCCTTACACAGTGAGCCTCACATTCACACACACTTCAGCTGGGTCTCGATCACTGGACCCTGAGACTGGTCCCTCACACACTGAGCCTCACATTCACACACACTTCAGCTGGGTCTGGATCACTGGACCCTGCGACTGGTCCCTCACACACTGAGCCTCACATTCACACACACTTCAGCTGGTTCTGGATCACTGGACCCTGAGACTGGTCCCTCACACACTGAACTTTACATTCACACACACTTCAGCTGGGTCTGGATCACTGGACCCTGAGACTGGTCCCTCATACACTGAGCGTCACATTCACACACACTTCAGCTGGGTCTGGATCACTGGACCCTGAGGCTCGTCCCTCATACACTGATCTTCACATTCACACACACTTCAGCTGGGTCTGGATCACTGGACCCTGAGACTGGTCCCTCACACACTGAGCGTCACATTCACACACACTTCAGCTGGGTCTGGATAACTGGACCCTGAGCCTGGTCCCTCACACACTGAACCCTCACATTCACATTCACTTCAGCTGGGTCTGGATCACTGGACTCTGAGACTGGTCCCTCACACACTGAGCCTCACATTCACACACTCTTCAGCTGGGTCTGGATCACTGGACCCTGAGACTGGTCCCTCACACACTGAGCCTCACATTCACACACACTTCAGCTGAGACTGGATCAATGGACCCTGAGACTGGTCCCTCACACACTGAGCCTCACATTCACACACACTTCAGCTGGTTCTGGATCACTGGACCCTGAGACTGGTCCCTCACACACTGAGCCTCACATTCACACAAACTTCAGCTGGGTCTGGATCACTGGACCCTGAGACTGGTTGCTCACACACTGAGCCTCACATTCACACACACTTCAGCTGGGTCTGGATCCCTGGACCTGAGGCTGGTCCCTCACACACTGAGCCTCACATTCACACACACTTCAGCTGGGTCTGGATCATTGGACCCTGAGACTGGTCCCTTACACACTGAGCCTCACATTCACACACACTTCAGCCGGGTCTGGATCACTGGACCCAGAGACTGGTCCCTCACACACTGGGCCTCACATACACACACACTTCAGCTGGGTCTGGAAAACTGGACCCTGAGGCTGGTCCTCACACACTGATCCTCACATTCACACACACTTCAGCTGGGTCTGTATCACTGGAGCCTGAGGGAGTCCCTCACACACTGAGCCTCACATTCACACACACTTCAGCTGGGTCTGGATCACTGGACCCTGAGGCTGGTCCCTCACACACTGATCCTCACATTCACATACACTTCAGCTGGGTCTGTATCACTGGAGCCTGAGGCTGGTCCCTTACACAGTGAGCCTCACATTCACACACACTTCAGCTGGGTCTGGATCACTGGACCCTGAGACTGGTCCCTCACACACTGAGCCTCACATTCACACACACTTCAGCTGGGTCTGGATCACTGGACCCTGAGACTGGTCCCTCAAACACTGAGCCTCACATTCACACACACTTCAGCTGGTTCTGGATCACTGGACCCTGAGACTGGTCCCTCACACACTGAACTTTACATTCACACACACTTCAGCTGGGTCTGGATCACTGGACCCTGAGACTGGTCCCTCACACACTGAACCTAACATTCACATACACTTCAGCTGGGTCTGGATCACTGGACCCTGAGACTGGTCCCTCAAACACTGAGCCTCACATTCACACACACTTCAGCTGGGTCTGCATCACTGGACCCTGAGACTGGTATCCCTCACACACTGAGCCTCACATTCACACACACTTCAGCTGGGTCTGGATCACTGGACCCTGAGGCTGGTCCCTCATACACTGAGCGTCACATTCACACACACTTCAGCTGGGTCTGGATCACTGGACCCTGAGACTGGTCCCTCACACAATGAGCCTCACATTCACACAATCTTCAGCTGGGTCTGGATCACTGGACCCTGAGACTGGTCCCTCACACACTGAGCCTCACATTCACACACACTTCAGCTGGATCTGGATCACTGGACCTTGAGACTGGTCCCTCACACACTGAGCCTCACATTCACACACACTTCAGCTGAGTCTGGATCAATGGACCCTGAGACTGGTCCCTCACACACTGAGCCTCACATTCACACACACTTCAGCTGGTTCTGGATCACTGGACCCTGAGACTGGTCCCTCAAACACTGAGCCTCACATTCACACACACTTCAGCTGGGTCTGGATCCCTGGACCTGAGGCTGGTCCCTCACACACTGAGCCTCACATTCACACACACTTCAGCTGGGTCTGGATCAATGGACCCTGAGACTGGTCCCTCACACACTGAGCCTCACATTCACACACACTTCAGCTGGGTCTGGATCACTGGACGCTGAGACTGGTTGCTCACACACTGAGCCTCACATTCACACACACTTCAGCTGGGTCTGGATCCCTGGACCTGAGGCTGGTCCCTCACACACTGAGCCTCACATTCACACACACTTCAGCTGGGTCTGGATCATTGGACCCTGAGACTGGTCCCTCACACACTGAGCCTCACATTCACACACACTTCAGCCGGGTCTGGATCACTGGACCCAGAGACTGGTCCCTCACACACATGGCCTCACATACACACACACTTCAGCTGGGTCTGGAACACTGGACCCTGAGGCTGGTCCTCACACACTGATCCTCACATTCACACACACTTCAGCTGGGTCTGTATCACTGGAGCCTGAGGCTGGTCCCTCACACACTGTGCCTCACATTCACACACACTTCAGATGGGTCTGGATCACTGGATACTGAGACTGGTCCCTCACACACTGAGCCTCACATTCACACACACTTCAGCTGGGTCTGGATCACTGGACCCTGAGACTGGTCCCTCACACACTGAGCCTAACATTTACACACACTTCAGCTGGGTCTGGATCACTGGACCCTGAGACTGGTCCCTCACACACTGAGCCTCACATTCACACACACTTCAGCTGGGTCTGGATCACTGGATCACTGGACCCTGAGATTGGTCCCTCACACACTGAGCCTCACATTCACACACACTTCAGCTGGGTCTGGATCACTGGACCCTGAGACTAGTC
Organism: Pristiophorus japonicus; assembly: GCF_044704955.1. Taxonomy (NCBI): domain Eukaryota; kingdom Metazoa; phylum Chordata; class Chondrichthyes; family Pristiophoridae; genus Pristiophorus; species Pristiophorus japonicus. Next base: position 261,772 of record NW_027254835.1, on the reverse strand, counting down.
CCTCACACACTAAGCCTAACATTCACACACACTTCAGCTGGGTCTCGATCACTAGATCCTGAGACTGGTCCCTCACACACTGATCCTCACATTCACACACACTTCAGCTGGGTCTGGATCACTGGACCCTGAGACTGGTCCCTCACACACTGAGCCTCACATTCACACACACTTCAGCTGGGTCTGGATCACTGGACCCTGAGACTGGTCCCTCACACACTGAGCCTCACATTCACACACACTCCAGCTGGGTCTGGATCACTGGACCCTGAGACTGGTCCCTCACACACTGAGCCTCACATTCACACACACTTCAGCTGGGTCTGGATCCCTGGACCTGAGGCTGGTCCCTCACACACTGAGCGTCACATTCACACACACTTCAGCTATGTCTGGATCACTGGACACTGAGGCTGGTCCCTCACACACTGAGCCGCACATTCACACACACTTCAGCTGGATCTGTATCACTGGACCCTGAGACTGGTCCTTCACACACTGAGCCTCACATTCGCACACACTGCAGCTGGGTCTGGATCACTGGACCCTGAGACTGGTCCCTCACACACTGATCCTCACATTCACATACACTTCAGCTGGGTCTGTATCACTGGAGCCTGAGGCTGGTCCCTTACACAGTGAGCCTCACATTCACACACACTTCAGCTAGGTCTGGATCACTGGACCCTGAGACTGGTCCCTCACACACTGCGCCTCACATTCACACACACTTCAGCTGGGTCTGGATCACTGGACCCTGAGACTGGTCCCTCACACACTGAACCTAACATTCACACACACTTCAGCTGGGTCTGGATCACTGGACCCTGAGACTGGTCCCTCAAACACTGAGCCTCACATTCACACACACTTCAGCTGGGTCTGCATCACTGGACCCTGAGACTGGTCCCTCACACACTGAGCCTCACATTCACACACACTTCAGCTGGGTCTGGATCACTGGACCCAGAGGCTGGTCCCTCATACACTGAGCGTCACATTCATACACACTTCAGCTGGGTCTGGATCACTGGACCCTGAGGCTCGTCCCTCATACCCTGAGCGTCACATTCACACACACTTCAGCTGGGTCTGGATAACTGGACCCTGAGCCTGGTCCCTCACACACTGAACCCTCACATTCACATTCACTTCAGCTGGGTCTGGATCACTGGACTCTGAGACTGGTCCCTCACACACTGAGCCTCACATTCACACACTCTTCAGCTGGGTCTGGATCACTGGACCCTGAGACTGGTCCCTCACACACTGAGCCTCACATTCACACACACTTCAGCTGGGTCTGGATCACTGGACCTTGAGACTGGTCCCTCACACACTGAGCCTCACATTCACACACACTTCAGCTGAGTCTGGATCAATGGACCCTGAGACTGGTCCCTCACACACTGAGCCTCACATTCACACACGTCAGCTGGTTCTGGATCACTGGACCCTGAGACTGGTCCCTCACACACTGAGCCTCACATTCACACACACTTCAGCTGGGTCTGGATCACTGGACCCTGAGACTGGTTGCTCACACACTGAGCCTCACATTCACACACATCAGCTGGGTCTGGATCCCTGGACCTGAGGCTGGTCCCTCACACACTGAGCCTCACATTCACACACACTTCAGTTGGGTCTGGATCATTGGACCCTGAGACTGGTCCCTCACACACTGAGCCTCACATTCACACACACTTCAGCCGGGTCTGGATCACTGGACCCAGAGACTGGTCCCTCACACACTGGGCCTCACATACACACACACTTCAGCTGGGTCTGGAACACTGGACCCTGAGGCTGGTCCTCACACACTGATCCTCACATTCACACACAACTCAGCTGGGTCTGTATCACTGGAGCCTGAGGCTGGTCCCTCACACACTGAGCCTCACATTCACACACACTTCAGCTGGGTCTGGATCACTGGATACTGAGACTGGTCCCTCACACACTGAGCCTCACATTCACACACACTTCAGCTGGGTATGGATCACTGGACCCTGAGACTGGTCCCTCACACACTGAGCCTAACATTTACACACACTTCAGCTGGGTCTGGATCACAGGACCCTGAGACTGGTCCCTCACACTCTGAGCCTCACATTCACACACACTTCAGCTGGGTCTGGATCACTGGATCACTGGACCCTGAGATTGGTCCCTCACACACTGAGCCTCACATTCACACACACTTCAGCTGGGTCTGGATCACTGGACCCTGAGACTAGTCCCTCACACACTAAGCCTAACATTCACACACATTTCAGCTGGGTCTGGATCACTAGACCCTGAGACTGGTCCCTCACACACTGAGCCTCAAATTCACACACTCTTCAGCTGGGTCTGGATCACTGGACCCTGAGACTGGTCCCTCACACACTGAGCCTCACATTCACACACACTTCAGCTGGGTCTGTATCACTGGACCCTGAGACTGGTCCCTCACACACTGAGCCTCACATTCACACACACTCCAGCTGGCTCTGGATCACTGGACCCTGAGACTGGTCCCTCACACACTGAGCCTCACATTCACACACACTTCAGCTGGGTCTGGATCCCTGGACCTGAGGCTGGTCCCTCACACACTGCGCATCACATTCACACACACTTCAGCTATGTCTGGATCACTGGACACTGAGGCTGGACCCTCACACACTGAGCCTCACATTCACACACACTTCAGCTGGATCTGTATCACTGGACCCTGAGACTGGTCCCTCACACACTGAGCCTCACATTCACACACACTTCAGCTGGGTCTGGATCACGAGACCCTGAGACTGGTCCTTCACACACTGAGCCTCACATTCGCACACACTTCAGCTGGGTCTGGATCACTGGAACTTGAGGCTGGCACCTCACACACTGAGCCTCACATTCACACACACTTCAGCTGGGTCTGGATCACTGGACCCTGAGGCTGGTCCCTCACACACTGATCCTCACATTCACATAAACATCAGCTGGGTCTGTATCACTGGACCCTGATGCTGGTCCCTCACACACTGAGCCTCACATTCACACACACTTCAGCTGGGTCTGGATCACTGGAACCTGAGACTGGTCCCTCACACACTGATCCTCACATTCACACACACTTCAGCTGGGTCTGGATCACTGGACCCTGAGGCTGGTCCCTCACACACTGAGCCTCACATTCACACACACTTCAGCTGGGTCTGGATCACTGGACCCTGAGGCTGGTCCCTCACACACTGAGCCTCACATTCACACACACTTCAGCTGGCTCTGGATCACTGGACCTTGAGACTGGTCCCTCACACACTGAGCCTCACATTCACACACACTTCAGCTGAGTCTGGATCAATGGACCCTGAGACTGGTCCCTCACACACTGAGCCTCACATTCACACACGTCAGCTGGTTCTGGATCACTGGACCCTGAGACTGGTCCCTCACACACTGAGCCTCACATTCACACACACTTCAGCTGGGTCTGGATCACTGGACCCTGAGACTGGTTGCTCACACACTGAGCCTCACATTCACACACATCAGCTGGGTCTGGATCCCTGGACCTGAGGCTGGTCCCTCACACACTGAGCCTCACATTCACACACACTTCAGCTGGGTCTGGATCATTGGACCCTGAGACTGGTCCCTCACACACTGAGCCTCACATTCACACACACTTCAGCCGGGTCTGGATCACTGGACCCAGTGACTGGTCCCTCACACACTGGGCCTCACATACACACACACTTCAGCTGGGTCTGGAACACTGGACCCTGAGGCTGGTCCTCACACACTGATCCTCACATTCACACACACCTCAGCTGGGTCTGTATCACTGGAGCCTGAGGCTGGTCCCTCACACACTGAGCCTCACATTCACACACACTTCAGCTGGGTCTGGATCACTGGATACTGAGACTGGTCCCTCACACACTGAGCCTCACATTCACACACACTTCAGCTGGGTCTGGATCACTGGACCCTGAGACTGGTCCCTCACACACTGAGCCTAACATTTACACACACTTCAGCTGGGTCTGGATCACAGGACCCTGAGACTGGTCCCTCACACTCTGAGCCTCACATTCACACACACTTCAGCTGGGTCTGGATCACTGGATCACTGGACCCTGAGATTGGTCCCTCACACACTGAGCCTCACATTCACACACACTTCAGCTGGGTCTGGATCACTGGACCCTGAGACTAGTCCCTCACACACTAAGCCTAACATTCACACACACTTCAGCTGGGTCTGGATCACTAGACCCTGAGACTGGTCCCTCACACACTGATCCTCACATTCACACACACTTCAGCTGGGTCTGGATCACTGGACCCTGAGACTGGTCCCTCACACACTGAGCCTCAAATTCACACACTCTTCAGCTGGGTCTGGATCACTGGACCCTGAGACTGGTCCCTCACACACTGAGCCTCACATTCACACACACTTCAGCTGTGTCTGTATCACTGGACCCTGAGACTGGTCCCTCACACACTGAGCCTCACATTCACACACACTCCAGCTGGGTCTGGATCACTGGACCCTGAGACTGGTCCCTCACACACTGAGCCTCACATTCACACACACTTCAGCTGGGTCTGGATCACTGGACCCTGAGACTAGTCCCTCACACACTAAGCCTAACATTCACACACACTTCAGCTGGGTCTGGATCACTAGACCCTGAGACTGGTCCCTCACACACTGATCCTCACATTCACACACACTTCAGCTGGGTCTGGATCACTGGACCCTGAGACTGGTCCCTCACACACTGAGCCTCAAATTCACACACTCTTCAGCTGGGTCTGGATCACTGGACCCTGAGACTGGTCCCTCACACACTGAGCCTCACATTCACACACACTTCAGCTGTGTCTGTATCACTGGACCCTGAGACTGGTCCCTCACACACTGAGCCTCACATTCACACACACTCCAGCTGGGTCTGGATCACTGGACCCTGAGACTGGTCCCTCACACACTGAGCCTCACATTCACACACACTTCAGCTGGGTCTGGATCCCTGGACCTGAGGCTGGTCCCTCACACACTGAGCATCACATTCACACACACTTCAGCTATGTTTGGATCACTGGACACTGAGGCTGGACCCTCACACACTGAGCCTCACATTCACACACACTTCAGCTGGATCTGTATCACTTGACCCTGAGACTGGTCCCTCACACACTGAGCCTCACATTCACACACACTTCAGCTGGGTGTGGATCACGAGACCCTGAGACTGGTCCTTCACACACTGAGCCTCACATTCGCACACACTGCAGCTGGGTCTGGATCACTGGACCCTGAGGCTGGTGCCTCACACACTGAGCCTCACATTCACACACACTTTAGCTGGGTCTGGATCACTGGAACTTGAGGCTGGCCCCTCACACACTGAGCCTCACATTCACACACACTTCAGCTGGGTCTGGATCACTGGACCCAGAGGCTGGTCCCTCACACACTGATCCTCACATTCACATAAACTTCAGCTGGGTCTGTATCACTGGACCCTGATGCTGGTCCCTCACACACTGAGCCTCACATTCACACACACTTCAGCTGGGTCTGGATCACTGGACCCTGAGACTGGTCCCTCACACACTGATCCTCACATTCACACACACTTCAGCTGGGTCTGGATCACTGGACCCTGAGGCTGGTCCCTCACACACTGAGCCTCACATTCACACACACTTCAGCTGGGTCTGGATCACTGGACCCTGAGGCTGGTCCCTCACACACTGAGCCACACATTCACACACACTTCAGCTGGGTCTGGATCAGTGGACCCTGTGACTGGTCCCTCACACACTGAGCCTCACATTCACACACACTTCAGCTGGGTCTGGATCACTGGACCCTGAGGCTGGTCCATCACACACTGAGACTCACATTCACACACACTTCAGCTGGGTCTGGATCACTGGTCCCTGAGACTGGTCCCTCAAACACTGAGCCTCATATTCACACACACTTCAGCTGGGTCTGAATCACTGGACCCTGAGACTGGTCCCTCACACACTGAGCCTCACATTCACACACACTGCAGCTGGGTCTGGATCACTTGACCCTGAGGCTGGTCCCTCACACACTGAGCCTCACATTCACACACACTTCATGGGTCTGGATCACTGGAACCTGAGACTGGTCCCTCACACACTGAGCCTCACATTCACACACACTTCAGCTGGGTCTGGATCACTGGACCCTGAGACTGGTTGCTCACACACTGAGCCTCACATTCACACACACTTCAGCTGGGTCTGGATCCCTGGACGTGAGGCCGGTCCCTCACACACTGAGCCTCACATTCACACACACTTCAGCCGGGTCTGGATCACTGGAACGTGAGACTGGTCCCTCACACACTGAGCCTCACATTCACACACATTTCAGCTGGGTCTGGATCACTGGACCCTGAGGCTGGTCCCACACACACTGAGCCTCACATTCACACACACTTCAGCTGGGTCTGTATCACTGGACCCTGAGACTGGTCCCTCACACACTGAGCCTCACATTCACACACACTCCAGCTGGGTCTGGATCACTGGACCCTGAGACTGGTCCCTCACACACTGAGCCTCACATTCACACACACTTCAGCTGGGTCTGGATCCCTGGACCTGAGGCTGGTCCCTCACACACTGAGCGTCACATTCACACACACTTCAGCTATGTCTGGATCACTGGACACTGAGGCTGGTCCCTCACACACTGAGCCGCACATTCACACACACTTCAGCTGGATCTGTATCACTGGACCCTGAGACTGGTCCTTCACACACTGAGCCTCACATTCGCACACACTGCAGCTGGGTCTGGATCACTGGACCCTGAGACTGGTCCCTCACACACTGATCCTCACATTCACATACAATTCAGCTGGGTCTGTATCACTGGAGCCTGAGGCTGGTCCCTTACACAGTGAGCCTCACATTCACACACACTTCAGCTAGGTCTGGATCACTGGACCCTGAGACTGGTCCCTCACACACTGAGCCTCACATTCACACACACTTCAGCTGGGTCTGGATCACTGGACCCTGAGACTGGTCCCTCACACACTGAGCCTCACATTCACAAACACTTCAGCTGGTTCTGGATCACTGGACCCTGAGACTGGTCCCTCACACACTGAACTTTACATTCACACACACTTCAGCTGGGTCTGGATCACTGGACACTGAGACTGGTCCCTCACACACTGAACCTAACATTCACACACACTTCAGCTGGGTCTGGATCACTGGACCCTGAGACTGGTCCCTCAAACACTGAGCCTCACATTCACACACACTTCAGCTGGGTCTGCATCACTGGACCCTGAGACTGGTCCCTCACACACTGAGCCTCGGATTCACACACACTTCAGCTGGGTCTGGATCACTGGACCCAGAGGCTGGTCCCTCATACACTGAGCCTCACATTCACACACACTTCAGCTGGATCTGTATCACTTGACCCTGAGACTGGTCCCTCACACACTGAGCCTCACATTCACACACACTTCAGCTGGGTCTGCATCACTGGACCCTGAGACTGGTCCCTCACACACTGAGCCTCACATTCACACACACTTCAGCTGGGTCTGGATCACTGGACCCAGAGGCTGGACCCTCACACACTGAGCCTCACATTCACACACACTTCAGCTGGATCTGTATCACTTGACCCTGAGACTGGTCCCTCACACACTGAGCCTCACATTCACACACACTTCAGCTGGGTCTGGATCACGAGACCCTGAGACTGGTCCTTCACACACTGAGCCTCACATTCGCACACACTGCAGCTGGGTCTGGATCACTGGACCCTGAGGCTGGTGCCTCACACACTGAGCCTCACATTCACACACACTTTAGCTGGGTCTGGATCACTGGAACTTGAGGCTGGCCCCTCACACACTGAGCCTCACATTCACACACACTTCAGCTGGGTCTGGATCACTGGACCCAGAGGCTGGTCCCTCACACACTGATCCTCACATTCACATAAACTTCAGCTGGGTCTGTTTCACTGGACCCTGATGCTGGTCCCTCACACACTGAGCCTCACATTCACACACACTTCAGCTGGGTCTGGATCACTGGACCCTGAGACTGGTCCCTCACACACTGATCCTCACATTCACACACACTTCAGCTGGGTCTGGATCACTGGACCCTGAGGCTGGTCCCTCACACACTGAGCCTCACATTCACACACACTTCAGCTGGGTCTGGATCACTGGACCCTGAGGCTGGTCCCTCACACACTGAGCCACACATTCACACACACTTCAGCTGGGTCTGGATCAGTGGACCCTGTGACTGGTCCCTCACACACTGAGCCTCACATTCACACACACTTCAGCTGGGTCTGGATCACTGGACCCTGAGGCTGGTCCATCACACACTGAGACTCACATTCACACACACTTCAGCTGGGTCTGGATCACTGGTCCCTGAGACTGGTCCCTCAAACACTGAGCCTCATATTCACACACACTTCAGCTGGGTCTGAATCACTGGACCCTGAGACTGGTCCCTCACACACTGAGCCTCACATTCACACACACTGCAGCTGGGTCTGGATCACTTGACCCTGAGGCTGGTCCCTCACACACTGAGCCTCACATTCACACACACTTCATGGGTCTGGATCACTGGAACCTGAGACTGGTCCCTCACACACTGAGCCTCACATTCACACACACTTCAGCTGGGTCTGGATCACTGGACCCTGAGACTGGTTGCTCACACACTGAGCCTCACATTCACACACACTTCAGCTGGGTCTGGATCCCTGGACGTGAGGCCGGTCCCTCACACACTGAGCCTCACATTCACACACACTTCAGCCGGGTCTGGATCACTGGAACGTGAGACTGGTCCCTCACACACTGAGCCTCACATTCACACACACTTCAGCTGAGTCTGGATCAATGGACCCTGAGACTGGTCCCTCACACACTGAGCCTCACATTCACACACGTCAGCTGGTTCTGGATCACTGGACCCTGAGACTGGTCCCTCACACAATGAGCCTCACATTCACACACACTTCAGCTGGGTCTGGATCACTGGACCCTGAGACTGGTTGCTCACACACTGAGCCTCACATTCACACACATCAGCTGGGTCTGGATCCCTGGACCTGAGGCTGGTCCCTCACACACTGAGCCTCACATTCACACACACTTCAGTTCGGTCTGGATCATTGGACCCTGAGACTGGTCCCTCACACACTGAGCCTCACATTCACACACACTTCAGCCGGGTCTGGATCACTGGACCCAGAGACTGGTCCCTCACACACTGGGCCTCACATACACACACACTTCAGCTGGGTCTGGAACACTGGACCCTGAGGCTGGTCCTCACACACTGATCCTCACATTCACACACAACTCAGCTGGGTCTGTATCACTGGAGCCTGAGGCTGGTCCCTCACACACTGAGCCTCACATTCACACACACTTCAGCTGGGTCTGGATCACTGGATACTGAGACTGGTCCCTCACACACTGAGCCTCACATTCACACACACTTCAGCTGGGTCTGGATCACTGGACCCTGAGACTGGTCCCTCACACACTGAGCCTAACATTTACACACACTTCAGCTGGGTCTGGATCACAGGACCCTGAGACTGGTCCCTCACACTCTGAGCCTCACATTCACACACACTTCAGCTGGGTCTGGATCACTGGATCACTGGACCCTGAGATTGGTCCCTCACACACTGAGCCTCACATTCACACACACTTCAGCTGGGTCTGGATCACTGGACCCTGAGACTAGTCCCTCACACACTAAGCCTAACATTCACACACATTTCAGCTGGGTCTGGATCACTAGACCCTGAGACTGGTCCCTCACACACTGAGCCTCAAATTCACACACTCTTCAGCTGGGTCTGGATCACTGGACCCTGAGACTGGTCCCTCACACACTGAGCCTCACATTCACACACACTTCAGCTGGGTCTGTATCACTGGACCCTGAGACTGGTCCCTCACACACTGAGCCTCACATTCACACACACTCCAGCTGGGTCTGGATCACTGGACCCTGAGACTGGTCCCTCACACACTGAGCCTCACATTCACACACACTTCAGCTGGGTCTGGATCCCTGGACCTGAGGCTGGTCCCTCACACACTGCGCATCACATTCACACACACTTCAGCTATGTCTGGATCACTGGACACTGAGGCTGGACCCTCACACACTGAGCCTCACATTCACACACACTTCAGCTGGATCTGTATCACTGGACCCTGAGACTGGTCCCTCACACACTGAGCCTCACATTCACACACACTTCAGCTGGGTCTGGATCACGAGACCCTGAGACTGGTCCTTCACACACTGAGCCTCACATTCGCACACACTTCAGCTGGGTCTGGATCACTGGAACTTGAGGCTGGCACCTCACACACTGAGCCTCACATTCACACACACTTCAGCTGGGTCTGGATCACTGGACCCTGAGGCTGGTCCCTCACACACTGATCCTCACATTCACATAAACTTCAGCTGGGTCTGTATCACTGGACCCTGATGCTGGTCCCTCACACACTGAGCCTCACATTCACACACACTTCAGCTGGGTCTGGATCACTGGAACCTGAGACTGGTCCCTCACACACTGATCCTCACATTCACACACACTTCAGCTGGGTCTGGATCACTGGACCCTGAGGCTGGTCCCTCACACACTAGGCCTCACATTCACACACACTTCAGCTGGGTCTGGATCACTGGACCCTGAGGCTGGTCCCTCACACACTGAGCCTCACATTCACACACACTTCAGCTGGCTCTGGATCACTGGACCTTGAGACTGGTCCCTCACACACTGAGCCTCACATTCACACACACTTCAGCTGAGTCTGGATCAATGGACCCTGAGACTGGTCCCTCACACACTGAGCCTCACATTCACACACGTCAGCTGGTTCTGGATCACTGGACCCTGAGACTGGTCCCTCACACACTGAGCCTCACATTCACACACACTTCAGCTGGGTCTGGATCACTGGACCCTGAGACTGGTTGCTCACACACTGAGCCTCACATTCACACACATCAGCTGGGTCTGGATCCCTGGACCTGAGGCTGGTCCCTCACACACTGAGCCTCACATTCACACACACTTCAGCTGGGTCTGGATCATTGGACCCTGAGACTGGTCCCTCACACACTGAGCCTCACATTCACACACACTTCAGCCGGGTCTGGATCACTGGACCCAGAGACTGGTCCCTCACACACTGGGCCTCACATACACACACACTTCAGCTGGGTCTGGAACACTGGACCCTGAGGCTGGTCCTCACACACTGATCCTCACATTCACACACACCTCAGCTGGGTCTGTATCACTGGAGCCTGAGGCTGGTCCCTCACACACTGAGCCTCACATTCACACACACTTCAGCTGGGTCTGGATCACTGGATACTGAGACTGGTCCCTCACACACTGAGCCTCACATTCACACACACTTCAGCTGGGTCTGGATCACTGGACCCTGAGACTGGTCCCTCACACACTGAGCCTAACATTTACACACACTTCAGCTGGGTCTGGATCACAGGACCCTGAGACTGGTCCCTCACACTCTGAGCCTCACATTCACACACACTTCAGCTGGGTCTGGATCACTGGATCACTGGACCCTGAGATTGGTCCCTCACACACTGAGCCTCACATTCACACACACTTCAGCTGGGTCTGGATCACTGGACCCTGAGACTAGTCCCTCACACACTAAGCCTAACATTCACACACACTTCAGCTGGGTCTGGATCACTAGACCCTGAGACTGGTCCCTCACACACTGATCCTCACATTCACACACACTTCAGCTGGGTCTGGATCACTGGACCCTGAGACTGGTCCCTCACACACTGAGCCTCAAATTCACACACTCTTCAGCTGGGTCTGGATCACTGGACCCTGAGACTGGCCCCTCACACACTGAGCCTCACATTCACACACACTTCAGCTGTGTCTGTATCACTGGACCCTGAGACTGGTCCCTCACACACTGAGCCTCACATTCACACACACTCCAGCTGGGTCTGGATCACTGGACCCTGAGACTGGTCCCTCACACACTGAGCCTCACATTCACACACACTTCAGCTGGGTCTGGATCACTGGATCACTGGACCCTGAGATTGGTCCCTCACACACTGAGCCTCACATTCACACACACTTCAGCTGGGTCTGGATCACTGGACCCTGAGACTAGTCCCTCACACACTAAGCCTAACATTCACACACACTTCAGCTGGGTCTGGATCACTAGACCCTGAGACTGGTCCCTCACACACTGATCCTCACATTCACACACACTTCAGCTGGGTCTGGATCACTTGACCCTGAGACTGGTCCCTCACACACTGAGCCTCAAATTCACACAATCTTCAGCTGGGTCTGGATCACTGGACCCTGAGACTGGTCCCTCACACACTGAGCCTCACATTCACACACACTTCAGCTGTGTCTGTATCACTGGACCCTGAGACTGGTCCCTCACACACTGAGCCTCACATTCACACACACTCCAGCTGGGTCTGGATCACTGGACCCTGAGACTGGTCCCTCACACACTGAGCCTCACATTCACACACACTTCAGCTGGGTCTGGATCCCTGGACCTGAGGCTGGTCCCTCACACACTGAGCATCACATTCACACACACTTCAGCTATATTTGGATCACTGGACACTGAGGCTGGACCCTCACACACTGAGCCTCACATTCACACACACTTCAGCTGGATCTGTATCACTTGACCCTGAGACTGGTCCCTCACACACTGAGCCTCACATTCACACACACTTCAGCTGGGTCTGGATCACGAGACCCTGAGACTGGTCCTTCACACACTGAGCCTCACATTCGCACACACTGCAGCTGGGTCTGGATCACTGGACCCTGAGGCTGGTGCCTCACACATTGAGCCTCACATTCACACACACTTTAGCTGGGTCTGGATCACTGGAACTTGAGGCTGGCCCCTCACACACTGAGCCTCACATTCACACACACTTCAGCTGGGTCTGGATCACTGGACCCAGAGGCTGGTCCCTCACACACTGATCCTCACATTCACATAAACTTCAGCTGGGTCTGTATCACTGGACCCTGATGCTGGTCCCTCACACACTGAGCCTCACATTCACACACACTTCAGCTGGGTCTGGATCACTGGACCCTGAGACTGGTCCCTCACACACTGATCCTCACATTCACACACACTTCAGCTGGGTCTGGATCACTGGACCCTGAGGCTGGTCCCTCACACACTGAGCCTCACATTCACACACACTTCAGCTGGGTCTGGATCACTGGACCCTGAGGCTGGTCCCTCACACACTGAGCCACACATTCACACACACTTCAGCTGGGTCTGGATCAGTGGACCCTGTGACTGGTCCCTCACACACTGAGCCTCACATTCACACACACTTCAGCTGGGTCTGGATCACTGGACCCTGAGGCTGGTCCATCACACACTGAGACTCACATTCACACACACTTCAGCTGGGTCTGGATCACTGGTCCCTGAGACTGGTCCCTCAAACACTGAGCCTCATATTCACACACACTTCAGCTGGGTCTGAATCACTGGACCCTGAGACTGGTCCCTCACACACTGAGCCTCACATTCACACACACTGCAGCTGGGTCTGGATCACTTGACCCTGAGGCTGGTCCCTCACACACTGAGCCTCACATTCACACACACTTCATGGGTCTGGATCACTGGAACCTGAGACTGGTCCCTCACACACTGAGCCTCACATTCACACACACTTCAGCTGGGTCTGGATCACTGGACCCTGAGACTGGTTGCTCACACACTGAGCCTCACATTCACACACACTTCAGCTGGGTCTGGATCCCTGGACGTGAGGCCGGTCCCTCACACACTGAGCCTCACATTCACACACACTTCAGCCGGGTCTGGATCACTGGAACGTGAGACTGGTCCCTCACACACTGAGCCTCACATTCACACACATTTCAGCTGGGTCTGGATCACTGGACCCTGAGGCTGGTCCCACACACACTGAGCCTCACATTCACACACACTTCAGCTGGGTCTGTATCACTGGACCCTGAGACTGGTCCCTCACACACTGAGCCTCACATTCACACACACTCCAGCTGGGTCTGGATCACTGGACCCTGAGACTGGTCCCTCACACACTGAGCCTCACATTCACACACACTTCAGCTGGGTCTGGATCCCTGGACCTGAGGCTGGTCCCTCACACACTGAGCGTCACATTCACACACACTTCAGCTATGTCTGGATCACTGGACACTGAGGCTGGTCCCTCACACACTGAGCCGCACATTCACACACACTTCAGCTGGATCTGTATCACTGGACCCTGAGACTGGTCCTTCACACACTGAGCCTCACATTCGCACACACTGCAGCTGGGTCTGGATCACTGGACCCTGAGACTGGTCCCTCACACACTGATCGTCACATTCACATACACTTCAGCTGGGTCTGTATCACTGGAGCCTGAGGCTGGTCCCTTACACAGTGAGCCTCACATTCACACACACTTCAGCTAGGTCTGGATCACTGGAACCTGAGACTGGTCCCTCACACACTGAGCCTCACATTCACACACACTTCAGCTGGGTCTGGATCACTGGACCCTGAGACTGGTCCCTCACACACTGAGCCTCACATTCACAAACACTTCAGCTGGTTCTGGATCACTGGACCCTGAGACTGGTCCCTCACACACTGAACTTTACATTCACACACACTTCAGCTGGGTCTGGATCACTGGACACTGAGACTGGTCCCTCACACACTGAACCTAACATTCACACACACTTCAGCTGGGTCTGGATCACTGGACCCTGAGACTGGTCCCTCAAACACTGAGCCTCACATTCACACACACTTCAGCTGGGTCTGCATCACTGGACCCTGAGACTGGTCCCTCACACACTGAGCCTCACATTCACACACACTTCAGCTGGGTCTGGATCACTGGACCCAGAGGCTGGTCCCTCATACACTGAGCCTCACATTCACACACACTTCAGCTGGATCTGTATCACTTGACCCTGAGACTGGTCCCTCACACACTGAGCCTCACATTCACACACACTTCAGCTGGGTCTGCATCACTGGACCCTGAGACTGGTCCCTCACACACTGAGCCTCACATTCACACACACTTCAGCTGGGTCTGGATCACTGGACCCAGAGGCTGGACCCTCACACACTGAGCCTCACATTCACACACACTTCAGCTGGATCTGTATCACTTGACCCTGAGACTGGTCCCTCACACACTGAGCCTCACATTCACACACACTTCAGCTGGGTCTGGATCACGAGACCCTGAGACTGGTCCTTCACACACTGAGCCTCACATTCGCACACACTGCAGCTGGGTCTGGATCACTGGACCCTGAGGCTGGTGCCTCACACACTGAGCCTCACATTCACACACACTTTAGCTGGGTCTGGATCACTGGAACTTGAGGCTGGCCCCTCACACACTGAGCCTCACATTCACACACACTTCAGCTGGGTCTGGATCACTGGACCCAGAGGCTGGTCCCTCACACACTGATCCTCACATTCACATAAACTTCAGCTGGGTCTGTTTCACTGGACCCTGATGCTGGTCCCTCACACACTGAGCCTCACATTCACACACACTTCAGCTGGGTCTGGATCACTGGACCCTGAGACTGGTCCCTCACACACTGATCCTCACATTCACACACACTTCAGCTGGGTCTGGATCACTGGACCCTGAGGCTGGTCCCTCACACACTGAGCCTCACATTCACACACACTTCAGCTGGGTCTGGATCACTGGACCCTGAGGCTGGTCCCTCACACACTGAGCCACACATTCACACAAACTTCAGCTGGGTCTGGATCAGTGGACCCTGTGACTGGTCCCTCACACACTGAGCCTCACATTCACACACACTTCAGCTGGGTCTGGATCACTGGACCCTGAGGCTGGTCCATCACACACTGAGACTCACATTCACACACACTTCAGCTGGGTCTGGATCACTGGTCCCTGAGACTGGTCCCTCAAACACTGAGCCTCATATTCACACACACTTCAGCTGGGTCTGAATCACTGGACCCTGAGACTGGTCCCTCACACACTGAGCCTCACATTCACACACACTGCAGCTGGGTCTGGATCACTTGACCCTGAGGCTGGTCCCTCACACACTGAGCCTCACATTCACACACACTTCATGGGTCTGGATCACTGGAACCTGAGACTGGTCCCTCACACACTGAGCCTCACATTCACACACACTTCAGCTGGGTCTGGATCACTGGACCCTGAGACTGGTTGCTCACACACTGAGCCTCACATTCACACACACTTCAGCTGGGTCTGGATCCCTGGACGTGAGGCCGGTCCCTCACACACTGAGCCTCACATTCACACACACTTCAGCCGGGTCTGGATCACTGGAACGTGAGACTGGTCCCTCACACACTGAGCCTCACATTCACACACATTTCAGCTGGGTCTGGATCACTGGACCCTGAGGCTGGTCCCACACACACTGAGCCTCACATTCACACACACTTCAGCTGGGTCTGTATCACTGGACCCTGAGACTGGTCCCTCACACACTGAGCCTCACATTCACACACACTCCAGCTGGGTCTGGATCACTGGACCCTGAGACTGGTCCCTCACACACTGAGCCTCACATTCACACACACTTCAGCTGGGTCTGGATCCCTGGACCTGAGGCTGGTCCCTCACACACTGAGCGTCACATTCACACACACTTCAGCTATGTCTGGATCACTGGACACTGAGGCTGGTCCCTCACACACTGAGCCGCACATTCACACACACTTCAGCTGGATCTGTATCACTGGACCCTGAGACTGGTCCTTCACACACTGAGCCTCACATTCGCACACACTGCAGCTGGGTCTGGATCACTGGACCCTGAGACTGGTCCCTCACACACTGATCCTCACATTCACATACACTTCAGCTGGGTCTGTATCACTGGAGCCTGAGGCTGGTCCCTTACACAGTGAGCCTCACATTCACACACACTTCAGCTAGGTCTGGATCACTGGACCCTGAGACTGGTCCCTCACACACTGAGCCTCACATTCACACACACTTCAGCTGGGTCTGGATCACTGGACCCTGAGACTGGTCCCTCACACACTGAGCCTCACATTCACAAACACTTCAGCTGGTTCTGGATCACTGGACCCTGAGACTGGTCCCTCACACACTGAACTTTACATTCACACACACTTCAGCTGGGTCTGGATCACTGGACACTGAGACTGGTCCCTCACACACTGAACCTAACATTCACACACACTTCAGCTGGGTCTGGATCACTGGACCCTGAGACTGGTCCCTCAAACACTGAGCCTCACATTCACACACACTTCAGCTGGGTCTGCATCACTGGACCCTGAGACTGGTCCCTCACACACTGAGCCTCACATTCACACACACTTCAGCTGGGTCTGGATCACTGGACCCAGAGGCTGGTCCCTCATACACTGAGCGTCACATTCATACACACTTCAGCTGGGTCTGGATCACTGGACCCTGAGGCTCGTCCCTCATACCCTGAGCGTCACATTCACACACACTTCAGCTGGGTCTGGATAACTGGACCCTGAGCCTGTTCCCTCACACACTGAACCCTCACATTCACATTCACTTCAGCTGGGTCTGGATCACTGGACTCTGAGACTGGTCCCTCACACACTGAGCCTCACATTCACACACTCTTCAGCTGGGTCTGGATCACTGGACCCTGAGACTGGTCCCTCACACACTGAGCCTCACATTCACACACACATCAGCTGGGTCTGGATCACTGGACCTTGAGACTGGTCCCTCACACACTGAGCCTCACATTCACACACACTTCAGCTGAGTCTGGATCAATGGACCCTGAGACTGGTCCCTCACACACTGAGCCTCACATTCACACACGTCAGCTGGTTCTGGATCACTGGACCCTGAGACTGGTCCCTCACACACTGAGCCTCACATTCACACACACTTCAGCTGGGTCTGGATCACTGGACCCTGAGACTGGTTGCTCACACACTGAGCCTCACATTCACACACATCAGCTGGGTCTGGATCCCTGGACCTGAGGCTGGTCCCTCACACACTGAGCCTCACATTCACACACACTTCAGTTGGGTCTGGATCATTGGACCCTGAGACTGGTCCCTCACACACTGAGCCTCACATTCACACACACTTCAGCCGGGTCTGGATCACTGGACCCAGAGACTGGTCCCTCACACACTGGGCCTCACATACACACACACTTCAGCTGGGTCTGGAACACTGGACCCTGAGGCTGGTCCTCACACACTGATCCTCACATTCACACACAACTCAGCTGGGTCTGTATCACTGGAGCCTGAGGCTGGTCCCTCACACACTGAGCCTCACATTCACACACACTTCAGCTGGGTCTGGATCACTGGATACTGAGACTGGTCCCTCACACACTGAGCCTCACATTCACACACACTTCAGCTGGGTCTGGATCACTGGACCCTGAGACTGGTCCCTCACACACTGAGCCTAACATTTACACACACTTCAGCTGGGTCTGGATCACAGGACCCTGAGACTGGTCCCTCACACTCTGAGCCTCACATTCACACACACTTCAGCTGGGTCTGGATCACTGGATCACTGGACCCTGAGATTGGTCCCTCACACACTGAGCCTCACATTCACACACACTTCAGCTGGGTCTGGATCACTGGACCCTGAGACTAGTCCCTCACACACTAAGCCTAACATTCACACACATTTCAGCTGGGTCTGGATCACTAGACCCTGAGACTGGTCCCTCACACACTGATCCTCACATTCACACACACTTCAGCTGGGTCTGGATCACTGGACCCTGAGACTGGTCCCTCACACACTGAGCCTCAAATTCACACACTCTTCAGCTGGGTCTGGATCACTGGACCCTGAGACTGGTCCCTCACACACTGAGCCTCACATTCACACACACTTCAGCTGGGTCTGTATCACTGGACCCTGAGACTGGTCCCTCACACACTGAGCCTCACATTCACACACACTCCAGCTGGGTCTGGATCACTGGACCCTGAGACTGGTCCCTCACACACTGAGCCTCACATTCACACACACTTCAGCTGGGTCTGGATCCCTGGACCTGAGGCTGGTCCCTCACACACTGCGCAGCACATTCACACACACTTCAGCTATGTCTGGATCACTGGACACTGAGGCTGGACCCTCACACACTGAGCCTCACATTCACACACACTTCAGCTGGATCTGTATCACTGGACCCTGAGACTGGTCCCTCACACACTGAGCCTCACATTCACACACACTTCAGCTGGGTCTGGATCACGAGACCCTGAGACTGGTCCTTCACACACTGAGCCTCACATTCGCACACACTTCAGCTGGGTCTGGATCACTGGAACTTGAGGCTGGCACCTCACACACTGAGCCTCACATTCACACACACTTCAGCTGGGTCTGGATCACTGGACCCTGAGGCTGGTCCCTCACACACTGATCCTCACATTCACATAAACTTCAGCTGGGTCTGTATCACTGGACCCTGATGCTGGTCCCTCACACACTGAGCCTCACATTCACACACACTTCAGCTGGGTCTGGATCACTGGACCCTGAGACTGGTCCCTCACACACTGATCCTCACATTCACACACACTTCAGCTGGGTCTGGATCACTGGACCCTGAGGCTGGTCCCTCACACACTGAGCCTCACATTCACACACACTTCAGCTGGGTCTGGATCACTGGACCCTGAGGCTGGTCCCTCACACACTGAGCCTCACATTCACACACACTTCAGCTGGCTCTGGATCACTGGACCTTGAGACTGGTCCCTCACACACTGAGCCTCACATTCACACACACTTCAGCTGAGTCTGGATCAATGGACCCTGAGACTGGTCCCTCACACACTGAGCCTCACATTCACACACGTCAGCTGGTTCTGGATCACTGGACCCTGAGACTGGTCCCTCACACACTGAGCCTCACATTCACACACACTTCAGCTGGGTCTGGATCACTGGACCCTGAGACTGGTTGCTCACACACTGAGCCTCACATTCACACACATCAGCTGGGTCTGGATCCCTGGACCTGAGGCTGGTCCCTCACACACTGAGCCTCACATTCACACACACTTCAGCTGGGTCTGGATCATTGGACCCTGAGACTGGTCCCTCACACACTGAGCCTCACATTCACACACACTTCAGCCGGGTCTGGATCACTGGACCCAGAGACTGGTCCCTCACACACTGGGCCTCACATACACACACACTTCAGCTGGGTCTGGAACACTGGACCCTGAGGCTGGTCCTCACACACTGATCCTCACATTCACACACACCTCAGCTGGGTCTGTATCACTGGAGCCTGAGGCTGGTCCCTCACACACTGAGCCTCACATTCACACACACTTCAGCTGGGTCTGGATCACTGGATACTGAGACTGGTCCCTCACACACTGAGCCTCACATTCACACACACTTCAGCTGGGTCTGGATCACTGGACCCTGAGACTGGTCCCTCACACACTGAGCCTAACATTTACACACACTTCAGCTGGGTCTGGATCACAGGACCCTGAGACTGGTCCCTCACACTCTGAGCCTCACATTCACACACACTTCAGCTGGGTCTGGATCACTGGATCACTGGACCCTGAGATTGGTCCCTCACACACTGAGCCTCACATTCACACACACTTCAGCTGGGTCTGGATCACTGGACCCTGAGACTAGTCCCTCACACACTAAGCCTAACATTCACACACACTTCAGCTGGGTCTGGATCACTAGACCCTGAGACTGGTCCCTCACACACTGATCCTCACATTCACACACACTTCAGCTGGGTCTGGATCACTGGACCCTGAGACTGGTCCCTCACACACTGAGCCTCAAATTCACACACTCTTCAGCTGGGTCTGGATCACTGGACCCTGAGACTGGTCCCTCACACACTGAGCCTCACATTCAAACACACTTCAGCTGTGTCTGTATCACTGGACCCTGAGACTGGTCCCTCACACACTGAGCCTCACATTCACACACACTCCAGCTGGGTCTGGATCACTGGACCCTGAGACTGGTCCCTCACACACTGAGCCTCACATTCACACACACTTCAGCTGGGTCTGGATCCCTGGACCTGAGGCTGGTCCCTCACACACTGAGCATCACATTCACACACACTTCAGCTATGTTTGGATCACTGGACACTGAGGCTGGACCCTCACACACTGAGCCTCACATTCACACACACTTCAGCTGGATCCGTATCACTTGACCCTGAGACTGGTCCCTCACACACTGAGCCTCACATTCACACACACTTCAGCTGGGTCTGGATCACGAGACCCTGAGACTGGTCCTTCACACACTGAGCCTCACATTCGCACACACTGCAGCTGGGTCTGGATCACTGGACCCTGAGGCTGGTGCCTCACACACTGAGCCTCACATTCACACACACTTCAGCTGGGTCTGGATCACTGGAACTTGAGGCTGGCCCCTCACACACTGAGCCTCACATTCACACACACTTCAGCTGGGTCTGGATCACTGGACCCAGAGGCTGGTCCCTCACACACTGATCCTCACATTCACATAAACTTCAGCTGGGTCTGTATCACTGGACCCTGATGCTGGTCCCTCACACACTGAGCCTCACATTCACACACACTTCAGCTGGGTCTGGATCACTGGACCCTGAGACTGGTCCCTCACACACTGATCCTCACATTCACACACACTTCAGCTGGGTCTGGATCACTGGACCCTGAGGCTGGTCCCTCACACACTGAGCCTCACATTCACACACACTTCAGCTGGGTCTGGATCACTGGACCCTGAGGCTGGTCCCTCACACACTGAGCCACACATTCACACAAACTTCAGCTGGGTCTGGATCAGTGGACCCTGTGACTGGTCCCTCACACACTGAGCCTCACATTCACACACACTTCAGCTGGGTCTGGATCACTGGACCCTGAGGCTGGTCCATCACACACTGAGACTCACATTCACACACACTTCAGCTGGGTCTGGATCACTGGACCCTGAGACTGGTCCCTCAAACACTGAGCCTCATATTCACACATACTTCAGCTGGGTCTGAATCACTGGACCCTGAGACTGGTCCCTCACACACTGAGCCTCACATTCACACACACTGCAGCTGGGTCTGGATCACTTGACCCTGAGGCTGGTCCCTCACACACTGAGCCTCACATTCACACACACTTCATGGGTCTGGATCACTGGAACCTGAGACTGGTCCCTCACACACTGAGCCTCACATTCACACACACTTCAGCTGGGTCTGGATCACTGGACCCTGAGACTGGTTGCTCACACACTGAGCCTCACATTCACACACACTTCAGCTGGGTCTGGATCCCTGGACGTGAGGCCGGTCCCTCACACACTGAGCCTCACATTCACACACACTTCAGCCGGGTCTGGATCACTGGAACGTGAGACTGGTCCCTCACACACTGAGCCTCACATTCACACACATTTCAGCTGGGTCTGGATCACTGGACCCTGAGGCTGGTCCCACACACACTGAGCGTCACATTCACACATACTTCAGCTGGGTCTGGATCACTGGACCCAGAGACTGGTCCCTCACACACTGGGCCTCACATACACACACACTTCAGCTGGGTCTGGAACACTGGACCCTGAGGCTGTTCCTCACACACTGATCCTCAAATTCACACACACTTCAGCTGGGTCTGTATCACTGGAGCCTGAGGCTGGTCCCTCACACACTGAGCCTCACATTCACACACACTTCAGCTGGGTCTGGATCACTGTATACTGAGACTGGTCCCTCACACACTGAGCCTCACATTCACACACACTTCAGCTGGGTCTGGATCACTGGACCCTGAGACTGGTCCCTCACACACTGAGCCTAACATTTACACGCACTTCAACTGGGTCTGGATCACTGGACCCTGAGACTGGTCCCTCACACACTGAGCCTCACATTCACACACACTTCAGCTGGGTCTGGATCACTGGATCACTGGACCCTGAGATTGGTCCCTCACACACTGAGCCTCACATTCACACACACTTCAGCTGGGTCTGGATCACTGGACCCTGAGACTAGTCCCTCACACACTAAGCCTAACATTCACACACACTTCAGCTGGGTCTGGATCACTAGACCCTGAGACTGGTCCCTCACACACTGATCCTCACATTCACACACACTTCAGCTGGGTCTGGATCACTGGACCCTGAGGCTGGTCCCTCACACACTGAGCCTCACATTCACACACACTTCAGCTGGGTCTGGATCACTGGACCCTGAGACTGGTCCCTCACACACTGAGCCTCACATTCACACACACTCCAGCTGGGTCTGGATCACTGGATACTGAGACTGGTCCCTCACACACTGAGCCTCACATTCACACACACTTCAGCTGGGTCTGGATCCCTGGACCTGTGGCTGGTCCCTCACACACTGAGCGTCACATTCACACACACTTCAGCTATGTCTGGATCACTGGACACTGAGGCTGGTCCCTCACACCTGAGCCTCACATTCACACACACTTCAGCTGGATCTGTATCACTGGACCCTGAGACTGGTCCTTCACACACTGAGCGTCACATTCACACACACTTCAGCTGGGTCTGGATAACTGGACCCTGAGCCTGGTCCCTCGCACACTGAACCCTCACATTCACATTCACTTCAGCTGGGTCTGGATCACTGGACTCTGAGACTGGTCCCTCACACACTGAGCCTCACATTCGCACACACTGCAGCTGGGTCTGGATCACTGGACCCTGAGGCTGGTCCCTCACACACTGATCCTCACATTCACATACACTTCAGCTGGGTCTGTATCACTGGAGCCTGAGTCTGGTCCCTTACACAGTGAGCCTCACATTCACACACACTTCAGCTGGGTCTCGATCACTGGACCCTGAGACTGGTCCCTCACACACTGAGCCTCACATTCACACACACTTCAGCTGGGTCTGGATCACTGGACCCTGAGACTGGTCCCTCACACACTGAGCCTCACATTCACACACACTTCAGCTGGGTCTGGATCACTAGACCCTGAGACTGGTCCCTCACACACTGAGCCTCACATTCACATTCACTTCAGCTGGGTCTGGATCACTGGACTCTGAGACTGGTCCCTCACACACTGAGCCTCACATTCGCACACACTGCAGCTGGGTCTGGATCACTGGACCCTGAGGCTGGTCCCTCACACACTGATCCTCACATTCACATACACTTCAGCTGGGTCTGTCTCACTGGAGCCTGAGGCTGGTCCCTTACACAGTGAGCCTCACATTCACACACACTTCAGCTGGGTCTCGATCACTGGACCCTGAGACTGGTCCCTCACACACTGAGCCTCACATTCACACACACTTCAGCTGGGTCTGGATCACTGGACCCTGAGACTGGTCCCTCACACACTGAGCCTCACATTCACACACACTTCAGCTGGTTCTGGATCACTGGACCCTGAGACTGGTCCCTCACACACTGAACTTTACATTCACACACACTTCAGCTGGGTCTGGATCACTGGACCCTGAGACTGGTCCCTCATACACTGAGCGTCACATACACACACACTTCAGCTGGGTCTGGATCACTGGATCCTGAGGCTCGTCCCTCATACACTGATCTTCACATTCACACACACTTCAGCTGGGTCTGGATCACTGGACCCTGAGACTGGTCCCTCACACACTGAGCGTCACATTCACACACACTTCAGCTGGGTCTGGATAACTGGACCCTGAGCCTGGTCCCTCACACACTGAACCCTCACATTCACATTCACTTCAGCTGGGTCTGGATCACTGGACTCTGAGACTGGTCCCTCACACACTGAGACTCACATTCACACACTCTTCAGCTGGGTCTGGATCACTGGACCCTGAGACTGGTCCCTCACACACTGAGCCTCACATTCACACACACTTCAGCTGGGTCTGGATCACTGGACCTTGAGACTGGTCCCTCACACACTGAGCCTCACATTCACACACACTTCAGCTGAGTCTGGATCAATGGACCCTGAGACTGGTCCCTCACACACTGAGCCTCACATTCACACACACTTCAGCTGGTTCTGGATCACTGGACCCTGAGACTGGTCCCTCACACACTGAGCCTCACATTCACACACACTTCAGCTGGGTCTGGATCACTGGACCCTGAGACTGGTTGCTCACACACTGAGCCTCACATTCACACACACTTCAGCTGGGTCTGGATCCCTGGACCTGAGGCTGGTCCCTCACACACTGAGCCTCACATTCGCACACACTGCAGCTGGGTCTGGATCACTGGACCCTGAGGCTGGTCCCTCACACACTGATCCTCACATTCACATACACTTCAGCTGGGTCTGTCTCACTGGAGCCTGAGGCTGGTCCCTTACACAGTGAGCCTCACATTCACACACACTTCAGCTGGTTCTGGATCACTGGACCCTGAGACTGGTCCCTCACACACTGAACTTTACATTCACACACACTTCAGCTGGGTCTGGATCACTGGACCCTGAGACTGGTCCCTCATACACTGAGCGTCACATACACACACACTTCAGCTGGGTCTGGATCACTGGACCCTGAGGCTCGTCCCTCATACACTGATCTTCACATTCACACACACTTCAGCTGGGTCTGGATCACTGGACCCTGAGACTGGTCCCTCACACACTGAGCGTCACATTCACACACACTTCAGCTGGGTCTGGATAACTGGACCCTGAGCCTGGTCCCTCACACACTGAACCCTCACATTCACATTCACTTCAGCTGGGTCTGGATCACTGGACTCTGAGACTGGTCCCTCACACACTGAGCCTCACATTCACACACTCTTCAGCTGGGTCTGGATCACTGGACCCTGAGACTGGTCCCTCACACACTGAGCCTCACATTCACACACACTTCAGCTGGGTCTGGATCACTGGACCTTGAGACTGGTCCCTCACACACTGAGCCTCACATTCACACACACTTCAGCTGAGTCTGGATCAATGGACCCTGAGACTGGTCCCTCACACACTGAGCCTCACATTCACACACACTTCAGCTGGGTCTGGATCACTGGACCCTGAGACTGGTTGCTCACACACTGAGCCTCACATTCACACACACTTCAGCTGGGTCTGGATCCCTGGACCTGAGGCTGGTCCCTCACACACTGAGCCTCACATTCACACACACTTCAGCTGGGTCTGGATCATTGGACCCTGAGACTGGTCCCTCACACACTGAGCCTCACATTCACACACACTTCAGCCGGGTCTGGATCACTGGACCCAGAGACTGGTCCCTCACACACTGGGCCTCACATACACACACACTTCAGCTGGGTCTGGAACACTGGACCCTGAGGCTGGTCCTCACACACTGATCCTCACATTCACACACACTTCAGCTGGGTCTGTATCACTGGAGCCTGAGGCTGGTCCCTCACACACTGAGCCTCACATTCACACACACTTCAGCTGGGTCTGGATCACTGGATACTGAGACTGGTCCCTCACACACTGATCCTCACATTCACACAAACTTCAGCTGGGTCTGTATCACTGGAGCCTGAGACTGGTCCCTCACACACTGAGCCTCACATTCACACACACTTCAGCTGGGTCTGGATCACTGGACCCTGAGACTGGTCCCTCACACACTGAGCCTAACATTTACACACACTTCAGCTGGGTCGGATCACTGGACCCTGAGACTGGTCCCTCACACACTGAGCCTCACATTCACACACACTTCAGCTGGGTCTGGATCACTGGATCACTGGACCCTGAGATTGGTCCCTCACACACTGAGCCTCACATTCACACACACTTCAGCTGGGTCTGGATCACTGGACCCTGAGACTAGTCCCTCACACACTAAGCCTAACATTCACACACACTTCAGCTGGGTCTGGATCACTAGACCCTGAGACTGGTCCCTCACACACTGATCCTCACATTCACACACACTTCAGCTTGGTCTGGATCACTGGACCCTGAGACTGGTCCCTCACACACTGAACCTCACATTCACACACACTTCAGCTGGGTCTGAATCACTGGACCCTGAGACTGGTCCCTCACACACTGAGCCTCACATTCACACACACTTCAGCTGGGTCTGTATCACTGGACCCTGAGAATGGTCCCTCACACACTGAGCCTCACATTCACACACACTCCAGCTGGGTCTGGATCACTGGACCCTGAGACTGGTCCCTCACACACTGAGCCTCACATTCACACACACTTCAGCTATGTCTGGATCACTGGACACTGAGGCTGGTCCCTCACACACTGAGCCTCACATTCGCACAGACTGCAGCTGGGTCTGGATCACTGGACCCTGAGGCTGGTCCCTCACACACTGATCCTCACATTCACATACACTTCAGCTGGGTCTGTATCACTGGAGCCTGAGGCTGGTCCCTTACACAGTGAGCCTCACATTCACACACACTTCAGCTGGGTCTGGATCACTCGACCCTGAGACTGGTCCCTCACACACTGAGACTCACATTCACACACACTTCAGCTGGGTCTGGATCCCAGGACCTGAGGCTGGTCCCTCACACACTGAGCCTCACATTCACACACACTTCAGCTGGGTCTGGATCATTGGACCCTGAGACTGGTCCCTCACACACTGAGCCTCACATTCACACACACTTCAGCCGGGTCTGGATCACTGGACCCAGAGACTGGTCCCTCACACACTGGGCGTCACATACACACACACTTCAGCTGGGTCTGGAACACTGGACCCTGAGGCTGGTCCTCACACACTAATCCTCACATTCACACACACTTCAGCTGGGTCTGCATCACTGGAGCCTGAGGCTGGTCCCTCACACACTGAGCCTCACATTAACACACACTTCAGCTGGGTCTGGATCACTGGATACTGAGACTGGTCCCTCACACACTGATCCTCACATTCACACACACTTCAGCTGGGTCTGGATCACTGGACCCTGAGACTGGTCCCTCACACACTGAGCCTAACATTTACACACACTTCAGCTGGGTCTGGATCACTGGACCCTGAGACTGGTCCCTCACACACTGAGCCTCACATTCACACACACTTCAGCTGAGTCTGGATCACTGGATCACTGGACCCTGATATTGGTCCCTCACACACTGAGCCTCACATTCACACACACTTCAGCTGGGTCTGGATCACTGGACCCTGAGACTAGTCCCTCACACACTAAGCCTAACATTCACACACACTTCAGCTGGGTCTGGATCACTAGACCCTGAGACTGGTCCCTCACACACTGATCCTCACATTCACACACACTTCAGCTGGGTCTGGATCACTGGACTCTGAGACTGGTCCCTCACACACTGAGCCTCACATTCACACACACTTCAGCTGGGTCTGGATCACTGGACCCTGAGACTGGTCCCTCACACACTGAGCCTCACATTCACACACACTTCAGCTGGGTCTGTATCACTGGACCCTGAGACTGGTCCCTCACACACTGAGCCTCACATTCACACACACTCCAGCTGGGTCTGGATCACTGGACCCTGAGACTGGTCCCTCACATACTGAGCCTCACATTCACACACACTTCAGCTGGGTCTGGCTCCCTGGACCTGAGGCTGGTCCCTCACACACTGAGCGTCACATTCACACACACTTCAGCTATGTCTGGATCACTGGACACTGAGGCTGGTCCCTCACACACTGAGCCTCACATTCACACACACTTCAGCTGGATCTGTATCATTGGACCCTGAGACTGGTCCTTCACACACTGAGCCTCACATTCGCACACACTGCAGCTGGGTCTGGATCACTGGACCCTGAGGCTGGTCCCTCACACACTGATCCTCACATTCACATACACTTCAGCTGGGTCTGTATCACTGGAGCCTGAGGCTGGTCCCTTACACAGTGAGCCTCACATTCACACACACTTCAGCTGGGTCTGGATCACTGGACCCTGAGACTGGTCCCTCACACACTGAGCCTCACATTCACACACACTTCAGCTGGGTCTGGATCACTGGACCCTGAGACTGGTCCCTCAAACACTGAGCCTCACATTCACACACACTTCAGCTGGGTCTGCATCACTGGACCCTGAGACTGGTCCCTCACACACTGAGCCTCACATTCACACACACTTCAGCTGGGTCTGGATCACTGGACCCTGAGGCTGGTCCCTCATACACTGAGCGTCACATTCACACACACTTCAGCTGGGTCTGGATCACTGGACCCTGAGGCTCGTCCCTCATACACTGAGCGTCACATTCACACACACTTCAGCTGGGTCTGGATAACTGGACCCTGAGCCTGGTCCCTCACACACTGAACCCTCACATTCACATTCACTTCAGCTGGGTCTGGATCACTGGACTCTGAGACTGGTCCCTCACACACTGAGCCTCACATTCACACACTCTTCAGCTGGGTCTGGATCACTGGACCCTGAGACTGGTCCCTCACACACTGAGCCTCACATTCACACACACTTCAGCTGGGTCTGGATCACTGGACCCTGAGACTGGTCCCTCACACACTGAGCCTCACATTCACACACACTTCAGCTGAGTCTGGATCAATGGAGCCTGAGACTGGTCCCTCACACACTGAGCCTCACATTCACACACACTTCAGCTGGTTCTGGATCACTGGACCCTGAGACTGGTCCCTCACACACTGAGCCTCACATTCACACACACTTCAGCTGGGTCTGGATCACTGGACCCTGAGACTGGTTGCTCACACACTGAGCCTCACTTTCACACACACTTCAGCTCGGTCTGGATCCCTGGACCTGAGGCTGGTCCCTCACACACTGAGCCTCACATTCACACACACTTCAGCTGGGTCTGGATCATTGGACCCTGAGACTGGTCCCTCACACACTGAGCCTCACATTCACACACACTTCAGCCGGGTCTGGATCACTGGACCCAGAGACTGGTCCCTCACACACTGGGCCTCACATACACACACACTTCAGCTGGGTCTGGAACACTGGACCCTGAGGCTGGTCCTCACACACTGATCCTCACATTCACACACACCTCAGCTGGGTCTGTATCACTGGAGCCTGAGGCTGGTCCCTCACACACTGAGCCTCACATTCACACACACTTCAGCTGGGTCTGGATCACTGGATACTGAGACTGGTCCCTCACACACTGAGCCTCACATTCACACACACTTCAGCTGGGTCTGGATCACTGGACCCTGAGACTGGTCCCTCACACACTGAGCCTAACATTTACACACACTTCAGCTGGGTCTGTATCACTGGACCCTGAGACTGGTCCCTCACACACTGAGCCTCACATTCACACACACTCCAGCTGGGTCTGGATCACTGGACCCTGAGACTGGTCCCTCACACACTGAGCCTCACATTCACACACACTTCAGCTGGGTCTGGATCCCTGGACCTGAGGCTGGTCCCTCACACACTGAGCGTCACATTCACACACACTTCAGCTAAGTCTGGATCACTGGACACTGAGGCTGGACCCTCACACACTGAGCCTCACATTCACACACACTTCAGCTGGATCTGTATCACTGGACCCTGAGACTGGTCCCTCACACACTGAGCCTCACATTCACACACACTTCAGCTGGGTCTGGATCACTAGACCCTGAGACTGGTCCTTCACACACTGAGCCTCACATTCGCACACACTGCAGCTGGGTCTGGATCACTGGACCCTGAGGCTGGTGCCTCACACACTGAGCCTCACATTCACACACACTTCAGCTGGGTCTGGATCACTGGAACTTGAGGCTGGCCCCTCACAGACTGAGCCTCACATTCACACACACTTCAGCTGGGTCTGGATCACTGGACCCTGAGGCTGGTCCCTCACACACTGATCCTCACATTCACATACACTTCAGCTGGGTCTGTATCACTGGAGCCTGAGGCTGGTCCCTTACACAGTGAGCCTCACATTCACACACACTTCAGCTTGGTCGGGATCACTGGACCATGAGACTGGTCCCTCACACACTGAGCCTCACATTCACACACACTTCAGCTGGGTCTGGATCACTGGACCCTGAGACTGGTCCCTCACACACTGAGCCTCACATACACACACACTTCAGCTGGGTCTGGAACACTGGACCCTGAGGCTGGTCCTCACACACTGATCCTCACATTCACACACACTTCAGCTGGGTCTGTATCACTGGAGCCTGAGGCTGGTCCCTCACACACTGAGCCTCACATTCACACACACTTCAGCTGGGTCTGGATCACTGGATACTGAGACTGGTCCCTCACACACTGATCCTCACATTCACACAAACTTCAGCTGGGTCTGTATCACTGGAGCCTGAGGCTGGTCCCTCACACACTGAGCCTCACATTCACACACACTTCAGCTGGGTCTGGATCACTGGATACTGAGACTGGTCCCTCACACACTGAGCCTCACATTCACACACACTTCAGCTGGGTCTGGATCACTGGACCCTGAGACTGGTCCCTCACACACTGAGCCTAACATTTACACACACTTCAGCTGGGTCGGATCACGGGACCCTGAGACTGGTCCCTCACACACTGAGCCTCACATTCACACACACTTCAGCTGGGTCTGGATCACTGGATCACTGGACCCTGAGATTGGTCCCTCACACACTGAGCCTCACATTCACACACACTTCAGCTGGGTCTGGATCACTGGACCCTGAGACTAGTCCCTCACACACTAAGCCTAACATTCACACACACTTCAGCTGGGTCTGGATCACTAGACCCTGAGACTGGTCCCTCACACACTGATCCTCACATTCATACACACTTCAGCTTGGTCTGGATCACTGGACCCTGAGACTGGTCCCTCACACACTGAGCCTCACATTCACACACACTTCAGCTGGGTCTGGATCTCTGGACCCTGAGACTGGTCCCTCACACACTGAGCCTCACATTCACACACACTTCAGCTGGGTCTGTATCACTGGACCCTGAGAATGGTCCCTCACACACTGAGCCTCACATTCACACACACTCCAGCTGGGTCTGGATCACTGGACCCTGAGACTGGTCCCTCACACACTGAGCCTCACATTCACACACACTTCAGCTATGTCTGGATCACTGGACACTGAGGCTGGTCCCTCACACACTGAGCCTCACATTCGCACACACTGCAGCTGGGTCTGGATCACTGGACCCTGAGGCTGGTCCCTCACACACTGATCCTCACATTCACATACACTTCAGCTGGGTCTGTATCACTGGAGCCTGAGGCTGGTCCCTTACACAGTGAGCCTCACATTCACACACACTTCAGCTGGGTCTGGATCACTCGACCCTGAGACTGGTCCCTCACACACTGAGACTCACATTCACACACACTTCAGCTGGGTCTGGATCCCTGGACCTGAGGCTGGTCCCTCACACTCTGAGCCTCACATTCACACACACTTCAGCTGGGTCTGGATCATTGGACCCTGAGACTGGTCCCTCACACACTGAGCCTCACATTCACACACACTTCAGCCGGGTCTGGATCACTGGACCCAGAGACTGGTCCCTCACACACTGGGCCTCACATACACACACACTTCAGCTGGGTCTGGAACACTGGACCCTGAGGCTGGTCCTCACACACTAATCCTCACATTCACACACACTTCAGCTGGGTCTGTATCACTGGAGCCTGAGGCTGGTCCCTCACACACTGAGCCTCACATTAACACACACTTCAGCTGGGTCTGGATCACTGGATACTGAGACTGGTCCCTCACACACTGAGCCTCACATTCACACACACTTCAGCTGGGTCTGGATCACTGGCCCCTGAGACTGGTCCCTCACACACTGAGCCTAACATTTACACACACTTCAGCTGGGTCTGGATCACTGGACCCTGAGACTGGTCCCTCACACACTGAGCCTCACATTCACACACACTTCAGCTGAGTCTGGATCACTGGATCACTGGACCCTGATATTGGTCCCTCACACACTGAGCCTCACATTCACACACACTTCAGCTGGGTCTGGATCACTGGACCCTGAGACTGGTCCCTCACACACTGAGCCTCACATTCACACACACTTCAGCTGGGTCTGTATCACTGGACCCTGAGACTGGTCCCTCACACACTGAGCCTCACATTCACACACACTCCAGCTGGGTCTGGATCACTGGACCCTGAGACTGGTCCCTCACATACTGAGCCTCACATTCACACACACTTCAGCTGGGTCTGGCTCCCTGGACCTGAGGCTGGTCCCTCACACACTGAGCGTCACATTCACACACACTTCAGCTATGTCTGGATCACTGGACACTGAGGCTGGTCCCTCACACACTGAGCCTCACATTCACACACACTTCAGCTGGATCTGTATCACTGGACCCTGAGACTGGTCCTTCACACACTGAGCCTCACATTCGCACACACTGCAGCTGGGTCTGGATCACTGGACCCTGAGGCTGGTCCCTCACACACTGATCCTCACATTCACATACACTTCAGCTGGGTCTGTATCACTGGAGCCTGAGGCTGGTCCCTTAAACAGTGAGCCTCACATTCACACACACTTCAGCTGGGTCTGGATCACTGGACCCTGAGACTGGTCCCTCACACACTGAGCCTCACATTCACACACACTTCAGCTGGGTCTGCATCACTGGACCCTGAGACTGGTCCCTCACACACTGAGCCTCACATTCACACACACTTCAGCTGGGTCTGGATCACTGGACCCTGAGGCTGGTCCCTCATACACTGAGCGTCACATTCACACACACTTCAGCTGGGTCTGGATCACTGGACCCTGAGGCTCGTCCCTCATACACTGAGCGTCACATTCACACACACTTCAGCTGGGTCTGGATAACTGGACCCTGAGCCTGGTCCCTCACACACTGAACCCTCACATTCACATTCACTTCAGCTGGGTCTGGATCACTGGACTCTGAGACTGGTCCCTCACACACTGAGCCTCACATTCACACACTCTTCATCTGGGTCTGGATCACTGGACCCTGAGACTGGTCCCTCACACACTGAGCCTCACATTCACACACACTTCAGCTGGGTCTGGATCACTGGACCCTGAGACTGGTCCCTCACACACTGAGCCTCACATTCACACACACTTCAGCTGAGTCTGGATCAATGGAGCCTGAGACTGGTCCCTCACAAACTGAGCCTCACATTCACACACACTGCAGCTGGTTCTGGATCACTGGACCCTGAGACTGGTCCCTCACACACTGAGCCTCACATTCACACACACTTCAGCTGGGTCTGGATCACTGGACCCTGAGACTGGTTGCTCACACACTGAGCCTCACTTTCACACACACTTCAGCTGGGTCTGGATCCCTGGACCTGAGGCTGGTCCCTCACACACTGAGCCTCACATTCACACACACTTCAGCTGGGTCTGGATCATTGGACCCTGAGACTGGTCCCTCACACACTGAGCCTCACATTCACACACACTTCAGCCGGGTCTGGATCACTGGACCCAGAGACTGGTCCCTCACACACTGGGCCTCACATACACACACACTTCAGCTGGGTCTGGAACACTGGACCCTGAGGCTGGTCCTCACACAATGATCCTCACATTCACACACACCTCAGCTGGGTCTGTATCACTGGAGCCTGAGGCTGGTCCCTCACACACTGAGCCTCACATTCACACACACTTCAGCTGGGTCTGGATCACTGGATACTGAGACTGGTCCCTCACGCACTGAGCCTCACATTCACACACACTTCAGCTGGGTCTGGATCACTGGACCCTGAGACTGGTCCCTCACACACTGAGCCTAACATTTACACACACTTCAGCTGGGTCTGTATCACTGGACCCTGAGACTGGTCCCTCACACACTGAGCCTCACATTCACACACACTCCAGCTGGGTCTGGATCACTGGACCCTGAGACTGGTCCCTCACACACTGGGCCTCACATTCACACACACTTCAGCTGGGTCTGGATCCCTGGACCTGAGGCTGGTCCCTCACACACTGAGCGTCACATTCACACACACTTCAGCTAAGTCTGGATCACTGGACACTGAGGCTGGACCCTCACACACTGAGCCTTACATTCACACACACTTCAGCTGGATCTGTATCACTGGACCCTGAGACTGGTCCCTCACACACTGAGCCTCACATTCACACACACTTCAGCTGGGTCTGGATCACTAGACCCTGAGACTGGTCCTTCACACACTGAGCCTCACATTCGCACACACTGCAGCTGGGTCTGGATCACTGGACCCTGAGGCTGGTGCCTCACACACTGAGCCTCACATTCACACACACTTCAGCTGGGTCTGGATCTTGGAACTTGAGGCTGGCCCCTCACACACTGAGCCTCACATTCACACACACTTCAGCTGGGTCTGGATCACTGGACCCTGAGGCTGGTCCCTCACACAATGATCCTCACATTCACATACACTTCAGCTGGGTCTGTATCACTGGAGCCTGAGGCTGGTCCCTTACACAGTGAGCCTCACATTCACACACACTTCAGCTGGGTCGGGATCACTGGACCATGAGACTGGTCCCTCACACACTGAGCCTCACATTCACACACACTTCAGCTGGGTCTGGATCACTGGACACTGAGACTGGTCCCTCACACACTGAGCCTCACATTCACACATACTTCAGCTAGTTCTGGATCACTCGACCCTGAGACTGGTCCCTCACACACTGAACTTTACATTCACACACACTTCAGCTGGGTCTGGATCACTGGACCCTGAGACTGGTCCCTCACACACTGAACCTAACATTCACACACACTCCAGCTGGGTCTGGATCACTGGACCCTGAGACTCGTCCCTCAAACACTGAGCCTCACATTCACACACACTTCAGCTGGGTCTGCATCACTGGACCCTGAGACAGGTCCCTCACACACTGAGCCTCACTTTCACACACACTTCAGCTGGGTCTGGATCCCTGGACCTGAGGCTGGTCCCTCACACACTGAGCCTCACATTCACACACACTTCAGCTGGGTCTGGATCATTGGACCCTGAGACTGGTCCCTCACACACTGAGCCTCACATTCACACACACTTCAGCCGGGTCTGGATCACTGGACCCAGAGACTGGTCCCTCACACACTGGGCCTCACATACACACACACTTCAGCTGGGTCTGGAACACTGGACCCTGAGGCTGGTCCTCACACAATGATCCTCACATTCACACACACCTCAGCTGGGTCTGTATCACTGGAGCCTGAGGCTGGTCCCTCACACACTGAGCCTCACATTCACACACACTTCAGCTGGGTCTGGATCACTGGATACTGAGACTGGTCCCTCACGCACTGAGCCTCACATTCACACACACTTCAGCTGGGTCTGGATCACTGGACCCTGAGACTGGTCCCTCACACACTGAGCCTAACATTTACACACACTTCAGCTGGGTCTGTATCACTGGACCCTGAGACTGGTCCCTCACACACTGAGCCTCACATTCACACACACTCCAGCTGGGTCTGGATCACTGGACCCTGAGACTGGTCCCTCACACACTGGGCCTCACATTCACACACACTTCAGCTGGGTCTGGATCCCTGGACCTGAGGCTGGTCCCTCACACACTGAGCGTCACATTCACACACACTTCAGCTAAGTCTGGATCACTGGACACTGAGGCTGGACCCTCACACACTGAGCCTCACATTCACACACACTTCAGCTGGATCTGTATCACTGGACCCTGAGACTGGTCCCTCACACACTGAGCCTCACATTCACACACACTTCAGCTGGGTCTGGATCACTAGACCCTGAGACTGGTCCTTCACACACTGAGCCTCACATTCGCACACACTGCAGCTGGGTCTGGATCACTGGACCCTGAGGCTGGTGCCTCACACACTGAGCCTCACATTCACACACACTTCAGCTGGGTCTGGATCTTGGAACTTGAGGCTGGCCCCTCACACACTGAGCCTCACATTCACACACACTTCAGCTGGGTCTGGATCACTGGACCCTGAGGCTGGTCCCTCACACAATGATCCTCACATTCACATACACTTCAGCTGGGTCTGTATCACTGGAGCCTGAGGCTGGTCCCTTACACAGTGAGCCTCACATTCACACACACTTCAGCTGGGTCGGGATCACTGGACCATGAGACTGGTCCCTCACACACTGAGCCTCACATTCACACACACTTCAGCTGGGTCTGGATCACTGGACCCTGAGACTGGTCCCTCACACACTGAGCCTCACATTCACACATACTTCAGCTAGTTCTGGATCACTCGACCCTGAGACTGGTCCCTCACACACTGAACTTTACATTCACACACACTTCAGCTGGGTCTGGATCACTGGACCCTGAGACTGGTCCCTCACACACTGAACCTAACATTCACACACACTTCAGCTGGGTCTGGATCACTGGACCCTGAGACTCGTCCCTCAAACACTGAGCCTCACATTCACACACACTTCAGCTGGGTCTGCATCACTGGACCCTGAGACAGGTCCCTCACACACTGAGCCTCACATTCACACACACTTCAGCTGGGTCTGGATCACTGGACGCTGAGGCTGGTCCCTCATACACTGAGCGTCACCTTCACACACACTTCAGCTGGGTCTGGATAACGGGACCCTGAGCCTGGTCCCTCACACACTGAACCCTCACATTCACATTCACTTCAGCTGGGTTTGGATCACTGGACTCTGAGACTGGTCCCTCACACACTGAGCCTCACATTCACAAACTCTTCAGCTGGGTCTGGATCACTGGACCCTGAGACTGGTCCCTCACACACTGAGCCTCACATTCACACACACTTCAGCTGGGTCTGGATCACTGGACCTTGAGACTGGTCCCTCACACACTGAGCCTCACATTCACAGACACTTCAGCTGAGTCTGGATCAATGGACCTGAGACTGGTCCCTCACACACTGAGCCTCACATTCACACACACTTCAGCTGGTTCTGGATCACTGGACCCTGAGACTGGTCCCTCACACCATGAGCCTCACATTCACACACACTTCAGCTGGGTCTGGATAACTGGACCCTGAGACTGGTCCCTCACACACTGAGCCTCACACTCACACACACTTCAGCTGGATTTGGATCACTGGACCCTGAGACTGGTCCCTCACACACTGAGCCTCACATTCACATACACTTCAGCTGAGTCTGGATCACTGGACCCTGAGACTGGTCCCTCACACACTGAGCCTCACATTCACACACACTTCAGCTGGGTCTGGATCACTTGACACTGAGACTGGTCCCTCACACACTGAGCCTCACATTCACACACACTTCAGCTGGGTCTGGATCACTGGACCCTGAGACTGGTCCCTCACACACTGAGCCTCACATTCACACACACTTCAGCTGGGTCTGGATCACTAGACCCTGAGACTGGTCCCTCACACACTGATCCTCACATTCACACACACTTCAGCTGGGTCTGGATCACTGGACCCTGAGGCTGGTCCCTCACACACTGAGCCACACATACACACACACTTCAGCTGGGTCTGGATCACTGGACCCTGAGGCTGGTCCCTCACAGACTGAGCCTCACATTCACACAAACTTCAGCTGGGTCTGGATCACTGGACCCTGAGACTGGTCGCTCACACACTGAACCTCACATTCACACACACTTCAGCTGGGTCTGGATCAATGGACCCTGAGACTATTCCCTCACACTCTGAGCCAAACATTCACACACACTTCAGCTGTGACTGTATCACTGGACCCTGAGGCTGGTCCCTCACACACTGAGCCACACATTCACACACACTTCAGCTGGGTCTGGATCACTGGACACTGAGACTGGTCCCTCACACACTGAGCCTCACATTCACACACACTTCAGCTGGGTCTGGATCACTGGACCCTGAGGCTGGTCCCTAACACACTGAGCCTCACATTCACACACACTTCAGCTGGGTCTGGATCACTGGACCCTGAGACTGGACCCTCACACACTGAGCCTCACATTCACACACACTTCAGCTGGGTCTGGATCAGCAGACCCTGAGACTGGTCACTCACACACTGAGCCTCACATTCACACACACTTCAGCTGGGTCTGGATCACTGGACCCTGAGACTGGTCCCTCACACACTGATCCTCACATTCACACACACTTCAGCTGGGTCTGGATCCCTGGACCTGAGGCTGGTCCCTCTCACACTGAGACTCACATTCACACACACTGCAGCTGGATCTGGATCACTGGACCCTGAGGCTGGTCTCTCACACACTGAGCCTCACATTCACACACACTTCAGCTGAGTCTGGATCACTGGATCCTGAGACTGGACCCTCACACACTGAGCCTCACATTCACACACACTTCAGCTGGATCTGTATCACTGGACCCTGAGACTGGTCCCTCACACACTGAGCCTCACATTCACACACACTTCAGCTGAGTCTGGATCACTGGACCCTGAGGCTGGTCCCTCACAAACTGAGCCTCACATTCACACACACTTCAGCTGGGTCTGGAACACTGGACCATGAGGCTGGTCCCTCACACACTGAACCCTCACATTCACATTCACTTCAGCTGGGTCTGGATCACTGGACTCTGTGACTGGTCCCTCACACACTGAGCCTCACATTCACACACTCTTCAGCTGGGTCTGGATCACTGGACCCTGAGACTGGTCCCTCACACACTGAGCCTCACATTCACACACACTTCAGCTGGGTCTGGATCACTGGACTTTGAGACTGGTCCCTCACACACTGAGCCTCACATTCACACACATTTCAGCTGAGTCTGGATCAACGGACACTGAGACTGGTCCCTCACACACTGAGCCTCACATTCACACACACTTCAGCTGGTTCTGGATCACTGGACCCTGAGACTGGTCCCTCACACACTGAGCCTCACATTCACACACACTTCAGCTGGGTCTGGATCACTGGACCCTGAGACTGGTCCCTCACACACTGAGCCTCACATTCACACACACTTCAGCTGGGTCTGGATCACTGGACCCTGAGACTGGTCCCTCACACACTGAGCCTCACATTCACACACACTTCAGCTGAGTCTGGATAACTGGACCCTGAGCCTGGTCCCTCACACACTGAACCCTCACATTCACATTCACTTCAGCTGGGTCTGGATCACTGGACTCTGAGACTGGTCCCTCACACACTGAGCCTCACATTCACAAACTCTTCAGCTGGGTCTGGATCACTGGACCCTGAGACTGGTCCCTCACACACTGAGCCTCACATTCACACACACTTCAGCTGGGTCTGGATCACTGGACCTTGAGACTGGTCCCTCACACACTGAGCCTCACATTCACACACACTTCAGCTGAGTCTGGATCAATGGACCCTGAGACTGGTCCCTCACACACTGAGCCTCACATTCACACACACTTCAGCTGGTTCTGGATCACTGGACCCTGAGACTGGTCCCTCACACCATGAGCCTCACATTCACACACACTTCAGCTGGGTCTGGATCACTGGACCCTGAGACTGGTCCCTCACACACTGAGCCTCACACTCACACACACTTCAGCTGGATTTGGATCACTGGACCCTGAGACTGGTCCCTCACACACTGAGCCTCACATTCACATACACTTCAGCTGAGTCTGGATCACTGGACGCTGAGACTGGTCCCTCACACACTGAGCCTCACATTCACACACACTTCAGCTGGGTCTGGATCACTGGACACTGAGACTGGTCCCTCACACACTGAGCCTCACATTCACACACACTTCAGCTGGGTCTGGATCACTGGACCCTGAGACTGGTCCCTCACACACTGAGCCTCACATTCACACACACTTCAGCTGGGTCTGGATCACTAGACCCTGAGACTGGTCCCTCACACACTGATCCTCACATTCACACACACTTCAGCTGGGTCTGGATCACTGGACCCTGAGGCTGCTCCCTCACACACTGAGCCTCACATTCACACACACTTCAGCTGGGTCTGGATCACTGGACCCTGAGGCTGGTCCCTCACACACTGAGCCACACATACACACACACTTCAGCTGGGTCTGGATCACTGGACCCTGAGGCTGGTCCCTCACACACTGAGCCTCACATTCACACAAACTTCAGCTGGGTCTGGATCACTGGACCCTGAGACTGGTCGCTCACACACTGAACCTCACATTCACACACACTTCAGCTGGGTCTGGATCAATGGACCCTGAGACTATTCCCTCACACTCTGAGCCAAACATTCACACACACTTCAGCTGTGTCTGTATCACTGGACCCTGAGGCTGGTCCCTCACACACTGAGCCACACATTCACACACACTTCAGCTGGGTCTGGATCACTGGACACTGAGACTGGTCCATCACACACTGAGCCTCACATTCACACACACTTCAGCTGGGTCTGGATCACTGGACCCTGAGGCTGGTCCCTAACACACTGAGCCTCACATTCACACACACTTCAGCTGGGTCTGGATCACTGGACCCTGAGACTGGACCCTCACACACTGAGCCTCACATTCACACACACTTCAGCTGGGTCTGGATCAGCAGACCCTGAGACTGGTCACTCACACACTGAGCCTCACATTCACACACACTTCAGCTGGGTCTGGATCACTGGACCCTGAGGGTGGTCCCTCACACACTGAGCCTCACATTCACACACACTTCAGCTGGGTCTGGATCACTGGACCCTGAGACTGGTCCCTCACACACTGAGCCTCACATTCACACACACTTCAGCTGGGTCTGGATCCCTGGACCTGAGGCTGGTCCCTCACACACTGAGACTCACATTCACACACACTGCAGCTGGATCTGGATCACTGGACCCTGAGGCTGGTCTCTCACACACTGAGCCTCACATTCACACACACTTCAGCTGAGTCTGGATCACTGGATCTTGAGACTGGACCCTCACACACTGAGCCTCACATTCACACACTCTTCAGCTGGGTCTGGATCACTGGACCCTGAGACTGGTCCCTCACACACTGAGCCTCACATTCACACACACTTCAGCTGAGTCTGGATCACTGGACCCTGAGGCTGGTCCCTCACAAACTGAGCCTCACATTCACACACACTTCAGCTGGGTCTGGAACACTGGACCATGAGGCTGATCCCTCACACACTGAACCCTCACATTCACATTCACTTCAGCTGGGTCTGGATCACTGGACTCTGAGACTGGTCCCTCACACACTGAGCCTCACATTCACACACTCTTCAGCTGGGTCTGGATCACTGGACCCTGAGACTGGTCCCTCACACACTGAGCCTCACATTCACACACACTTCAGCTGGGTCTGGATCACTGGACTTTGAGACTGGTCCCTCACACACTGAGCCTCACATTCACACACACTTCAGCTGAGTCTGGATCAATGGACACTGAGACTGGTCCCTCACACACTGAGCCTCACATTCATACACACTTCAGCTGGTTCTGGATCACTGGACCCTGAGACTGGTCCCTCACACACTGAGCCTCACATTCACACACACTTCAGCTTGGTCTGGATCACTGGACCCTGAGACTGGTCCCTCACACACTGAGCCTCACATTCACACACACTTCAGCTGGGTCTGGATCACTGGACCCTGAGACTGGTCCCTCACACACTGAGCCTCACATTCACACACACTTCAGCTGAGTCTGGATCACTGGACCCTGAGACTGGTCCCTCACACACTGAGCCTCACATTCACACACACTTCAGCTGGGTCTGGATCACTGGACCCTGAGACTGGTCCCTCACACACTGAGCCTCACATTCACACACACTTCAGCTGGGTCTGGATCACTGGACCCTGAGACTGGTCCCTCACACACTGAGCCTCACATTCACACATACTTCAGCTGGGTCTGGATCACTGGACCCTGAGACAGGTCCCTCACACACTGATCCTCACATTCACACACACTTCAGCTGGGTCTGGATCACTGGACCCTGAGGCTGGTCCCTCACACACTGAGCCTCACATTCA
This sequence comes from Pristiophorus japonicus, assembly GCF_044704955.1. NCBI lineage: Eukaryota > Metazoa > Chordata > Chondrichthyes > Pristiophoridae > Pristiophorus > Pristiophorus japonicus. The sequence goes on along the minus strand of NW_027254835.1, from coordinate 218,610 downwards.
CACACACTTCAGCTGGGTCTGGTTCACTGGACCCTGAGCCTGGTCCCTCACACACTGAGCCTCACATACACACACACTTCAGCTGGGTCTGGATCACTGGACCCTGAGGCTGGTCCCTCACACACTGAGCCTCACATTCACACAAACTTCAGCTGGGTCTGGATCACTGGACCCTGAAACTGGTCCCTCACACACTGAGCTTCACATTCACACACACTTCAGCTGGGTCTGGATCACTGGACCCTGAGGCTGGTCCCTCACACACTGAGCCTCACATTCACACACACTTCAGCTGGGTCTGGATCACTGGACCCTGAGAATGATCGATCACACACTGAGCCTCACATTCACACACACTTCAGCTGGGTCTGGATCACTAGACCCTGAGACTGGTCCCTCACACACTGAGCCTCACATTCATACACACTTCAGCTGGGTCTGGATCACTGGACCCTGAGTCTGGTCCCTCACACACTGAGCCTCACATTCACACACACTTCAGCTGGGTCTGGATCACTGGACCCTGAGACTGGTCCCTCACACACTGAGCCTCACATTCACACACGCTTCAGCTGGGTCTGGATCCCTGGACCTGAGGCTGGTCCCTCACACACTGAGACTCACATTCACACACACTGCAGCTGGATCTGGATCACTGGACCCTGAGGCTGGTCTCTCACACACTGAGCCTCACATGTACACACACTTCAGCTGAGTCTGGATCACAGGATCCTGAGACTGGTCCCTCACACACTGAGCCTCACATTCACACACACTTCAGCTGGGTCTGGATCACTGGACCCTGAGAGTGGTCCCTCACACACTGAGCCTCACATTCACACACACTTCAGCTGGGTCTGGATCACTGGACCCTGAGGCTGGACCCTCATACACTGAGCCTCACATTCACACACTCTTCAGCTGGGTCTGGATCACTGGACCCTGAGACTGGTCCCTCACACACTGAGCCTCACATTCACACACACTTCATTTGGGTCTGGAACACTGGACCATGAGGCTGGTCCCTCACACACTGAGCCTCACATTTACACACACTTCAGCTGGGTCTGGATCACTAGACCCTGAGATTGGTCCCTCACACACTGAGCCTCACATTCACACACACTTCAGCTGGGTCTGGATCACTGGACCCTGAGACTGGTCCCTCACACACTGATCCTAATATTCACACACACTTCAGCTGGATCTGGATCACTGGACCCTGAGGGTGGTCCCTCACACACTGAGCCTCACATTCACACACACTTCAGCTGGGTCTGGATCACTGGACCCCGAGGCTGGTCCCTCACACACTGAGCCACACATTCACACACACTTCAGCTGGGTCTGGATCACTGGACCCTGAGGCTGGTCCCTCACACACTGAGCCTCACATTCACACACACTTCAGCTGGGTCTGGATCACTGGAACCTGAGGCTGGTCCCTCACACACTGAGACTCACATTCACACACACTTCAGCTGGGTCTGGATCACTGGACCCTGAGACTGGTCCCTCAAACACTGAGCCTCATATTCACACACACTTCAGCTGGGTCTGGGTCACTGGACCCTGAGACTGGTCCCTCACACAGTGAGCCTCACATTCACACACACTGCAGCTGGGTCTGGATCACTTGACCCTGAGGCTGATCCCTCACACACTGAGCATCACATTCACACACACTTCAGCTGGGTCTGGATCACTGGAACCTGAGACTAATCCCTCACACAATGAGCCTCACATTCACACACACTTCAGCTGGGTCTGGATCCCTGGACCTGAGGCTGGTCCCTCACACACTGAGCCTCACATTCACACACACTTCAGCTGGGTCTGGATCATTTGACCCTGAGACTGGTCCCTCACACACTGAGCCTCACATTCACACACACTTCAGCTGGGTCTGGATCACTGGACCCTGATGTTGGTCCCTCACACACTGAAACTCACATTCACACACACTTCAGCTGGGTCTGGATCACTGCACCCTGAGACTGGTCACTCACACACTGAGCCTCACATTCACACACACTTCAGCTGGGTCTGGATCACTGGACCCTGAGACTGGTCCCTCACACACTGAGCCTCACATTCACACACACTTCAGCTGGATCTGGATCACTGGACCCTGAGGCTGCTGATCCCTCACACACTGAGCATCACATTCACACACACTTCAGCTGGGTCTGGATCACTGGACCCTGAGACTGGTCCCTCACACACTGAGCCTCACATTCACACACACTTCAGCTGGGTCTGGATCCCTGGACCTGAGGCTGGTCCCTCACACACTGAGACTCACATTCACACACACTGCAGCTGAGTCTGGATCACTGGATCCTGAGACTGGACCCTCACACACTGAGCCTCACATTCACACACTCTTCAGCTGGGTCTGGATCACTGCACCCTGAGACTGGTCCCTCACACACTGAGCCTCACATTCACACACACTTCAGCTGAGTCTGGATCACTGGACCCTGAAGCTGGTCCCTCACAAACTGAGCCTCACATTCACACACACTTCAGCTGGGTCTGGAACACTGGACCATGAGGCTGGTCCCTCATACACTGAACCCTCACATTCACATTCACTTCAGCTGGATCTGGATCACTGGACTCTGAGACTGGTCCCTCACACACTGAGCCTCACATTCACACATTCTTCAGCTGGGTCTGGATCACTGGACCCTGAGACTGGTCCCTCACACACTGAGCCTCACATTCACACACACTTCAGCTGGGTCTGGATCACTGGACTTTGAGACTGGTCCCTCACACACTGAGCCTCACATTCACACATACTTCAGCTGAGTCTGGATCAATGGACACTGAGACTGGTCCCTCACACACTGAGCCTCACATTCACACACACTTCAGCTGGTTCTGGATCACTGGACCCTGAGACTGGTCCCTCACACACTGAGCCTCACATTCACACACACTTCAGCTGGGTCTGGATCACTGGACCCTGAGACTGGTCCCTCACACACTGAGCCTCACATTCACACACACTTCAGCTGGGTCTGGATCACTGGACCCTGAGACTGGTCCCTCACACACTGAGCCTCACATTCACACACACTTCAGCTGAGTCTGGATCACTGGACCCTGAGACTGGTCCCTCACACACTGAGCCTCACATTCACACACACTTCAGCTGGGTCTGGATCACTGGACCCTGAGACTGGTCCCTCACACACTGAGCCTCACATTCACACACACTTCAGCTGGGTCTGGATCACTGGACCCTGAGACTGGTCCCTCACACACTGAGCCTCACATTCACACACACTTCAGCTGGGTCTGGATCACTAGACCCTGAGACTGGTCCCTCACACACTGATCCTCACATTCACACACACTTCAGCTGGGTCTGGATCACTGGACCCTGAGGCTGGTCCCTCACACACTGAGCCTCACATTCACACACACTTCAGCTGGGTCTGGATCACTGGACCCTGAGGCTGGTCCCTCACACACTGAGCCTCACATACACACACACTTCAGCTGGGTCTGGATCACTGGACCCTGAGGCTGGTCCCTCACACACTGAGCCTCACATTCACACAAACTTCAGCTGGGTCTGGATCACTGGACCCTGAAACTGGTCCCTCACACACTGAGCTTCACATTCACACACACTTCAGCTGGGTCTGGATCACTGGACTCTGAGGCTGGTCCCTCACACACTGAGCCTCACATTCACACACACTTCAGCTGGGTCTGGATCACTGGACCCTGAGACTGATCCCTCACACACTGAGCCTCACATTCACACACACTTCAGCTGGGTCTGGATCACTAGACCCTGAGACTGGTCCCTCACACACTGAGCCTCACATTCACACACACTTCAGCTGGGTCTGGATCACTGGACCCTGAGTCTGGTCCCTCACACACTGAGCCTCACATTCACACACACTTCAGCTGGGTCTGGATCACTGAAACCTGAGACTGGTCCCTCACACACTGAGCCTCACATTCACACACACTTCAGCTGGGTCTGGATCCCTGGACCTGAGGCTGGTCCCTCACACACTGAGACTCACATTCACACACACTGCAGCTGGATCTGGATCACTGGACCCTGAGGCTGGTCTCTCACACACTGAGCCTCACATGTACACACACTTCAGCTGAGTCTGGATCACAGGATCCTGAGACTGCTCCCTCACACACTGAGCCTCACATTCACACACACTTCAGCTGGGTCTGGATCACTGGACCCTGAGACTGGTCCCTCACACACTGAGCCTCACATTCACACACACTTCAGCTGGGTCTGGATCACTGGACCCTGAGGCTGGACCCTCACACACTGAGCCTCACATTCACACACTCTTCAGCTGGGTCTGGATCACTGGACCCTGAGACTGGTGCCTCACACACTGAGCCTCACATTCACACACACTTCAGCTGGGTCTGCAACACTGGACCATGAGGCTGGTCCATCACACACTGAGCCTCACATTTACACACACTTCAGCTGGGTCTGGATCACTAGACACTGAGACTGGTCCCTCACACACTGAGCCTCACATTCACACACACTTCAGCTGGGTCTGGATCACTGGACCCTGAGACTGGTCCCTCACACACTGATCCTAATATTCACACACACTTCAGCTGGATCTGGATCACTGGACCCTGAGGGTGGTCCCTCACACACTGAGCCTCACATTCACACACACTTCAGCTGGGTCTGGATCACTGGACCCCGAGGCTGGTCCCTCACACACTGAGCCACACATTCACACACACTTCAGCTGGGTCTGGATCACTGGACCCTGAGGCTGGTCCCTCACACACTGAGACTCACATTCACACACACTTCAGCTGGGTCTGGATCACTGGACCCTGAGACTGGTCCCTCAAACACTGAGCCTCATATTCACACACACTTCAGCTGGGTCTGGATCACTGGACCCTGAGACTGGTCCCTCACACAGTGAGCCTCACATTCACACACACTGCAGCTGGGTCTGGATCACTTGACCCTGAGGCTGATCCCTCGCACACTGAGCATCACATTCACACACACTTCAGCTGAGTCTGGATCACTGGAACCTGAGACTGGTCCCTCACACACTGAGCCTCACATTCACACACACTTCAGCTGGGTCTGGATCCCTGGACCTGAGGCTGGTCCCTCACACACTGAGCCTCACATTCACACACACTTCAGCTGGGTCTGGATCATTTGACCCTGAGACTGGTCCCTCACACACTGAGCCTCACATTCACACACACTTCAGCTGGGTCTGGATCACTGGACCCTGATGTTGGTCCCTCACACACTGAAACTCACATTCACACACACTTCAGCTGGGTCTGGATCACTGCACCCTGAGACTGGTCCCTCACACACTGAGCCTCACATTCACACACACTTCAGCTGGTTCTGGATCACTGGACCCTGAGGCTGCTGATCCCTCACACACTGAGCATCACATTCACACACACTTCAGCTGGGTCTGGATCACTGGACGCTGAGACTGGTCCCTCACATACTGAGCCTCACATTCATACACAGTTCGGCTGGGTCTGGTTCACTGGAGCCTGAGGCTGGTCCCTCACACACTGAGCCTCACATTCACACACACTTCAGCTGGGTCTGGATCACTGGACACTGAGACTGGTCCCTCACACACTGAGCCTCACATTCACACACACTTCAGCTGGGTCTGGATCACTGGACCCTGAGACTGGTCCCTCACACACTGAGCCTAACATTCACACACACTTCAGCTGGGTCTGGATCACTGGACCCTGAGACTGGTCTCTCACACACTGAGCCTCACATTCACACACACTTCAGCTGGGTCTGGATCATTGGATCACTGGACCCTGAGATTGGTCCCTCACACACTGAGCCTCACATTCACACACACTTCAGCTGGGTCTGGATCACTGGACCCTGAGACTAGTCCCTCACACACTGAGCCTAACATTCACACACACTTCAGCTGGTTCTGGATCACTGGACCCTGAGACTGGTCCCTCACACACTGAGCCTCACATTCACACACAATGCAGCTGGGACTGGATCACTGGACCCTGAGTCTGGTCCCTCACACACTGAGCCTCACATTCACACACACTTCAGCTGGGTCTGGATCACTGGACCCTGAGGCTGGTCCATCACACACTGAGCCTCACATTCACACACACTTCAGCTGGGTTTGGATCACTGGACCCTGAGACTGGTCCCTCACACACTGAGCCTCACATTCACACACACTTCAGCTGGGTGTGGATCACTGGACACTGAGACTGGTCCCTCACACACTGAGCCTCACATTCACACACACTGCAGCTGGGACTGGATCACTGGAGCCTGAGGCTGCTGGTCCTTCACACAGTGAGCCTCACATTCACACACACTTCAGCTGGGTCTGGATCACTGGACCCAGAGGCTGGTCCATCACACACTGAGCATCACATTCACACACACTTCAGCTGGGTCTGGATCACTAGAACCTGAGACTGGTCCCTCACACACTGAGCCTCACATTCACACACACTTCAGCTGGGTCTGGATCACTGGACCCTGAGACTGGTCCCTCACACACTGAGCCTCACATTCACACACACTTCAGCTGGGTCTGGATCACTGGAACCTGAGACTGGTACCTCACACACTGAGCCTCACATTCACACACACTTCAGCCGGGTCTGGATCACTGGACCCTGAGACTGATACCTCATACACTGAGCCTCACATTCACACACACTTCAGCTGGGTCTGGATCACTGGACCCTGAGACTGGTCCCTCACACACTGAGCCTCACATTCACACACACTTCAGCTGAGTCTGGATCACTGGACCCTGAGACTGGTCCCTCACACACTGAGCCTCACATTCACACACACCTCAGCTGGGTCTGGATTCCTGGACCTGAGGCTGGTCCCTTACACACTGAGCCTCACATTCACACACACTTCAGCTATGTCTGGATCACTGGACCCTGAGGCTGGTCCCTCACACACTGAGCCTCACATTCACACACACTTCAGCTGGGTCTGGATCACTGGACCCTGAGGCTGGTCCCTCACACACTGAGCCTCACATTCACACACACTTCAGCTGGGTCTGGATCACTGGACCCTGAGGCTGGTCCCTCACACACTGAGCCTCACATACACACACACTTAAGCTGGGTCTGGATCACTGGACCCTGAGGCTGGTCCCTCACACACTGAGCCTCACATTCACACACACTTCAGCTATGTCTGGATCACTGGACCCTGAGTCTGGTCCCTCACACACTGAGCCTCACATTCACACACACTTCAGCTGGGTCTGGATCACTGGACCCTGAGACTGGTCCCTCACACACTGAGCCTCACATTCACACACACTTCAGCTGGGTCTGGATCCCTGGACCTGAGGCTGGTCCCTCACACACTGAGACTCACATTCACACACACTGCAGCTGGATCTGGATCACTGGACCCTGAGGCTGGTCTCTCACACACTGAGCCTCACATGTACACACACTTCAGCTGAGTCTGGATCACAGGATCCTGAGACTGGTCCCTCACACACTGAGCCTCACATTCACACACACTTCAGCTGGGTCTGGATCACTGGACCCTGAGACTGGTCCCTCACACACTGAGCCTCACATTCACACACACTTCAGCTGGGTCTGGATCACTGGACCCTGAGGCTGGACCCTCACACACTGAGCCTCACATTCACACACACTTCAGCTGGGTCTGGATCACTGGACCCTGAGACTGGTCCATCACACACTGAGCCTCACATTCACACACACTTCAGCTGGGTCTGGAACACTGGACCATGAGGCTGGTCCCTCACACACTGAGCCTCACATTTACACACACTTCAGCTGGGTCTGGATCACTAGACCCTGAGACTGGTCCCTCACACACTGAGCCTCACATTCACACACACTTCAGCTGGGTCTGGATCACTGGACCCTGAGACTGGTCCCTCACACACTGATCCTAATATTCACACACACTTCAGCTGGATCTGGATCACTGGACCCTGAGGGTGGTCCCTCACACACTGAGCCTCACATTCACACACACTTCAGCTGGGTCTGGATCACTGGACCCCGAGGCTGGTCCCTCACACACTGAGCCACACATTCACACACACTTCAGCTGGGTCTGGATCACTGGACCCTGAGGCTGGTCCCTCACACACTGAGCCTCACATTCACACACACTTCAGCTGGGTCTGGATCACTGGACCCTGAGGCTGGTCCCTCACACACTGAGACTCACATTCACACACACTTCAGCTGGGTCTGGATCACTGGACCCTGAGACTGGTCCCTCAAACACTGAGCCTCATATTCACACACACTTCAGCTGGGTCTGGATCAGTGGACCCTGAGACTGGTCCCTCACACAGTGAGCCTCACATTCACACACACTGCAGCTGGGTCTGGATCACTTGACCCTGAGGCTGATCCCTCACACACTGAGCATCACATTCACACATACTTCAGCTGGGTCTGGATCACTGGAACCTGAGACTGGTCCCTCACACACTGAGCCTCACATTCACACACACTTCAGCTGGGTCTGGATCCCTGGACCTGAGGCTGGTCCCTCACACACTGAGCCTCACATTCACACACACTTCAGCTGGGTCTGGATCATTTGACCCTGAGACTGGTCCCTCACACACTGAGCCTCACATTCACACACACTTCAGCTGGGTCTGGATCACTGGACCCTGATGTTGGTCCCTCACACACTGAAACTCACATTCACACACACTTCAGCTGGGTCTGGATCACTGCACCCTGAGACTGGTCCCTCACACACTGAGCCTCACATTCACACACACTTCAGCTGGATCTGGATCACTGGACCCTGAGGCTGATGATCCCTCACACACTGAGCATCACATTCACACACACTTCAGCTGGGTCTGGATCACTGGACGCTGAGACTGGTCCCTCACATACTGAGCCTCACATTCATACACACTTCGGCTGGGTCTGGTTCACTGGAGCCTGAGGCTGGTCCCTCACACACTGAGCCTCACATTCACACACACTTCAGCTGGGTCTGGATCACTGGACACTGAGACTGGTCCCTCACACACTGAGCCTCACATTCACACACACTTCAGCTGGGTCTGGATCACTGGACCCTGAGACTGGTCCCTCACACACTGAGCCTAACATTCACACACACTTCAGCTGGGTCTGGATCACTGGACCCTGAGACTGGTCTCTCACACACTGAGCCTCACATTCACACACACTTCAGCTGGGTCTGGATCACTGGATCACTGGACCCTGAGATTGGTCCCTCACACACTGAGCCTCACATTCACACACACTTCAGCTGGGTCTGGATCACTGGACCCTGAGACTAGTCCCTCACACACTGAGCCTAACATTCACACACACTTCAGCTGGTTCTGGATCACTGGACCCTGAGACTGGTCCCTCACACACTGAGCCTCACATTCACACACACTTCAGCTGGGACTGGATCACTGGACCCTGAGACTGGTCCCTCACACACTGAGCCTAACATTCACACACACTTCAGCTGGGTCTGGATCACTGGAACCTGAGACTGGTCCATCACACACTGAGCCTCACATTCACACACACTTCAGCTGGGTTTGGATCACTGGACCCTGAGACTGGTCCCTCACACACTGAGCCTCACATTCACACACACTTCAGCTGGGTGTGGATCACTGGACACTGAGACTGGTCCCTCACACACTGAGCCTCACATTCACACACACTGCAGCTGGGACTGGATCACTGGAGCCTGAGGCTGCTGGTCCTTCACACAGTGAGCCTCACATTCACACACACTTCAGCTGGGTCTGGATCACTGGACCCAGAGGCTGGTCCATCACACACTGAGCATCACATTCACACACACTTCAGCTGGGTCTGGATCACTAGAACCTGAGACTGGTCCCTCACACACTGAGCCTCACATTCACACACACTTCAGCTGGGTCTGGATCACTGGACCCTGAGACTGGTCCCTCACAGACTGAGCCTCACATTCACACACACTTCAGCTGGGTCTGGATCACTGGAACCTGAGACTGGTACCTCACACACTGAGCCTCACATTCACACACACTTCAGCCGGGTCTGGATCACTGGACCCTGAGACTGGTACCTCATACACTGAGCCTCACATTCACACACACTTCAGCTGGGTCTGGATCACTGGACCCTGAGACTGGTCCCTCACACACTGAGCCTCACATTCACACACACTTCAGCTGAGTCTGGATCACTGGACCCTGAGACTGGTCCCTCACACACTGAGCCTCACATTCACGCACACCTCAGCTGGGTCTGGATCCCTGGACCTGAGGCTTGTCCCTTACACACTGAGCCTCACATTCACACACACTTCAGCTATGTCTGGATCACTGGACCCTGATGCTGGTCCCTCACACACTGAGCCTCACATTCACACACACTTCAGCTGGGTCTGGATCACTGGACCCTGAGGCTGGTCCCTCACACACTGAGCCTCACATTCACACACACTTCAGCTGGGTCTGGATCACTGGACCCTGAGGCTGGTCCCTCACACACTGAGCCTCACATACACACACACTTCAGCTGGGTCTGGATCACTGGACCCTGAGGCTGGTCCCTCACACACTGAGCCTCACATTCGCACACACTTCAGCTATGTCTGGATCACTGGACCCTGATGCTGGTCCCTCACACCCTGAGCCACACATTCACACACACTTCAGCTGTGTCTGTATCACTGGACCCTGAGGCTGGTCCCTCACACACTGAGCCACACATTCACACACACTTCAGCTGGGTCTGGATCACTGGACCCTGAGGCTGGTCCCTCACACACTGAGCCTCACATTCACACACACTTCAGCTGGGTCTGGATCACTGGACCCTGAGACTGATCCCTCACACACTGAGCCTCACATTCACACACACTTCAGCTGGGTCTGGATCACTAGACCCTGAGACTGGTCCCTCACACACTGAGCCTCACATTCACACACACTTCAGCTGGGTCTGGATCCCTGGACCTGAGGCTGGTCCCTCACACACTGAGACTCACATTCACACACACTGCCGCTGGATCTGGATCACTGGACCCTGAGGCTGGTCTCTCACACACTGAGCCTCACATTCACACACACTTCAGCTGAGTCTGGATCACTGGATCCTGAGACTGGTCCCTCACACACTGAGCCTCACATTCACACACACCTCAGCTGGGTCTGGATCACTGGACCCTGAGACAGGTCCCTCACACACTGAGCCTCACATTCACACACACTTCAGCTGGGTCTGGATCACTGGAACCTGAGACTGGTACCTCACACACTGAGCCTCACATTCACACACACTTCAGCCGGGTCTGGATCACTGGACCCTGAGACTGGTACCTCATACACTGAGCCTCACATTCACACACACTTCAGCTGGGTCTGGATCACTGGACCCTGAGACTGGTCCCTCACACACTGAGCCTCACATTCACACACACTTCAGCTGAGTCTGGATCACTGGACCCTGAGACTGGTCCCGACACACACTGAGCCTCACATTCACACACACCTCAGCTGGGTCTGGATCCCTGGACCTGAGGCTGGTCCCTTACACACTGAGCCTCACATTCACACACACTTCAGCTATGTCTGGATCACTGGACCCTGAGGCTGCTCCCTCACACACTGAGCCTCACATTCACACACACTTCAGCTGGGTCTGGATCACTGGACCCTGAGGCTGGTCCCTCACACACTGAGCCTCACATTCACACACACTTCAGCTGGGTCTGGATCACTGGACCCTGAGGCTGGTCCCTCACACACTGAGCCTCACATACACACACACTTCAGCTGGGTCTGGATCACTGGACCCTGAGGCTGGTCGCTAACACACTGAGCCTCACATTCACACACACTTCAGCTATGTCTGGATCACTGGACCCTGAGTCTGGTCCCTCACACACTGAGCCTCACATTCACACACACTTCAGCTGGGTCTGGATCACTGGACCCTGAGACTGGTCCCTCACACACTGAGCCTCACATTCACACACACTTCAGCTGGGTCTGGATCCCTGGACCTGAGGCTGGTCCCTCACACACTGAGACTCACATTCACACACACTGCAGCTGGATCTGGATCACTGGACCCTGAGGCTGGTCTCTCACACACTGAGCCTCACATGTACACACACTTCAGCTGAGTCTGGATCACAGGATCCTGAGACTGGTCCCTCACACACTGAGCCTCACATTCACACACACTTCAGCTGGGTCTGGATCACTGGACCCTGAGACTGGTCCCTCACACACTGAGCCTCACATTCACACACACTTCAGCTGGGTCTGGATCACTGGAACCTGAGGCTGGACCCTCACACACTGAGCCTCACATTCACACACTCTTCAGCTGGGTCTGGATCACTGGACCCTGAGACTGGTCCCTCACACACTGAGCCTCACATTCACACACACTTCAGCTGGGTCTGGATCACTGGACCATGAGGCTGGTCCCTCACACACTGAGCCTCACATTTACACACACTTCAGCTGGGTCTGGATCACTAGACCCTGAGACTGGTCCCTCACACACTGAGCCTCACATTCACACACACTTCAGCTGGGTCTGGATCACTGGACCCTGAGACTGGTCCCTCACACACTGATCCTAATATTCACACACACTTCAGCTGGATCTGGATCACTGGACCCTGAGGCTGGTCCCTCACACACTGAGCCTCACATTCACACACACTTCAGCTGGGTCTGGATCACTGGACCCTGAGGCTGGTCCCTCACACACTGAGACTCACATTCACACACACTTCAGCTGGGTCTGGATCACTGGACCCTGAGACTGGTCCCTCAAACACTGAGCCTCATATTCACACACACTTCAGCTGGGTCTGGATCACTGGACCCTGAGGCTGATCCCTCACACACTGAGCATCACATTCACACATACTTCAGCTGGGTCTGGATCACTGGAACCTGAGACTGGTCCCTCACACACTGAGCCTCACATTCACACACACTTCAGCTGGGTCTGGATCACTGGACCTGAGGCTGGTCCCTCACACACTGAGCCTCACATTCACACACACTTCAGCTGGGTCTGGATCATTTGACCCTGAGACTGGTCCCTCACACACTGAGCCTCACATTCACACACACTTCAGCTGGGTCTGGATCACTGGATCCTGATGTTGGTCCCTCACACACTGAAACTCACATTCACACACACTTAAGCTGGGTCTGGATCACTGCACCCTGAGACTGGTCCCTCACACACTGAGCCTCACATTCACACACACTTCAGCTGGATCTGGATCACTGGACCCTGAGGCTGCTGATCCCTCACACACTGAGCCTCACATTCACACACACTTCAGCTGGGTCTGGATCACTGGACGCTGAGACTGGTCCCTCACATACTGAGCCTCACATTCATACACACTTCGGCTGGGTCTGGTTCACTGGAGCCTGAGGCTGGTCCCTCACACACTGAGCCTCACATTCACACACACTTCAGCTGGGTCTGGATCACTGGACACTGAGACTGGTCCCTCACACACTGAGCCTCACATTCACACACACTTCAGCTGGGTCTGGATCACTGGACCCTGAGACTGGTCCCTCACACACTGAGCCTAACATTCACACACACTTCAGCTGGGTCTGGATCACTGGACCCTGAGACTGGTCTCTCACACACTGAGCCTCACATTCACACACACTTCTGCTGGGTCTGGATCACTGGATCACTGGACCCTGAGATTGGTCCCTCACACACTGAGCCTCACATTCACACACACTTCAGCTGGGTCTGGATCACTGGACCCTGAGACTAGTCCCTCACACACTGAGCCTAACATTCACACACACTTCAGCTGGTTCTGGATCACTGGACCCTGAGACTGGTCCCTCACACACTGAGCCTCACATTCACACACACTGCAGCTGGGACTGGATCACTGGACCCTGAGACTGGTGCCTCACACACTGAGCCTAACATTCACACACACTTCAGCTGGGTCTGGATCACTGGAACCTGAGACTGGTCCATCACACACTGAGCCTCACATTCACACACACTTCAGCTGGGTTTGGATCACTGGACCCTGAGACTGGTCCCTCACACACTGAGCCACACATTCACACACACTTCAGCTGGGTGTGGATCACTGGACACTGAGACTGGTCCCTCACACACTGAGCCTCACATTCACACACACTGCAGCTGGGACTGGATCACTGGAGCCTGAGACTGCTGGTCCTTCACACAGTGAGCCTCACATTCACACACACTTTAGCTGGGTCTGGATCACTAGAACCTGAGACTGGTCCCTCACACACTGAGCCTCACATTCACACACACTTCAGCTGGGTCTGGATCACTGGACCCTGAGACTGGTCCCTCACACACTGAGCCTCACATTCACACACACTTCAGCTGGGTCTGGATCACTGGAACCTGAGACTGGTACCTCACACACTGAGCCTCACATTCACACACACTTCAGCCGGGTCTGGATCACTGGACCCTGAGACTGGTACCTCATACACTGAGCCTCACATTCACACACACTTCAGCTGGGTCTGGATCACTGGACACTGAGACTGGTCCCTCACACACTGAGCCTCACATTCACACACACCTCAGCTGAGTCTGGATCACTGGACCCTGAGACTGGTCCCTCACACACTGAGCCTCACTTTCACACACACCTCAGCTGGGTCTGGATCCCTGGACCTGAGGCTTGTCCCTTACACACTGAGCCTCACATTCACACACACTTCAGATATGTCTGGATCACTGGACCCTGATGCTGGTCCCTCACACACTGAGCCTCACATTCACACACACTTCAGCTCGGTCTGGATCACTGGACCCTGAGGCTGGTCCCTCACACACTGAGCCTCACATTCACACACACTTCAGCTGGGTCTGGATCACTGGACCCTGAGGCTGGTCCCTCACACACTGAGCCTCACATACACACACACTTCAGCTGGGTCTGGATCACTGGACCCTGAGGCTGGTCCCTCACACACTGAGCCTCACATTCACACACACTTCAGCTATGTCTGGATCACTGGACCCTGATGCTGGTCCCTCACACTCTGAGCCACACATTCACACACACTTCAGCTGTGTCTGTATCACTGGACCCTGAGGCTGGTCCCTCACACACTGAGCCACACATTCACACACACTTCAGCTGGGTCTGGATCACTGGACCCTGAAACTGGTCCCTCACACACTGAGCTTCACATTCACACACACTTCATCTGGGTCTGGATCACTGGACCCTGAGGCTGGTCCCTCACACACTGAGCCTCACATTCACACACACTTCAGCTGGGTCTGGATCACTGGACCCTGAGACTGATCCCTCACACACTGAGCCTCACATTCACACACACTTCAGCTGGGTCTGGATCACTAGACCCTGAGACTGGTCCCTCACACACTGAGCCTCACATTCACACACACTTCAGCTGGGTCTGGATCACTGGAACCTGAGACTGGTACCTCACACACTGAGCCTCACATTCACACACACTTCAGCCGGGTCTGGATCACTGGACCCTGAGACTGATACCTCATACACTGAGCCTCACATTCACACACACTTCAGCTGGGTCTGGATCACTGGACCCTGAGACTGGTCCCTCACACACTGAGCCTCACATTCACACACACTTCAGCTGAGTCTGGATCACTGGACCCTGAGACTGGTCCCTCACAGACTGAGCCTCACATTCACACACACCTCAGCTGGGTCTGGATTCCTGGACCTGAGGCTGGTCCCTTACACACTGAGCCTCACATTCACACACACTTCAGCTATGTCTGGATCACAGGACCCTGAGGCTGGTCCCTCACACACTGAGCCTCACATTCACACACACTTCAGCTGGGTCTGGATCACTGGACCCTGAGGCTGGTCCCTCACACACTGAGCCTCACATTCACACACACTTCAGCTGGGTCTGGATCACTGGACCCTGAGGCTGGTCCCTCACACACTGAGCCTCACATACACACACACTTAAGCTGGGTCTGGATCACTGGACCCTGAGGCTGGTCCCTCACACACTGAGCCTCACATTCACACACACTTCAGCTATGTCTGGATCACTGGACCCTGAGTCTGGTCCCTCACACACTGAGCCTCACATTCACACACACTTCAGCTGGGTCTGGATCACTGGACCCTGAGACTGGTCCCTCACACACTGAGCCTCACATTCACACACACTTCAGCTGGGTCTGGATCCCTGGACCTGAGGCTGGTCCCTCACACACTGAGACTCACATTCACACACACTGCAGCTGGATCTGGATCACTGGACCCTGAGGCTGGTCTCTCACACACTGAGCCTCACATGTACACACACTTCAGCTGAGTCTGGATCACAGGATCCTGAGACTGGTCCCTCACACACTGAGCCTCACATTCACACACACTTCAGCTGGGTCTGGATCACTGGACCCTGAGACTGGTCCCTCACACACTGAGCCTCACATTCACACACACTTCAGCTGGGTCTGGATCACTGGACCCTGAGGCTGGACCCTCACACACTGAGCCTCACATTCACACACTCTTCAGCTGGGTCTGGATCACTGGACCCTGAGACTGGTCCCTCACACACTGAGCCTCACATTCACACACACTTCAGCTGGGTCTGGAACACTGGACCATGAGGCTGGTCCCTCACACACTGAGCCTCACATTTAGACACACTTCAGCTGGGTCTGGATCACTAGACCCTGAGACTGGTCCCTCACACACTGAGCCTCACATTCACACACACTTCAGCTGGGTCTGGATCACTGGACCCTGAGACTGGTCCCTCACACACTGATCCTAATATTCACACACACTTCAGCTGGATCTGGATCACTGGACCCTGAGGGTGGTCCCTCACACACTGAGCCTCACATTCACACACACTTCAGCTGGGTCTGGATCACTGGACCCCGAGGCTGGTCCCTCACACACTGAGCCACACATTCACACACACTTCAGCTGGGTCTGGATCACTGGACCCTGAGGCTGGTCCCTCACACACTGAGCCTCACATTCACACACACTTCAGCTGGGTCTGGATCACTGGACCCTGAGGCTGGTCCCTCACACACTGAGACTCACATTCACACACACTTCAGCTGGGTCTGGATCACTGGACCCTGAGACTGGTCCCTCAAACACTGAGCCTCATATTCACACACACTTCAGCTGGGTCTGGATCACTGGACCCTGAGACTGGTCCCTCACACAGTGAGCCTCACATTCACACACACTGCAGCTGGGTCTGGATCACTTGACCCTGAGGCTGATCCCTCACACACTGAGCATCACATTCACACATACTTCAGCTGGGTCTGGATCACTGGAACCTGAGACTGGTCCCTCACACACTGAGCCTCACATTCACACACACATCAGCTGGGTCTGGATCCCTGGACCTGAGGCTGGTCCCTCACACACTGAGCCTCACATTCACACACACTTCAGCTGGGTCTGGATCATTTGACCCTGAGACTGGTCCCTCACACACTGAGCCTCACATTCACACACACTTCAGCTGGGTCTGGATCACTGGACCCTGATGTTGGTCCCTCACACACTGAAACTCACATTCACACACACTTCAGCTGGGTCTGGATCACTGCACCCTGAGACTGGTCCCTCACACACTGAGCCTCACATTCACACACACTTCAGCTGGATCTGGATCACTGGACCCTGAGGCTGCTGAACCCTCACACACTGAGCATCACATTCACACACACTTCAGCTGGGTCTGGATCACTGGACGCTGAGACTGGTCCCTCACATACTGAGCCTCACATTCATACACACTTCGGCTGGGTCTGGTTCACTGGAGCCTGAGGCTGGTCCCTCACACACTGAGCCTCACATTCACACACACTTCAGCTGGGTCTGGATCACTGGACACTGAGACTGGTCCCTCACACACTGAGCCTCACATTCACACACACTTCAGCTGGGTCTGGATCACTGGACCCTGAGACTGGTCCCTCACACACTGAGCCTAACATTCACACACACTTCAGCTGGGTCTGGATCACTGGACCCTGAGACTGGTCTCTCACACACTGAGCCTCACATTCACACACACTTCAGCTGGGTCTGGATCACTGGATCACTGGACCCTGAGATTGGTCCCTCACACACTGAGCCTCACATTCACACACACTTCAGCTGGGTCTGGATCACTGGACCCTGAGACTAGTCCCTCACACACTGAGCCTAACATTCACACACACTTCAGCTGGTTCTGGATCACTGGACCCTGAGACTGGTCCCTCACACACTGAGCCTCACATTCACACACACTTCAGCTGGGACTGGATCACTGGACCCTGAGACTGGTCCCTCACACACTGAGCCTAACATTCACACACACTTCAGCTGGGTCTGGATCACTGGAACCTGAGACTGGTCCATCACACACTGAGCCTCACATTCACACACACTTCAGCTGGGTTTGGATCACTGGACCCTGAGACTGGTCCCTCACACACTGAGCCTCACATTCACACACACTTCAGCTGGGTGTGGATCACTGGACACTGAGACTGGTCCCTCACACACTGAGCCTCACATTCACACACACTGCAGCTGGGACTGGATCACTGGAGCCTGAGGCTGCTGGTCCTTCACACAGTGAGCCTCACATTCACACACACTTCAGCTGGGTCTGGATCACTGGACCCAGAGGCTGGTCCATCACACACTGAGCATCACATTCACACACACTTCAGCTGGGTCTGGATCACTAGAACCTGAGACTGGTCCCTCACACACTGAGCCTCACATTCACACACACTTCAGCTGGGTCTGGATCACTGGACCCTGAGACTGGTCCCTCACAGACTGAGCCTCACATTCACACACACTTCAGCTGGGTCTGGATCACTGGAACCTGAGACTGGTACCTCACACACTGAGCCTCACATTCACACACACTTCAGCCGGGTCTGGATCACTGGACCCTGAGACTGGTACCTCATACACTGAGCCTCACATTCACACACACTTCAGCTGGGTCTGGATCACTGGACCCTGAGACTGGTCCCTCACACACTGAGCCTCACATTCACACACACTTCAGCTGAGTCTGGATCACTGGACCCTGAGACTGGTCCCTCACACACTGAGCCTCACATTCACACACACCTCAGCTGGGTCTGGATCCCTGGACATGAGGCTTGTCCCTTACACACTGAGCCTCACATTCACACACACTTCAGCTATGTCTGGATCACTGGACCCTGATGCTGGTCCCTCACACACTGAGCCTCACATTCACACACACTTCAGCTGGGTCTGGATCACTGGACCCTGAGGCTGGTCCCTCACACACTGAGCCTCACATTCACACAAACTTCAGCTGGGTCTGGATCACTGGACCCTGAGGCTGGTCCCTCACACACTGAGCCTCACATACACACACACTTCAGCTGGGTCTGGATCACTGGACCCTGAGGCTGGTCCCTCACACACTGAGCCTCACATTCACACACACTTCAGCTATGTCTGGATCAATGGACCCTGATGCTGGTCCCTCACACCCTGAGCCACACATTCACACACACTTCAGCTGTGTCTGTATCACTGGACCCTGAGGCTGGTCCCTCACACACTGAGCCACACATTCACACACACTTCAGCTGGGTCTGGATCACTGGACCCTGAAACTGGTCCCTCACACACTGAGCTTCACATTCACACACACTTCATCTGGGTCTGGATCACTGGACCCTGAGGCTGGTCCCTCACACACTGAGCCTCACATTCACACACACTTCAGCTGGGTCTGGATCACTGGACCCTGAGACTGATCCCTCACACACTGAGCCTCACATTCACACACACTTCAGCTGGGTCTGGATCACTAGACCCTGAGACTGGTCCCTCACACACTGAGCCTCACATTCACACACACTTCAGCTGGGTCTGGATCACTGCACCCTGAGGCTGGTCCCTCACACACTGAGCCTCACATTCACACACACTTCAGCTGGGTCTGGATCAGTGGACCCTGAGACTGGTCCCTCACACACTGAGCCTCACATTCACACACACTTCAGCTGGGTCTGGATCCCTGGACCTGAGGCTGGTCCCTCACACACTGAGACTCACATTCACACACACTGCCGCTGGATCTGGATCACTGGACCCTGAGGCTGGTCTCTCACACACTGAGCCTCACATTCACACACACTTCAGCTGAGTCTGGATCACTGGATCCTGAGACTGGTCCCTCACACACTGAGCCTCACATTCACACACACCTCAGCTGGGTCTGGATCACTGGACCCTGAGACTGGTCCCTCACACACTGAGCCTCACATTCACACACACTTCAGCTGGGTCTGGATCACTGGAACCTGAGACTGGTACCTCACACACTGAGCCTCACATTCACACACACTTCAGCCGGGTCTGGATCACTGGACCCTGAGACTGGTACCTCATACACTGAGCCTCACATTCACACACACTTCAGCTGGGTCTGGATCACTGGACCCTGAGACTGGTCCCTCACACACTGAGCCTCACATTCACACTCACTTCAGCTGAGTCTGGATCACTGGACCCTGAGACTGGTCCCTCACACACTGAGCCTCACATTCACACACACCTCAGCTGGGTCTGGATCCCTGGACCTGAGGCTGGTCCCTTACACACTGAGCCTCACATTCACACACACTTCAGCTATGTCTGGATCACTGGACCCTGAGGCTGGTCCCTCACACACTGAGCCTCACATTCACACACACTTCAGCTGGGTCTGGATCACTGGACCCTGAGGCTGGTCCCTCACACACTGAGCCTCACATTCACACACACTTCAGCTGGGTCTGGATCACTGGACCCTGAGGCTGGTCCCTCACACACTGAGCCTCACATACACACACACTTCAGCTGGGTCTGGATCACTGGACCCTGAGGCTGGTCCCTCACACACTGAGCCTCACATTCACACACACTTCAGCTATGTCTGGATCACTGGACCCTGAGTCTGGTCCCTCACACACTGAGCCTCACATTCACACACACTTCAGCTGGGTCTGGATCACTGGACCCTGAGACTGGTCCCTCACACACTGAGCCTCACATTCACACACACTTCAGCTGGGTCTGGATCCCTGGACCTGAGGCTGGTCCCTCACACACTGAGACTCACATTCACACACACTGCAGCTGGATCTGGATCACTGGACCCTGAGGCTGGTCTCTCACACACTGAGCCTCACATGTACACACACTTCAGCTGAGTCTGGATCACAGGATCCTGAGACTGGTCCCTCACACACTGAGCCTCACATTCACACACACTTCAGCTGGGTCTGGATCACTGGACCCTGAGACTGGTCCCTCACACACTGAGCCTCACATTCACACACACTTCAGCTGGGTCTGGATCACTGGACCCTGAGGCTGGACCCTCACACACTGAGCCTCACATTCACACACTCTTCAGCTGGGTCTGGATCACTGGACCCTGAGACTGGTCCCTCACACACTGAGCCTCACATTCACACACACTTCAGCTGGGTCTGGATCACTGGACCATGAGGCTGGTCCCTCACACACTGAGCCTCACATTTACACACACTTCAGCTGGGTCTGGATCACTAGACCCTGAGACTGGTCCCTCACACACTGAGCCTCACATTCACACACACTTCAGCTGGGTCTGGATCACTGGACCCTGAGACTGGTCCCTCACACACTGATCCTAATATTCACACACACTTCAGCTGGATCTGGATCACTGGACCCTGAGGGTGGTCCCTCACACACTGAGCCTCACATTCACACACACTTCAGCTGGGTCTGGATCACTGGACCCCGAGGCTGGTCCCTCACACACTGAGCCACACATTCACACACACTTCAGCTGGGTCTGGATCACTGGACCCTGAGGCTGGTCCCTCAAACACTGAGCCTCACATTCACACACACTTCAGCTGGGTCTGGATCCCTGGACCTGAGGCTGGTCCCTCACACACTGAGACTCACATTCACACACACTGCCGCTGGATCTGGATCACTGGACCCTGAGGCTGGTCTCTCACACACTGAGCCTCACATTCACACACACTTCAGCTGAGTCTGGATCACTGGATCCTGAGACTGGTCCCTCACACACTGAGCCTCACATTCACACACACCTCAGCTGGGTCTGGATCACTGGACCCTGAGACAGGTCCCTCACACACTGAGCCTCACATTCACACACACTTCAGCTGGGTCTGGATCACTGGAACCTGAGACTGGTACCTCACACACTGAGCCTCACATTCACACACACTTCAGCCGGGTCTGGATCACTGGACCCTGAGACTGGTACCTCATACACTGAGCCTCACATTCACACACACTTCAGCTGGGTCTGGATCACTGGACCCTGAGACTGGTCCCTCACACACTGAGCCTCACATTCACACACACTTCAGCTGAGTCTGGATCACTGGACCCTGAGACTGGTCCCTCACACACTGAGCCTCACATTCACACACACCTCAGCTGGGTCTGGATCCCTGGACCTGAGGCTGGTCCCTTACACACTGAGCCTCACATTCACACACACTTCAGCTATGTCTGGATCACTGGACCCTGAGGCTGCTCCCTCACACACTGAGCCTCACATTCACACACACTTCAGCTGGGTCTGGATCACTGGACCCTGAGGCTGGTCCCTCACACACTGAGCCTCACATTCACACACACTTCAGCTGGGTCTGGATCACTGGACCCTGAGGCTGGTCCCTCACACACTGAGCCTCACATACACACACACTTCAGCTGGGTCTGGATCACTGGACCCTGAGGCTGGTCGCTAACACACTGAGCCTCACATTCACACACACTTCAGCTATGTCTGGATCACTGGACCCTGAGTCTGGTCCCTCACACACTGAGCCTCACATTCACACACACTTCAGCTGGGTCTGGATCACTGGACCCTGAGACTGGTCCCTCACACACTGAGCCTCACATTCACACACACTTCAGCTGGGTCTGGATCCCTGGACCTGAGGCTGGTCCCTCACACACTGAGACTCACATTCACACACACTGCAGCTGGATCTGGATCACTGGACCCTGAGGCTGGTCTCTCACACACTGAGCCTCACATGTACACACACTTCAGCTGAGTCTGGATCACAGGATCCTGAGACTGGTCCCTCACACACTGAGCCTCACATTCACACACACTTCAGCTGGGTCTGGATCACTGGACCCTGAGACTGGTCCCTCACACACTGAGCCTCACATTCACACACACTTCAGCTGGGTCTGGATCACTGGAACCTGAGGCTGGACCCTCACACACTGAGCCTCACATTCACACACTCTTCAGCTGGGTCTGGATCACTGGACCCTGAGACTGGTCCCTCACACACTGAGCCTCACATTCACACACACTTCAGCTGGGTCTGGATCACTGGACCATGAGGCTGGTCCCTCACACACTGAGCCTCACATTTACACACACTTCAGCTGGGTCTGGATCACTAGACCCTGAGACTGGTCCCTCACACACTGAGCCTCACATTCACACACACTTCAGCTGGGTCTGGATCACTGGACCCTGAGACTGGTCCCTCACACACTGATCCTAATATTCACACACACTTCAGCTGGATCTGGATCACTGGACCCTGAGGCTGGTCCCTCACACACTGAGCCTCACATTCACACACACTTCAGCTGGGTCTGGATCACTGGACCCTGAGGCTGGTCCCTCACACACTGAGACTCACATTCACACACACTTCAGCTGGGTCTGGATCACTGGACCCTGAGACTGGTCCCTCAAACACTGAGCCTCATATTCACACACACTTCAGCTGGGTCTGGATCACTGGACCCTGAGGCTGATCCCTCACACACTGAGCATCACATTCACACATACTTCAGCTGGGTCTGGATCACTGGAACCTGAGACTGGTCCCTCACACACTGAGCCTCACATTCACACACACTTCAGCTGGGTCTGGATCACTGGACCTGAGGCTGGTCCCTCACACACTGAGCCTCACATTCACACACACTTCAGCTGGGTCTGGATCATTTGACCCTGAGACTGGTCCCTCACACACTGAGCCTCACATTCACACACACTTCAGCTGGGTCTGGATCACTGGATCCTGATGTTGGTCCCTCACACACTGAAACTCACATTCACACACACTTAAGCTGGGTCTGGATCACTGCACCCTGAGACTGGTCCCTCACACACTGAGCCTCACATTCACACACACTTCAGCTGGATCTGGATCACTGGACCCTGAGGCTGCTGATCCCTCACACACTGAGCATCACATTCACACACACTTCAGCTGGGTCTGGATCACTGGACGCTGAGACTGGTCCCTCACATACTGAGCCTCACATTCATACACACTTCGGCTGGGTCTGGTTCACTGGAGCCTGAGGCTGGTCCCTCACACACTGAGCCTCACATTCACACACACTTCAGCTGGGTCTGGATCACTGGACACTGAGACTGGTCCCTCACACACTGAGCCTCACATTCACACACACTTCAGCTGGGTCTGGATCACTGGACCCTGAGACTGGTCCCTCACACACTGAGCCTAACATTCACACACACTTCAGCTGGGTCTGGATCACTGGACCCTGAGACTGGTCTCTCACACACTGAGCCTCACATTCACACACACTTCTGCTGGGTCTGGATCACTGGATCACTGGACCCTGAGATTGGTCCCTCACACACTGAGCCTCACATTCACACACACTTCAGCTGGGTCTGGATCACTGGACCCTGAGACTAGTCCCTCACACACTGAGCCTAACATTCACACACACTTCAGCTGGTTCTGGATCACTGGACCCTGAGACTGGTCCCTCACACACTGAGCCTCACATTCACACACACTGCAGCTGGGACTGGATCACTGGACCCTGAGACTGGTGCCTCACACACTGAGCCTAACATTCACACACACTTCAGCTGGGTCTGGATCACTGGAACCTGAGACTGGTCCATCACACACTGAGCCTCACATTCACACACACTTCAGCTGGGTTTGGATCACTGGACCCTGAGACTGGTCCCTCACACACTGAGCCACACATTCACACACACTTCAGCTGGGTGTGGATCACTGGACACTGAGACTGGTCCCTCACACACTGAGCCTCACATTCACACACACTGCAGCTGGGACTGGATCACTGGAGCCTGAGACTGCTGGTCCTTCACACAGTGAGCCTCACATTCACACACACTTTAGCTGGGTCTGGATCACTAGAACCTGAGACTGGTCCCTCACACACTGAGCCTCACATTCACACACACTTCAGCTGGGTCTGGATCACTGGACCCTGAGACTGGTCCCTCACACACTGAGCCTCACATTCACACACACTTCAGCTGGGTCTGGATCACTGGAACCTGAGACTGGTACCTCACACACT
This sequence comes from Pristiophorus japonicus, assembly GCF_044704955.1. Classification (NCBI taxonomy): domain Eukaryota; kingdom Metazoa; phylum Chordata; class Chondrichthyes; family Pristiophoridae; genus Pristiophorus; species Pristiophorus japonicus. Next base: position 193,094 of record NW_027254835.1, on the reverse strand, counting down.
GAGCCTCACATTCACACACACTTCAGCCGGGTCTGGATCACTGGACCCTGAGACTGGTACCTCATACACTGAGCCTCACATTCACACACACTTCAGCTGGGTCTGGATCACTGGACACTGAGACTGGTCCCTCACACACTGAGCCTCACATTCACACACACCTCAGCTGAGTCTGGATCACTGGACCCTGAGACTGGTCCCTCACACACTGAGCCTCACTTTCACACACACCTCAGCTGGGTCTGGATCCCTGGACCTGAGGCTTGTCCCTTACACACTGAGCCTCACATTCACACACACTTCAGATATGTCTGGATCACTGGACCCTGATGCTGGTCCCTCACACACTGAGCCTCACATTCACACACACTTCAGCTCGGTCTGGATCACTGGACCCTGAGGCTGGTCCCTCACACACTGAGCCTCACATTCACACACACTTCAGCTGGGTCTGGATCACTGGACCCTGAGGCTGGTCCCTCACACACTGAGCCTCACATACACACACACTTCAGCTGGGTCTGGATCACTGGACCCTGAGGCTGGTCCCTCACACACTGAGCCTCACATTCACACACACTTCAGCTATGTCTGGATCACTGGACCCTGATGCTGGTCCCTCACACTCTGAGCCACACATTCACACACACTTCAGCTGTGTCTGTATCACTGGACCCTGAGGCTGGTCCCTCACACACTGAGCCACACATTCACACACACTTCAGCTGGGTCTGGATCACTGGACCCTGAAACTGGTCCCTCACACACTGAGCTTCACATTCACACACACTTCATCTGGGTCTGGATCACTGGACCCTGAGGCTGGTCCCTCACACATTGAGCCTCACATTCACACACACTTCAGCTGGGTCTGGATCACTGGACCCTGAGACTGATCCCTCACACACTGAGCCTCACATTCACACACACTTCAGCTGGGTCTGGATCACTAGACCCTGAGACTGGTCCCTCACACACTGAGCCTCACATTCACACACACTTCAGCTGGGTCTGGATCACTGGAACCTGAGACTGGTACCTCACACACTGAGCCTCACATTCACACACACTTCAGCCGGGTCTGGATCACTGGACCCTGAGACTGATACCTCATACACTGAGCCTCACATTCACACACACTTCAGCTGGGTCTGGATCACTGGACCCTGAGACTGGTCCCTCACACACTGAGCCTCACATTCACACACACTTCAGCTGAGTCTGGATCACTGGACCCTGAGACTGGTCCCTCACAGACTGAGCCTCACATTCACACACACCTCAGCTGGGTCTGGATTCCTGGACCTGAGGCTGGTCCCTTACACACTGAGCCTCACATTCACACACACTTCAGCTATGTCTGGATCACAGGACCCTGAGGCTGGTCCCTCACACACTGAGCCTCACATTCACACACACTTCAGCTGGGTCTGGATCACTGGACCCTGAGGCTGGTCCCTCACACACTGAGCCTCACATTCACACACACTTCAGCTGGGTCTGGATCACTGGACCCTGAGGCTGGTCCCTCACACACTGAGCCTCACATACACACACACTTAAGCTGGGTCTGGATCACTGGACCCTGAGGCTGGTCCCTCACACACTGAGCCTCACATTCACACACACTTCAGCTATGTCTGGATCACTGGACCCTGAGTCTGGTCCCTCACACACTGAGCCTCACATTCACACACACTTCAGCTGGGTCTGGATCACTGGACCCTGAGACTGGTCCCTCACACACTGAGCCTCACATTCACACACACTTCAGCTGGGTCTGGATCCCTGGACCTGAGGCTGGTCCCTCACACACTGAGACTCACATTCACACACACTGCAGCTGGATCTGGATCACTGGACCCTGAGGCTGGTCTCTCACACACTGAGCCTCACATGTACACACACTTCAGCTGAGTCTGGATCACAGGATCCTGAGACTGGTCCCTCACACACTGAGCCTCACATTCACACACACTTCAGCTGGGTCTGGATCACTGGACCCTGAGACTGGTCCCTCACACACTGAGCCTCACATTCACACACACTTCAGCTGGGTCTGGATCACTGGACCCTGAGGCTGGACCCTCACACACTGAGCCTCACATTCACACACTCTTCAGCTGGGTCTGGATCACTGGACCCTGAGACTGGTCCCTCACACACTGAGCCTCACATTCACACACACTTCAGCTGGGTCTGGAACACTGGACCATGAGGCTGGTCCCTCACACACTGAGCCTCACATTTAGACACACTTCAGCTGGGTCTGGATCACTAGACCCTGAGACTGGTCCCTCACACACTGAGCCTCACATTCACACACACTTCAGCTGGGTCTGGATCACTGGACCCTGAGACTGGTCCCTCACACACTGATCCTAATATTCACACACACTTCAGCTGGATCTGGATCACTGGACCCTGAGGGTGGTCCCTCACACACTGAGCCTCACATTCACACACACTTCAGCTGGGTCTGGATCACTGGACCCCGAGGCTGGTCCCTCACACACTGAGCCACACATTCACACACACTTCAGCTGGGTCTGGATCACTGGACCCTGAGGCTGGTCCCTCACACACTGAGCCTCACATTCACACACACTTCAGCTGGGTCTGGATCACTGGACCCTGAGGCTGGTCCCTCACACACTGAGACTCACATTCACACACACTTCAGCTGGGTCTGGATCACTGGACCCTGAGACTGGTCCCTCAAACACTGAGCCTCATATTCACACACACTTCAGCTGGGTCTGGATCACTGGACCCTGAGACTGGTCCCTCACACAGTGAGCCTCACATTCACACACACTGCAGCTGGGTCTGGATCACTTGACCCTGAGGCTGATCCCTCACACACTGAGCATCACATTCACACATACTTCAGCTGGGTCTGGATCACTGGAACCTGAGACTGGTCCCTCACACACTGAGCCTCACATTCACACACACATCAGCTGGGTCTGGATCCCTGGACCTGAGGCTGGTCCCTCACACACTGAGCCTCACATTCACACACACTTCAGCTGGGTCTGGATCATTTGACCCTGAGACTGGTCCCTCACACACTGAGCCTCACATTCACACACACTTCAGCTGGGTCTGGATCACTGGACCCTGATGTTGGTCCCTCACACACTGAAACTCACATTCACACACACTTCAGCTGGGTCTGGATCACTGCACCCTGAGACTGGTCCCTCACACACTGAGCCTCACATTCACACACACTTCAGCTGGATCTGGATCACTGGACCCTGAGGCTGCTGAACCCTCACACACTGAGCATCACATTCACACACACTTCAGCTGGGTCTGGATCACTGGACGCTGAGACTGGTCCCTCACATACTGAGCCTCACATTCATACACACTTCGGCTGGGTCTGGTTCACTGGAGCCTGAGGCTGGTCCCTCACACACTGAGCCTCACATTCACACACACTTCAGCTGGGTCTGGATCACTGGACACTGAGACTGGTCCCTCACACACTGAGCCTCACATTCACACACACTTCAGCTGGGTCTGGATCACTGGACCCTGAGACTGGTCCCTCACACACTGAGCCTAACATTCACACACACTTCAGCTGGGTCTGGATCACTGGACCCTGAGACTGGTCTCTCACACACTGAGCCTCACATTCACACACACTTCAGCTGGGTCTGGATCACTGGATCACTGGACCCTGAGATTGGTCCCTCACACACTGAGCCTCACATTCACACACACTTCAGCTGGGTCTGGATCACTGGACCCTGAGACTAGTCCCTCACACACTGAGCCTAACATTCACACACACTTCAGCTGGTTCTGGATCACTGGACCCTGAGACTGGTCCCTCACACACTGAGCCTCACATTCACACACACTTCAGCTGGGTGTGGATCACTGGACACTGAGACTGGTCCCTCACACACTGAGCCTCACATTCACACACACTGCAGCTGGGACTGGATCACTGGAGCCTGAGGCTGCTGGTCCTTCACACAGTGAGCCTCACATTCACACACACTTCAGCTGGTTCTGGATCACTGGACCCAGAGGCTGGTCCATCACACACTGAGCATCACATTCACACACACTTCAGCTGGGTCTGGATCACTAGAACCTGAGACTGGTCCCTCACACACTGAGCCTCACATTCACACACACTTCAGCTGGGTCTGGATCACTGGACCCTGAGACTGGTCCCTCACAGACTGAGCCTCACATTCACACACACTTCAGCTGGGTCTGGATCACTGGAACCTGAGACTGGTACCTCACACACTGAGCCTCACATTCACACACACTTCAGCCGGGTCTGGATCACTGGACCCTGAGACTGGTACCTCATACACTGAGCCTCACATTCACACACACTTCAGCTGGGTCTGGATCACTGGACCCTGAGACTGGTCCCTCACACACTGAGCCTCACATTCACACACACTTCAGCTGAGTCTGGATCACTGGACCCTGAGACTGGTCCCTCACACACTGAGCCTCACATTCACACACACCTCAGCTGGGTCTGGATCCCTGGACATGAGGCTTGTCCCTTACACACTGAGCCTCACATTCACACACACTTCAGCTATGTCTGGATCACTGGACCCTGATGCTGGTCCCTCACACACTGAGCCTCACATTCACACACACTTCAGCTGGGTCTGGATCACTGGACCCTGAGGCTGGTCCCTCACACACTGAGCCTCACATTCACACACACTTCAGCTGGGTCTGGATCACTGGACCCTGAGGCTGGTCCCTCACACACTGAGCCTCACATACACACACACTTCAGCTGGGTCTGGATCACTGGACCCTGAGGCTGGTCCCTCACACACTGAGCCTCACATTCACACACACTTCAGCTATGTCTGGATCAATGGACCCTGATGCTGGTCCCTCACACCCTGAGCCACACATTCACACACACTTCAGCTGTGTCTGTATCACTGGACCCTGAGGCTGGTCCCTCACACACTGAGCCACACATTCACACACACTTCAGCTGGGTCTGGATCACTGGACCCTGAAACTGGTCCCTCACACACTGAGCTTCACATTCACACACACTTCATCTGGGTCTGGATCACTGGACCCTGAGGCTGGTCCCTCACACACTGAGCCTCACATTCACACACACTTCAGCTGGGTCTGGATCACTGGACCCTGAGACTGATCCCTCACACACTGAGCCTCACATTCACACACACTTCAGCTGGGTCTGGATCACTAGACCCTGAGACTGGTCCCTCACACACTGAGCCTCACATTCACACACACTTCAGCTGGGTCTGGATCACTGCACCCTGAGGCTGGTCCCTCACACACTGAGCCTCACATTCACACACACTTCAGCTGGGTCTGGATCACTGGACCCTGAGACTGGTCCCTCACACACTGAGCCTCACATTCACACACACTTCAGCTGGGTCTGGATCCCTGGACCTGAGGCTGGTCCCTCACACACTGAGACTCACATTCACACACACTGCCGCTGGATCTGGATCACTGGACCCTGAGGCTGGTCTCTCACACACTGAGCCTCACATTCACACACACTTCAGCTGAGTCTGGATCACTGGATCCTGAGACTGGTCCCTCACACACTGAGCCTCACATTCACACACACCTCAGCTGGGTCTGGATCACTGGACCCTGAGACTGGTCCCTCACACACTGAGCCTCACATTCACACACACTTCAGCTGGGTCTGGATCACTGGAACCTGAGACTGGTACCTCACACACTGAGCCTCACATTCACACACACTTCAGCCGGGTCTGGATCACTGGACCCTGAGACTGGTACCTCATACACTGAGCCTCACATTCACACACACTTCAGCTGGGTCTGGATCACTGGACCCTGAGACTGGTCCCTCACACACTGAGCCTCACATTCACACTCACTTCAGCTGAGTCTGGATCACTGGACCCTGAGACTGGTCCCTCACACACTGAGCCTCACATTCACACACACCTCAGCTGGGTCTGGATCCCTGGACCTGAGGCTGGTCCCTTACACACTGAGCCTCACATTCACACACACTTCAGCTATGTCTGGATCACTGGACCCTGAGGCTGGTCCCTCACACACTGAGCCTCACATTCACACACACTTCAGCTGGGTCTGGATCACTGGACCCTGAGGCTGGTCCCTCACACACTGAGCCTCACATTCACACACACTTCAGCTGGGTCTGGATCACTGGACCCTGAGGCTGGTCCCTCACACACTGAGCCTCACATACACACACACTTCAGCTGGGTCTGGATCACTGGACCCTGAGGCTGGTCCCTCACACACTGAGCCTCACATTCACACACACTTCAGCTATGTCTGGATCACTGGACCCTGAGTCTGGTCCCTCACACACTGAGCCTCACATTCACACACACTTCAGCTGGGTCTGGATCCCTGGACCTGAGGCTGGTCCCTCACACACTGAGACTCACATTCACACACACTGCAGCTGGATCTGGATCACTGGACCCTGAGGCTGGTCTCTCACACACTGAGCCTCACATGTACACACACTTCAGCTGAGTCTGGATCACAGGATCCTGAGACTGGTCCCTCACACACTGAGCCTCACATTCACACACACTTCAGCTGGGTCTGGATCACTGGACCCTGAGACTGGTCCCTCACACACTGAGCCTCACATTCACACACACTTCAGCTGGGTCTGGATCACTGGACCCTGAGGCTGGACCCTCACACACTGAGCCTCACATTCACACACTCTTCAGCTGGGTCTGGATCACTGGACCCTGAGACTGGTCCCTCACACACTGAGCCTCACATTCACACACACTTCAGCTGGGTCTGGATCACTGGACCATGAGGCTGGTCCCTCACACACTGAGCCTCACATTTACACACACTTCAGCTGGGTCTGGATCACTAGACCCTGAGACTGGTCCCTCACACACTGAGCCTCACATTCACACACACTTCAGCTGGGTCTGGATCACTGGACCCTGAGACTGGTCCCTCACACACTGATCCTAATATTCACACACACTTCAGCTGGATCTGGATCACTGGACCCTGAGGGTGGTCCCTCACACACTGAGCCTCACATTCACACACACTTCAGCTGGGTCTGGATCACTGGACCCCGAGGCTGGTCCCTCACACACTGAGCCACACATTCACACACACTTCAGCTGGGTCTGGATCACTGGACCCTGAGGCTGGTCCCTCACACACTGAGCCTCACATTCACACACACTTCAGCTGGGTCTGGATCACTGGACCCTGAGGCTGGTCCCTCACACACTGAGACTCACATTCACACACACTTCAGCTGGGTCTGGATCACTGGACCCTGAGACTGGTCCCTCAAACACTGAGCCTCATATTCACACACACTTCAGCTGGGTCTGGATCACTGGACCCTGAGACTGGTCCCTCACACAGTGAGCCTCACATTCACACACACTGCAGCTGGGTCTGGATCACTTGACCCTGAGGCTGATCCCTCACACACTGAGCATCACATTCACACATACTTCAGCTGGGTCTGGATCACTGGAACCTGAGACTGGTCCCTCACACACTGAGCCTCACATTCACACACACTTCAGCTGGGTCTGGATCACTGGACCTGAGGCTGGTCCCTCACACACTGAGCCTCACATTCACACACACTTCAGCTGGGTCTGGATCATTTGACCCTGAGACTGGTCCCTCACACACTGAGCCTCACATTCACACACACTTCAGCTGGGTCTGGATCACTGGATCCTGATGTTGGTCCCTCACACACTGAAACTCACATTCACACACACTTCAGCTGGGTCTGGATCACTGCACCCTGAGACTGGTCCCTCACACACTGAGCCTCACATTCACACACACTTCAGCTGGATCTGGATCACTGGACCCTGAGGCTGCTGATCCCTCACACACTGAGCATCACATTCACACACACTTCAGCTGGGTCTGGATCACTGGACGCTGAGACTGGTCCCTCACATACTGAGCCTCACATTCATACACACTTCGGCTGGGTCTGGTTCACTGGAGCCTGAGGCTGGTCCCTCACACACTGAGCCTCACATTCACACACACTTCAGCTGGGTCTGGATCACTGGACACTGAGACTGGTCCCTCACACACTGAGCCTCACATTCACACAAACTTCAGCTGTGTCTGGATCACTGGACCCTGAGACTGGTCCCTCACACACTGAGCCTAACATTCACACACACTTCAGCTGGGTCTGGATCACTGGACCCTGAGACTGGTCTCTCACACACTGAGCCTCACATTCACACACACTTCAGCTGGTTCTGGATCACTGGACCCTGAGACTGGTCCCTCACACACTGAGCCTCACATTCACACACACTGCAGCTGGGACTGGATCACTGGACCCTGAGACTGGTCCCTCACACACTGAGCCTAACATTCACACACACTTCAGCTGGGTCTGGATCACTGGAACCTGAGACTGGTCCATCACACACTGAGCCTCACATTCACACACACTTCAGCTGGGTTTGGATCACTGGACCCTGAGACTGGTCCCTCACACACTGAGCCTCACATTCACACACACTTCAGCTGGGTGTGGATCACTGGACACTGAGACTGGTCCCTCACACACAGAGCCTCACATTCACACACACTGCAGCTGGGACTGGATCACTGGAGCCTGAGACTGCTGGTCCTTCACACAGTGAGCCTCACATTCACACACACTTCAGCTGGGTCTGGATCACTAGAACCTGAGACTGGTCCCTCACACACTGAGCCTCACATTCACACACACTTCAGCTGGGTCTGGATCACTGGACCCTGAGACTGGTCCCTCACACACTGAGCCTCACATTCACACACACTTCAGCTGGGTCTGGATCACTGGACCCTGAGACTGGTCCCTCACAGACTGAGCCTCACATTCACACACACTTCAGCTGGGTCTGGATCACTGGAACCTGAGACTGGTACCTCACACACTGAGCCTCACATTCACACACACTTCAGCCGGGTCTGGATCACTGGACCCTGAGACTGGTACCTCATACACTGAGCCTCACATTCACACACACTTCAGCTGGGTCTGGATCACTGGACCCTGAGACTGGTCCCTCACACACTGAGCCTCACATTCACACACACTTCAGCTGAGTCTGGATCACTGGACCCTGAGACTGGTCCCTCACACACTGAGCCTCACATTCACACGCACCTCAGCTGGGTCTGGATCCCTGGACCTGAGGCTTGTCCCTTACACACTGAGCCTCACATTCACACACACTTCAGCTATGTCTGGATCACTGGACCCTGATGCTGGTCCCTCACACACTGAGCCTCACATTCACACACACTTCAGCTGGGTCTGGATCACTGGACCCTGAGGCTGGTCCCTCACACACTGAGCCTCACATTCACACACACTTCAGCTGGGTCTGGATCACTGGACCCTGAGGCTGGTCCCTCACACACTGAGCCTCACATACACACACACTTCAGCTGGGTCTGGATCACTGGACCCTGAGGCTGGTCCCTCACACACTGAGCCTCACATTCACACACACTTCAGCTATGTCTGGATCAATGGACCCTGATGCTGGTCCCTCACACCCTGAGCCACACTTTCACACACACTTCAGCTGTGTCTGTATCACTGGACCCTGAGGCTGGTCCCTCACACACTGAGCCACACATTCACACACACTTCAGCTGGGTCTGGATCACTGGACCCTGAAACTGGTCCCTCACACACTGAGCTTCACATTCACACACACTTCATCTGGGTCTGGATCACTGGACCCTGAGGCTGGTCCCTCACACACTGAGCCTCACATTCACACACACTTCAGCTGGGTCTGGATCACTGGACCCTGAGACTGATCCCTCACACACTGAGCCTCACATTCACACACACTTCAGCTGGGTCTGGATCACTAGACCCTGAGACTGGTCCCTCACACACTGAGCCTCACATTCACACACACTTCAGCTGGGTCTGGATCACTGCACCCTGAGGCTGGTCCCTCACACACTGAGCCTCACATTCACACACACTTCAGCTGGGTCTGGATCACTGGACCCTGAGACTGGTCCCTCACACACTGAGCCTCACATTCACACACACTTCAGCTGGGTCTGGATCCCTGGACCTGAGGCTGGTCCCTCACACACTGAGACTCACATTCACACACACTGCCGCTGGATCTGGATCACTGGACCCTGAGGCTGGTCTCTCACACACTGAGCCTCACATTCACACACACTTCAGCTGAGTCTGGATCACTGGATCCTGAGACTGGTCCCTCACACACTGAGCCTCACATTCACACACACCTCAGCTGGGTCTGGATCACTGGACCCTGAGACTGGTCCCTCACACACTGAGCCTCACATTCACACACACTTCAGCTGGGTCTGGATCACTGGAACCTGAGACTGGTACCTCACACACTGAGCCTCACATTCACACACACTTCAGCCGGGTCTGGATCACTGGACCCTGAGACTGGTACCTCATACACTGAGCCTCACATTCACACACACTTCAGCTGGGTCTGGATCACTGGACCCTGAGACTGGTCCCTCACACACTGAGTCTCACATTCACACACACTTCAGCTGAGTCTGGATCACTGGACCCTGAGACTGGTCCCTCACACACTGAGCCTCACATTCACACACACCTCAGCTGGGTCTGGATCCCTGGACCTGAGGCTGGTCCCTTACACACTGAGCCTCACATTCACACACACTTCAGCTATGTCTGGATCACTGGACCCTGAGGCTGGTCCCTCACACACTGAGCCTCACATTCACACACACTTCAGCTGGGTCTGGATCACTGGACCCTGAGGCTGGTCCCTCACACACTGAGCCTCACATTCACACACACTTCAGCTGGGTCTGGATCACTGGACCCTGAGGCTGGTCCCTCACACACTGAGCCTCACATACACACACACTTCAGCTGGGTCTGGATCACTGGACCCTGAGGCTGGTCCCTCACACACTGAGCCTCACATTCACACACACTTCAGCTATGTCTGGATCACTGGACCCTGAGTCTGGTCCCTCACACACTGAGCCTCACATTCACACACACTTCAGCTGGGTCTGGATCACTGGACCCTGAGACTGGTCCCTCACACACTGAGCCTCACATTCACACACACTTCAGCTGGGTCTGGATCCCTGGACCTGAGGCTGGTCCCTCACACACTGAGACTCACATTCACACACACTGCAGCTGGATCTGGATCACTGGACCCTGAGGCTGGTCTCTCACACACTGAGCCTCACATGTACACACACTTCAGCTGAGTCTGGATCACAGGATCCTGAGACTGGTCCCTCACACACTGAGCCTCACATTCACACACACTTCAGCTGGGTCTGGATCACTGGACCCTGAGACTGGTCCCTCACACACTGAGCCTCACATTCACACACACTTCAGCTGGGTCTGGATCACTGGACCCTGAGGCTGGACCCTCACACACTGAGCCTCACATTCACACACTCTTCAGCTGGGTCTGGATCACTGGACCCTGAGACTGGTCCCTCACACACTGAGCCTCACATTCACACACACTTCAGCTGGGTCTGGATCACTGGACCATGAGGCTGGTCCCTCACACACTGAGCCTCACATTTACACACACTTCAGCTGGGTCTGGATCACTAGACCCTGAGACTGGTCCCTCACACACTGAGCCTCACATTCACACACACTTCAGCTGGGTCTGGATCACTGGACCCTGAGACTGGTCCCTCACACACTGATCCTAATATTCACACACACTTCAGCTGGATCTGGATCACTGGACCCTGAGGGTGGTCCCTCACACACTGAGCCTCACATTCACACACACTTCAGCTGGGTCTGGATCACTGGACCCCGAGGCTGGTCCCTCACACACTGAGCCACACATTCACACACACTTCAGCTGGGTCTGGATCACTGGACCCTGAGGCTGGTCCCTCACACACTGAGCCTCACATTCACACACACTTCAGCTGGGTCTGGATCACTGGACCCTGAGGCTGGTCCCTCACACACTGAGACTCACATTCACACACACTTCAGCTGGGTCTGGATCACTGGACCCTGAGACTGGTCCCTCAAACACTGAGCCTCATATTCACACACACTTCAGCTGGGTCTGGATCACTGGACCCTGAGACTGGTCCCTCACACAGTGAGCCTCACATTCACACACACTGCAGCTGGGTCTGGATCACTTGACCCTGAGGCTGATCCCTCACACACTGAGCATCACATTCACACATACTTCAGCTGGGTCTGGATCACTGGAACCTGAGACTGGTCCCTCACACACTGAGCCTCACATTCACACACACTTCAGCTGGGTCTGGATCACTGGACCTGAGGCTGGTCCCTCACACACTGAGCCTCACATTCACACACACTTCAGCTGGGTCTGGATCATTTGAACCTGAGACTGGTCCCTCACACACTGAGCCTCACATTCACACACACTTCAGCTGGGTCTGGATCACTGGATCCTGATGTTGGTCCCTCACACACTGAAACTCACATTCACACACACTTCAGCTGGGTCTGGATCACTGCACCCTGAGACTGGTCCCTCACACACTGAGCCTCACATTCACACACACTTCAGCTGGATCTGGATCACTGGACCCTGAGGCTGCTGATCCCTCACACACTGAGCATCACATTCACACACACTTCAGCTGGGTCTGGATCACTGGACGCTGAGACTGGTCCCTCACATACTGAGCCTCACATTCATACACACTTCGGCTGGGTCTGGTTCACTGGAGCCTGAGGCTGGTCCCTCACACACTGAGCCTCACATTCACACACACTTCAGCTGGGTCTGGATCACTGGACACTGAGACTGGTCCCTCACACACTGAGCCTCACATTCACACACACTTCAGCTGGGTCTGGATCACTGGACCCTGAGACTGGTCCCTCACACACTGAGCCTAACATTCACACACACTTCAGCTGGGTCTGGATCACTGGACCCTGAGACTGGTCTCTCACACACTGAGCCTCACATTCACACACACTTCAGCTGGGTCTGGATCACTGGATCACTGGACCCTGAGATTGGTCCCTCACACACTGAGCCTCACATTCACACACACTTCAGCTGGGTCTGGATCACTGGACCCTGAGACTAGTCCCTCACACACTGAGCCTAACATTCACACACACTTCAGCTGGTTCTGGATCACTGGACCCTGAGACTGGTCCATCACACACTGAGCCTCACATTCACACACACTTCAGCTGGGTTTGGATCACTGGACCCTGAGACTGGTCCCTCACACACTGAGCCCTTCATTCACACACACTTCAGCTGGGTGTGGATCACTGGACACTGAGACTGGTCCCTCACACACAGAGCCTCACATTCACACACACTGCAGCTGGGACTGGATCACTGGAGCCTGAGACTGCTGGTCCTTCACACAGTGAGCCTCACATTCACACACACTTCAGCTGGGTCTGGATCACTAGAACCTGAGACTGGTCCCTCACACACTGAGCCTCACATTCACACACACTTCAGCTGGGTCTGGATCACTGGACCCTGAGACTGGTCCCTCACACACTGAGCCTCACATTCACACACACTTCAGCTGGGTCTGGATCACTGGAACCTGAGACTGGTACCTCACACACTGAGCCTCACATTCACACACACTTCAGCCGGGTCTGGATCACTGGACCCTGAGACTGGTACCTCATACACTGAGCCTCACATTCACACACACTTCAGCTGGGTCTGGATCACTGGACCCTGAGACTGGTCCCTCACACACTGAGCCTCACATTCACACACACCTCAGCTGAGTCTGGATCACTGGACCCTGAGACTGGTCCCTCACACACTGAGCCTCACTTTCACACACACCTCAGCTGGGTCTGGATCCCTGGACCTGAGGCTTGTCCCTTACACACTGAGCCTCACATTCACACACACTTCAGCTATGTCTGGATCACTGGACCCTGATGCTGGTCCCTCACACACTGAGCCTCACATTCACACACACTTCAGCTCGGTCTGGATCACTGGACCCTGAGGCTGGTCCCTCACACACTGAGCCTCACATTCACACACACTTCAGCTGGGTCTGGATCACTGGACCCTGAGGCTGGTCCCTCACACACTGAGCCTCACATACACACACACTTCAGCTGGGTCTGGATCACTGGACCCTGAGGCTGGTCCCTCACACACTGAGCCTCACATTCACACACACTTCAGCTATGTCTGGATCACTGGACCCTGATGCTGGTCCCTCACACTCTGAGCCACACATTCACACACACTTCAGCTGTGTCTGTATCACTGGACCCTGAGGCTGGTCCCTCACACACTGAGCCACACATTCACACACACTTCAGCTGGGTCTGGATCACTGGACCCTGAAACTGGTCCCTCACACACTGAGCTTCACATTCACACACACTTCATCTGGGTCTGGATCACTGGACCCTGAGGCTGGTCCCTCACACACTGAGCCTCACATTCACACACACTTCAGCTGGGTCTGGATCACTGGACCCTGAGACTGATCCCTCACACACTGAGCCTCACATTCACACACACTTCAGCTGGGTCTGGATCACTAGACCCTGAGACTGGTCCCTCACACACTGAGCCTCACATTCACACACACTTCAGCTGGGTCTGGATCACTGCACCCTGAGGCTGGTCCCTCACACACTGAGCCTCTCATTCACACACACTTCAGCTGGGTCTTGATCACTGGACCCTGAGACTGGTCCCTCATACACTGAGCCTCACATTCACACACACTTCAGCTGGGTCTGGATCCCTGGACCTGAGGCTGGTCCCTCACACACTGAGACTCACATTCACACACACTGCCGCTGGATCTGGATCACTGGACCCTGAGGCTGGTCTCTCACACACTGAGCCTCACATTCACACACACTTCAGCTGAGTCTGGATCACTGGATCCTGAGACTGGTCCCTCACACACTGAGCCTCACATTCACACACACTTCAGCTGGGTCTGGATCACTGGACCCTGAGACTGGTCCCTCACACACTGAGCCTCACATTCACACACACTTCAGCTGGGTCTGGATCACTGGACCCTGAGGCTGGACCCTCACACACTGAGCCTCACATTCACACACTCTTCAGCTGGGTCTGGATCACTGGACCCTGAGACTGGTCCCTCACACACTGAGCCTCACATTCACACACACTTCAGCTGGGTCTGGATCACTGGACCATGAGGCTGGTCCCTCACACACTGAGCCTCACATTTACACACACTTCAGCTGGGTCTGGATCACTAGACCCTGAGACTGGTCCCTCACACACTGAGCCACATTCACACACACTTCAGCTGGGTCTGGATCACTGGACCCTGAGACTGGTCCCTCACACACTGATCCTAATATTCACACACACTTCAGCTGGATCTGGATCACTGGACCCTGAGGGTGGTCCCTCACACACTGAGCCTCACATTCACACACACTTCAGCTGGGTCTGGATCACTGGACCCCGAGGCTGGTCCCTCACACACTGAGCCACACATTCACACACACTTCAGCTGGGTCTGGATCACTGGACCCTGAGGCTGGTCCCTCACACACTGAGCCTCATATTCACACACACTTCAGCTGGGTCTGGATCACTGGACCCTGAGGCTGGTCCCTCACACACTGAGACTCACATTCACACACACTTCAGCTGGGTCTGGATCACTGGACCCTGAGACTGGTCCCTCAAACACTGAGCCTCATATTCACACACACTTCAGCTGGGTCTGGATCACTGGACCCTGAGACTGGTCCCTCACACAGTGAGCCTCACATTCACACACACTTCAGCTGGGTCTGGATCACTGGACCCTGATGTTGGTCCCTCACACACTGAAACTCACATTCACACACACTTCAGCTGGGTCTGGATCACTGCACCCTGAGACTGGTCCCTCACACACTGAGCCTCACATTCACACACACTTCAGCTGGATCTGGATCACTGGACCCTGAGGCTGCTGATCCCTCACACACTGAGACTCACATTCACACACACTTCAGCTGGGTCTGGATCACTGGACCCTGAGACTGGTCCCTCACATACTGAGCCTCACATTCATACACACTTCGGCTGGGTCTGGTTCACTGGAGCCTGAGGCTGGTCCCTCACACACTGAGCCTCACATTCACACACACTTCAGCTGGGTCTGGATCACTGGACACTGAGACTGGTCCCTCACACACTGAGCCTCACATTCACACACACTTCAGCTGGGTCTGGATCACTGGACCCTGAGACTGGTCCCTCACACACTGAGCCTAACATTCACACACACTTCAGCTGGGTCTGGATCACTGGACCCTGAGACTGGTCTCTCACACACTGAGCCTCACATTCACACACACTTCAGCTGGGTCTGGATCACTGGATCACTGGACCCTGAGATTGGTCCCTCACACACTGAGCCTCACATTCACACACACTTCAGCTGGGTCTGGATCACTGGACCCTGAGACTGGTCCCTCACACACTGAGCTTCACATTCACACACACTTCATCTGGGTCTGGATCACTGGACCCTGAGGCTGGTCCCTCACACACTGAGCCTCACATTCACACACACTTCAGCTGGGTCTGGATCACTGGACCCTGAGACTGATCCCTCACACACTGAGCCTCACATTCACACACACTTCAGCTGGGTCTGGATCACTAGACCCTGAGACTGGTCCCTCACACACTGAGCCTCACATTCACACACACTTCAGCTGGGTCTGGATCACTGCACCCTGAGGCTGGTCCCTCACACACTGAGCCTCTCATTCACACACACTTCAGCTGGGTCTTGATCACTGGACCCTGAGACTGGTCCCTCATACACTGAGCCTCACATTCACACACACTTCAGCTGGGTCTGGATCCCTGGACCTGAGGCTGGTCCCTCACACACTGAGACTCACATTCACACACACTGCCGCTGGATCTGGATCACTGGACCCTGAGGCTGGTCTCTCACACACTGAGCCTCACATTCACACACACTTCAGCTGAGTCTGGATCACTGGATCCTGAGACTGGTCCCTCACACACTGAGCCTCACATTCACACACACTTCAGCTGGGTCTGGATCACTGGACCCTGAGACTGGTCCCTCACACACTGAGCCTCACATTCACACACACTTCAGCTGGGTCTGGATCACTGGACCCTGAGGCTGGACCCTCACACACTGAGCCTCACATTCACACACTCTTCAGCTGGGTCTGGATCACTGGACCCTGAGACTGGTCCCTCACACACTGAGCCTCACATTCACACACACTTCAGCTGGGTCTGGATCACTGGACCATGAGGCTGGTCCCTCACACACTGAGCCTCACATTTACACACACTTCAGCTGGGTCTGGATCACTAGACCCTGAGACTGGTCCCTCACACACTGAGCCACATTCACACACACTTCAGCTGGGTCTGGATCACTGGACCCTGAGACTGGTCCCTCACACACTGATCCTAATATTCACACACACTTCAGCTGGATCTGGATCACTGGACCCTGAGGGTGGTCCCTCACACACTGAGCCTCACATTCACACACACTTCAGCTGGGTCTGGATCACTGGACCCCGAGGCTGGTCCCTCACACACTGAGCCACACATTCACACACACTTCAGCTGGGTCTGGATCACTGGACCCTGAGGCTGGTCCCTCACACACTGAGCCTCATATTCACACACACTTCAGCTGGGTCTGGATCACTGGACCCTGAGGCTGGTCCCTCACACACTGAGACTCACATTCACACACACTTCAGCTGGGTCTGGATCACTGGACCCTGAGACTGGTCCCTCAAACACTGAGCCTCATATTCACACACACTTCAGCTGGGTCTGGATCACTGGACCCTGAGACTGGTCCCTCACACAGTGAGCCTCACATTCACACACACTTCAGCTGGGTCTGGATCACTGGACCCTGATGTTGGTCCCTCACACACTGAAACTCACATTCACACACACTTCAGCTGGGTCTGGATCACTGCACCCTGAGACTGGTCCCTCACACACTGAGCCTCACATTCACACACACTTCAGCTGGATCTGGATCACTGGACCCTGAGGCTGCTGATCCCTCACACACTGAGACTCACATTCACACACACTTCAGCTGGGTCTGGATCACTGGACCCTGAGACTGGTCCCTCACATACTGAGCCTCACATTCATACACACTTCGGCTGGGTCTGGTTCACTGGAGCCTGAGGCTGGTCCCTCACACACTGAGCCTCACATTCACACACACTTCAGCTGGGTCTGGATCACTGGACACTGAGACTGGTCCCTCACACACTGAGCCTCACATTCACACACACTTCAGCTGGGTCTGGATCACTGGACCCTGAGACTGGTCCCTCACACACTGAGCCTAACATTCACACACACTTCAGCTGGGTCTGGATCACTGGACCCTGAGACTGGTCTCTCACACACTGAGCCTCACATTCACACACACTTCAGCTGGGTCTGGATCACTGGATCACTGGACCCTGAGATTGGTCCCTCACACACTGAGCCTCACATTCACACACACTTCAGCTGGGTCTGGATCACTGGACCCTGAGACTAGTCCCTCACACACTGTGCCTAACATTCACACACACTTCAGCTGGTTCTGGATCACTGGACCCTGAGACTGGTCCCTCACACACTGAGCCTCACATTCACACACACTGCAGCTGGGACTGGATCACTGGAACCTGAGACTGGTCCCTCACACACTGAGCCTAACATTCACACACACTTCAGCTGGGTCTGGATCACTGGAACCTGAGACTGGTCCATCACACACTGAGCCTCACATTCACACACACTTCAGCTGGGTTTGGATCACTGGACCCTGAGACTGGTCCCTCACACACTGAGCCTCACATTCACACACACTTCAGCTGGGTGTGGATCACTGGACACTGAACTGGTCCCTCACACACTGAGCCTCACATTCACACACACTGCAGCTGGGACTGGATCACTGGAGCCTGAGGCTGCTGGTCCTTCACACAGTGAGCCTCACATTCACACACACTTCAGCTGGGTCTGGATCACTGGACTCAGAGGCTGGTCCATCACACACTGAGCATCACATTCACACACACTTCAGCTGGGTCTGGATCACTAGAACCTGAGACTGGTCCCTCACACACTGAGCCTCACATTCACACACACTTCAGCTGGGTCTGGATCACTGGACCCTGAGACTGGTCCCTCACACACTGAGCCTCACATTCACACACACTTCAGCTGGGTCTGGATCACTGGAACCTGAGACTGGTACCTCACACACTGAGCCTCACATTCACACACACTTCAGCCGGGTCTGGATCACTGGACCCTGAGACTGGTACCTCATACACTGAGCCTCACATTCACACACACTTCAGCTGGGTCTGGATCACTGGACCCTGAGACTGGTCCCTCACACACTGAGCCTCACATTCACACACACTTCAGCTGAGTCTGGATCACTGGACCCTGAGACTGGTCCCTCACACACTGAGCCTCACATTCACACACACCTCAGCTGGGTCTGGATCCCTGGACCTGAGGCTTGTCCCTTACACACTGAGCCTCACATTCACACACACTTCAGCTATGTCTGGATCACTGGACCCTGATGCTGGTCCCTCACACACTGAGCCTCACATTCACACACACTTCAGCTGGGTCTGGATCACTGGACCCTGAGGCTGGTCCATCACACACTGAGCCTCACATTCACACACACTTCAGCTGGGTCTGGATCACTGGACCCTGAGGCTGGTCCCTCACACACTGAGCCTCACATACACACACACTTCAGCTGGGTCTGGATCACTGGACCCTGAGGCTGGTCCCTCACACACTGAGCCTCACATTCACACACACTTCAGCTATGTCTGGATCACTGGACCCTGATGCTGGTCCCTCACACTCTGAGCCACACATTCACACACACTTCAGCTGTGTCTGTATCACTGGACCCTGAGGCTGGTCCCTCACACACCTAGCCACACATTCACACACACTTCAGCTGGGTCTGGATCACTGGACCCTGAAACTGGTCCCTCACACACTGAGCTTCACATTCACACACACTTCATCTGGGTCTGGATCACTGGACCCTGAGGCTGGTCCCTCACACACTGAGCCTCACATTCACACACACTTCAGCTGGGTCTGGATCACTGGACCCTGAGACTGATCCCTCACACACTGAGCCTCACATTCACACACACTTCAGCTGGGTCTGGATCACTAGACCCTGAGACTGGTCCCTCACACACTGAGCCTCACATTCACACACACTTCAGCTGGGTCTGGATCACTGCACCCTGAGGCTGGTCCCTCACACACTGAGCCTCACATTCACACACACTTCAGCTGCGTCTGGATCACTGGACCCTGAGACTGGTCCCTCACACACTGAGCCTCACATTCACACACACTTCAGCTGGGTCTGGATCCCTGGACCTGAGGCTGGTCCCTCACACACTGAGACTCACATTCACACACACTGCCGCTGGATCTGGATCACTGGACCCTGAGGCTGGTCTCTCACACACTGAGCCTCACATTCACACACACTTCAGCTGAGTCTGGGTCACTGGATCCTGAGACTGGTCCCTCACACACTGAGCCTCACATTCACACACACTTCAGCTGGGTCTGGATCACTGGACCCTGAGACTGGTCCCTCACACACTGAGCCTCACATTCACACACACTTCAGCTGGGTCTGGGTCACTGGACCCTGAGGCTGGACCCTCACACACTGAGCCTCACATTCACACACTCTTCAGCTGGGTCTGGATCACTGGACCCTGAGACTGGTCCCTCACACACTGAGCCTCACATTCACACACACTTCAGCTGGGTCTGGAACACTAGACCATGAGGCTGGTCCCTCACCCACTGAGCCTCACATTTACACACACTTCAGCTGGGTCTGGATCACTAGACCCTGAGACTGGTCCCTCACACACTGAGCCTCACATTCACACACACTTCAGCTGGGTCTGGATCACTGGACCCTGATGCTGGTCCCTCACACACTGATTCTCACATTCACACACACTTCAGCTGGGTCTGGATCACTGGACCCTGAGGCTGGTCCCTCACACACTGAGCCTCACATTCACACACAATTCAGCTGGGTCTGGATCACTGGACCCTGAGGCTGGTCCCTCACACACTGAGCCTCACATACACACACACTTCAGCTGGGTCTGGATCACTGGACCCTGAGGCTGGTCCCTCACACACTGAGCCTCACATTCACACAAACTTCAGCTGGGTCTGGATCACTGGACCCTGAGACTGGTCGCTCACACACTGAACCTCACATTCACACACACTTCAGCTGGGTCTGGATCACTGGACCCTGAGACTGGTCCCTCACACTCTGAGCCACACATTCACACACACTTCAGCTGTGTCTCTATCACTGGACCCTGAGGCTGGTCCCTCACACACTGAGCCACACATTCACACACACTTCAGCTGGGTCTGGATCACTGGACCCTGAAACTGGTCCCTCACACACTGAGCTTCACATTCACACACACTTCATCTGGGTCTGGATCACTGGACCCTGAGGCTGGTCCCTCACACACTGAGCCTCACATTCACACACACTTCAGCTGGGTCTGGATCACTGGACCCTGAGACTGATCCCTCACACACTGAGCCTCACATTCACACACACTTCAGCTGGGTCTGGATCACTAGACCCTGAGACTGGTCCCTCACACACTGAGCCTCACATTCACACACACTTCAGCTGGGTCTGGATCACTGCACCCTGAGGCTGGTCCCTCACACACTGAGCCTCACATTCACACACACTTCAGCTGGGTCTGGATCACTGGACCCTGAGACTGGTCCCTCACACACTGAGCCTCACATTCACACACACTTCAGCTGGGTCTGGATCCCTGGACCTGAGGCTGGTCCCTCACACACTGAGACTCACATTCACACACACTGCAGCTGGATCTGGATCACTGGACCCTGAGGCTGGTCTCTCACACACTGAGCCTCACATTCACACACACTTCAGCTGAGTCTGGATCACTGGATCCTGAGACTGGTCCCTCACACACTGAGCCTCAGATTCACACACACTTCAGCTGGGTCTGGATCACTGGACCCTGAGACTGGTCCCTCACACAATGAGCCTCACATTCACACACACTTCAGCTGGGTCTGGATCACTGGACCCTGAGGCTGGACCCTCACACACTGAGCCTCACATTCACACACTCTTCAGCTGGGTCTGGATCACTGGACCCTGAGACTGGTCCCTCACACACTGAGCCTCACATTCACACACACTTCAGCTGGGTCTGGAACACTGGACCATGAGGCTGGTCCCTCACACACTGAGCCTCACATTTACACACACTTCAGCTGGGTCTGGATCACTAGACCCTGAGACTGGTCCCTCACACACTGAGCCTCACATTCACACACACTTCAGCTGGGTCTGGATCACTGGACCCTGATGCTGGTCCCTCACACACTGAGCCTCACATTCACACACACTTCAGCTGGGTCTGGATCACTGGACCCTGAGACTGGTCCCTCACACACTGATCCTAATATTCACACACACTTCAGCTGGGTCTGGATCACTGGACCCTGAGGGTGGTCCCTCACACACTGAGCCTCACATTCACACACACTTCAGCTGGGTCTGGATCACTGGACCCTGAGGCTGGTCCCTCACACACTGAGCCACACATTCACACACACTTCAGCTGGGTCTGGATCACTGGACCTTGAGGCTGGTCCCTCACACACTGAGCCTCACATTCACACACACTTCAGCTGGGTCTGGATCACTGGACCCTGAGGCTGGTCCCTCACACACTGAGACTCACATTCACACACACTTCAGCTGGGTCTGTATCACTGGACCCTGAGACTGGTCCCTCAAACACTGAGCCTCATATTCACACACACTTCAGCTGGGTCTGGAACACTGGACCCTGAGACTGGTCCCTCACACAGTGAGCCTCACATTCACACACACTTCAGCTGGGTCTGGATCCCTGGACCTGAGGCTGGTCCCTCACACACTGAGCCTCACATTCACACACACTTCAGCTGGGTCTGGATCACTGGACCCTGAGACTGGTCCCTCACACACTGAGCCTCACATTCACACACACTTCAGCTGGGTCTGGATCACTGGACCCTGAGACTGGTCCCTCACACACTGATCCTCACATTCACACACACTTCAGCTGGGTCTGGATCCCTGGACCTGAGGCTGGTCCCTCACACACTGAGCCTCACATTCACACACACTTCAGCTGGGTCTGGATCACTGGACCCTGAGACTGGTCCCTCACACACTGAGCCTCACATTCACACACACTTCAGCTGGGTCTGGATCACTGGACCCTGAGACTGGTCCCTCACACACTGAGCCTCACATTCACACACACTTCAGCTGGGTCTGGATAACTGGACCCTGAGGCTGGTCCCTCACACACTGAGCCTCACATTCACACACACTTCAGCTGGGTCTGGATCACTGGAACCTGAGACTGGTACCTCACACACTGAGCCTCACATTCACACACACTTCAGCCGGGTCTGGATCACTGGACCCTGAGACTGGTACCTCATACACTGAGCCTCACATTCACACACACTTCAGCTGGGTCTGGATCACTGGACCCTGAGACTGGTCCCTCACACACTGAGCCTCACATTCACACACACTTCAGCTGAGTCTGGATCACTGGACCCTGAGACTGGTCCCTCACACACTGAGCCTCACATTCACACGCACCTCAGCTGGGTCTGGATCCCTGGACCTGAGGCTTGTCCCTTACACACTGAGCCTCACATTCACACACACTTCAGCTATGTCTGGATCACTGGACCCTGATGCTGGTCCCTCACACACTGAGCCTCACATTCACACACACTTCAGCTGGGTCTGGATCACTGGACCCTGAGGCTGGTCCCTCACACACTGAGCCTCACATTCACACACACTTCAGCTGGGTCTGGATCACTGGACCCTGAGGCTGGTCCCTCACACACTGAGCCTCACATACACACACACTTCAGCTGGGTCTGGATCACTGGACCCTGAGGCTGGTCCCTCACACACTGAGCCTCACATTCACACACACTTCAGCTATGTCTGGATCAATGGACCCTGATGCTGGTCCCTCACACCCTGAGCCACACATTCACACACACTTCAGCTGTGTCTGTATCACTGGACCCTGAGGCTGGTCCCTCACACACTGAGCCACACATTCACACACACTTCAGCTGGGTCTGGATCACTGGACCCTGAAACTGGTCCCTCACACACTGAGCTTCACATTCACACACACTTCATCTGGGTCTGGATCACTGGACCCTGAGGCTGGTCCCTCACACACTGAGCCTCACATTCACACACACTTCAGCTGGGTCTGGATCACTGGACCCTGAGACTGATCCCTCACACACTGAGCCTCACATTCACACACACTTCAGCTGGGTCTGGATCACTAGACCCTGAGACTGGTCCCTCACACACTGAGCCTCACATTCACACACACTTCAGCTGGGTCTGGATCACTGCACCCTGAGGCTGGTCCCTCACACACTGAGCCTCACATTCACACACACTTCAGCTGGGTCTGGATCACTGGACCCTGAGACTGGTCCCTCACACACTGAGCCTCACATTCACACACACTTCAGCTGGGTCTGGATCCCTGGACCTGAGGCTGGTCCCTCACACACTGAGACTCACATTCACACACACTGCCGCTGGATCTGGATCACTGGACCCTGAGGCTGGTCTCTCACACACTGAGCCTCACATTCACACACACTTCAGCTGAGTCTGGATCACTGGATCCTGAGACTGGTCCCTCACACACTGAGCCTCACATTCACACACACCTCAGCTGGGTCTGGATCACTGGACCCTGAGACTGGTCCCTCACACAGTGAGCCTCACATTCACACACACTGCAGCTGGGTCTGGATCACTTGACCCTGAGGCTGATCCCTCACACACTGAGCATCACATTCACACATACTTCAGCTGGGTCTGGATCACTGGAACCTGAGACTGGTCCCTCACACACTGAGCCTCACATTCACACACACTTCAGCTGGGTCTGGATCACTGGACCTGAGGCTGGTCCCTCACACACTGAGCCTCACATTCACACACACTTCAGCTGGGTCTGGATCATTTGACCCTGAGACTGGTCCCTCACACACTGAGCCTCACATTCACACACACTTCAGCTGGGTCTGGATCACTGGATCCTGATGTTGGTCCCTCACACACTGAAACTCACATTCACACACACTTCAGCTGGGTCTGGATCACTGCACCCTGAGACTGGTCCCTCACACACTGAGCCTCACATTCACACACACTTCAGCTGGATCTGGATCACTGGACCCTGAGGCTGCTGATCCCTCACACACTGAGCATCACATTCACACACACTTCAGCTGGGTCTGGATCACTGGACGCTGAGACTGGTCCCTCACATACTGAGCCTCACATTCATACACACTTCGGCTGGGTCTGGTTCACTGGAGCCTGAGGCTGGTCCCTCACACACTGAGCCTCACATTCACACACACTTCAGCTGGGTCTGGATCACTGGACACTGAGACTGGTCCCTCACACACTGAGCCTCACATTCACACACACTTCAGCTGGGTCTGGATCACTGGACCCTGAGACTGGTCCCTCACACACTGAGCCTAACATTCACACACACTTCAGCTGGGTCTGGATCACTGGACCCTGAGACTGGTCTCTCACACACTGAGCCTCACATTCACACACACTTCAGCTGGGTCTGGATCACTGGATCACTGGACCCTGAGATTGGTCCCTCACACACTGAGCCTCACATTCACACACACTTCAGCTGGGTCTGGATCACTGGACCCTGAGACTAGTCCCTCACACACTGAGCCTAACATTCACACACACTTCAGCTGGTTCTGGATCACTGGACCCTGAGACTGGTCCCTCACACACTGAGCCTCACATTCACACACACTGCAGCTGGGACTGGATCACTGGACCCTGAGACTGGTCCCTCACACACTGAGCCTAACATTCACACACACTTCAGCTGGGTCTGGATCACTGGAACCTGAGACTGGTCCATCACACACTGAGCCTCACATTCACACACACTTCAGCTGGGTTTGGATCACTGGACCCTGAGACTGGTCCCTCACACACTGAGCCCTTCATTCACACACACTTCAGCTGGGTGTGGATCACTGGACACTGAGACTGGTCCCTCACACACAGAGCCTCACATTCACACACACTGCAGCTGGGACTGGATCACTGGAGCCTGAGACTGCTGGTCCTTCACACAGTGAGCCTCACATTCACACACACTTCAGCTGGGTCTGGATCACTAGAACCTGAGACTGGTCCCTCACACACTGAGCCTCACATTCACACACACTTCAGCTGGGTCTGGATCACTGGACCCTGAGACTGGTACCTCATACACTGAGCCTCACATTCACACACACTTCAGCTGGGTCTGGATCACTGGACCCTGAGACTGGTCCCTCACACACTGAGCCTCACATTCACACACACCTCAGCTGAGTCTGGATCACTGGACCCTGAGACTGGTCCCTCACACACTGAGCCTCACTTTCACACACACCTCAGCTGGGTCTGGATCCCTGGACCTGAGGCTTGTCCCTTACATACTGAGCCTCACATTCACACACACTTCAGCTATGTCTGGATCACTGGACCCTGATGCTGGTCCCTCACACACTGAGCCTCACATTCACACACACTTCAGCTCGGTCTGGATCACTGGACCCTGAGGCTGGTCCCTCACACACTGAGCCTCACATTCACACACACTTCAGCTGGGTCTGGATCACTGGACCCTGAGGCTGGTCCCTCACACACTGAGCCTCACATACACACACACTTCAGCTGGGTCTGGATCACTGGACCCTGAGGCTGGTCCCTCACACACTGAGCCTCACATTCACACACACTTCAGCTATGTCTGGATCACTGGACCCTGATGCTGGTCCCTCACACTCTGAGCCACACATTCACACACACTTCAGCTGTGTCTGTATCACTGGACCCTGAGGCTGGTCCCTCACACACTGAGCCACACATTCACACACACTTCAGCTGGGTCTGGATCACTGGACCCTGAAACTGGTCCCTCACACACTGAGCTTCACATTCACACACACTTCATCTGGGTCTGGATCACTGGACCCTGAGGCTGGTCCCTCACACACTGAGCCTCACATTCACACACACTTCAGCTGGGTCTGGATCACTGGACCCTGAGACTGATCCCTCACACACTGAGCCTCACATTCACACACATTTCAGCTGGGTCTGGATCACTAGACCCTGAGACTGGTCCCTCACACACTGAGCCTCACATTCACACACACTTCAGCTGGGTCTGGATCACTGCACCCTGAGGCTGGTCCCTCACACACTGAGCCTCTCATTCACACACACTTCAGCTGGGTCTGGATCACTGGACCCTGAGACTGGTCCCTCACACACTGAGCCTCACATTCACACACACTTCAGCTGGGTCTGGATCCCTGGACCTGAGGCTGGTCCCTCACACACTGAGACTCACATTCACACACACTGCCGCTGGATCTGGATCACTGGACCCTGAGGCTGGTCTCTCACACACTGAGCCTCACATTCACACACACTTCAGCTGAGTCTGGATCACTGGATCCTGAGACTGGTCCCTCACACACTGAGCCTCACATTCACACACACTTCAGCTGGGTCTGGATCACTGGACCCTGAGACTGGTCCCTCACACACTGAGCCTCACATTCACACACACTTCAGCTGGGTCTGGATCACTGGACCCTGTGGCTGGACCCTCACACACTGAGCCTCACATTCACACACTCTTCAGCTGGGTCTGGATCACTGGACCCTGAGACTGGTCCCTCACACACTGAGCCTCACATTCACACACACTTCAGCTGGGTCTGGATCACTGGACCATGAGGCTGGTCCCTCACACACTGAGCCTCACATTTACACACACTTCAGCTGGGTCTGGATCACTAGACCCTGAGACTGGTCCCTCACACACTGAGCCACATTCACACACACTTCAGCTGGGTCTGGATCACTGGACCCTGAGACTGGTCCCTCACACACTGATCCTAATATTCACACACACTTCAGCTGGATCTGGATCACTGGACCCTGAGGGTGGTCCCTCACACACTGAGCCTCACATTCACACACACTTCAGCTGGGTCTGGATCACTGGACCCCGAGGCTGGTCCCTCACACACTGAGCCACACATTCACACACACTTCAGCTGGGTCTGGATCACTGGACCCTGAGGCTGGTCCCTCACACACTGAGCCTCACATTCACACACACTTCAGCTGGGTCTGGATCACTGGACCCTGAGGCTGGTCCCTCACACACTGAGACTCACATTCACACACACTTCAGCTGGGTCTGGATCACTGGACCCTGAGACTGGTCCCTCAAACACTGAGCCTCATATTCACACACACTTCAGCTGGGTCTGGATCACTGGACCCTGAGACTGGTCCCTCACACAGTGAGCCTCACATTCACACACACTTCAGCTGGGTCTGGATCACTGGACCCTGATGTTGGTCCCTCACACACTGAAACTCACATTCACACACACTTCAGCTGGGTCTGGATCACTGCACCCTGAGACTGGTCCCTCACACACTGAGCCTCACATTCACACACACTTCAGCTGGATCTGGATCACTGGACCCTGAGGCTGCTGATCCCTCACACACTGAGACTCACATTCACACACACTTCAGCTGGGTCTGGATCACTGGACCCTGAGACTGGTCCCTCACATACTGAGCCTCACATTCATACACACTTCGGCTGGGTCTGGTTCACTGGAGCCTGAGGCTGGTCCCTCACACACTGAGCCTCACATTCACACACACTTCAGCTGGGTCTGGATCACTGGACACTGAGACTGGTCCCTCACACACTGAGCCTCACATTCACACACACTTCAGCTGGGTCTGGATCACTGGACCCTGAGACTGGTCCCTCACACACTGAGCCTAACATTCACACACACTTCAGCTGGGTCTGGATCACTGGACCCTGAGACTGGTCTCTCACACACTGAGCCTCACATTCACACACACTTCAGCTGGGTCTGGATCACTGGATCACTGGACCCTGAGATTGGTCCCTCACACACTGAGCCTCACATTCACACACACTTCAGCTGGGTCTGGATCACTGGACCCTGAGACTAGTCCCTCACACACTGTGCCTAACATTCACACACACTTCAGCTGGTTCTGGATCACTGGACCCTGAGACTGGTCCCTCACACACTGAGCCTCACATTCACACACACTGCAGCTGGGACTGGATCACTGGACCCTGAGACTGGTCCCTCACACACTGAGCCTAACATTCACACACACTTCAGCTGGGTCTGGATCACTGGAACCTGAGACTGGTCCATCACACACTGAGCCTCACATTCACACACACTTCAGCTGGGTTTGGATCACTGGACCCTGAGACTGGTCCCTCACACACTGAGCCTCACATTCACACACACTTCAGCTGGGTGTGGATCACTGGACACTGAGACTGGTCCCTCACACACTGAGCCTCAAATTCACACACACTGCAGCTGGGACTGGATCACTGGAGCCTGAGGCTGCTGGTCCTTCACACAGTGAGCCTCACATTCACACACACTTCAGCTGGGTCTGGATCACTGGACCCAGAGGCTGGTCCATCACACACTGAGCATCACATTCACACACACTTCAGCTGGGTCTGGATCACTAGAACCTGAGACTGGTCCCTCACACACTGAGCCTCACATTCACACACACTTCAGCTGGGTCTGGATCACTGGACCCTGAGACTGGTCCCTCACACACTGAGCCTCACATTCACACACACTTCAGCTGGGTCTGGATCACTGGAACCTGAGACTGGTACCTCACACACTGAGCCTCACATTCACACACACTTCAGCCGGGTCTGGATCACTGGACCCTGAGACTGGTACCTCATACACTGAGCCTCACATTCACACACACTTCAGCTGGGTCTGGATCACTGGACCCTGAGACTGGTCCCTCACACACTGAGCCTCACATTCACACACACTTCAGCTGAGTCTGGATCACTGGACCCTGAGACTGGTCCCTCACACACTGAGCCTCACATTCACACACACCTCAGCTGGGTCTGGATCCCTGGACCTGAGGCTTGTCCCTTACACACTGAGCCTCACATTCACACACACTTCAGCTATGTCTGGATCACTGGACCCTGATGCTGGTCCCTCACACACTGAGCCTCACATTCACACACACTTCAGCTGGGTCTGGATCACTGGACCCTGAGGCTGGTCCCTCACACACTGAGCCTCACATTCACACACACTTCAGCTGGGTCTGGATCACTGGACCCTGAGGCTGGTCCCTCACACACTGAGCCTCACATACACACACACTTCAGCTGGGTCTGGATCACTGGACCCTGAGGCTGGTCCCTCACACACTGAGCCTCACATTCACACACACTTCAGCTATGTCTGGATCACTGGACCCTGATGCTGGTCCCTCACACTCTGAGCCACACATTCACACACACTTCAGCTGTGTCTGTATCACTGGACCCTGAGGCTGGTCCCTCACACACCTAGCCACACATTCACACACACTTCAGCTGGGTCTGGATCACTGGACCCTGAAACTGGTCCCTCACACACTGAGCTTCACATTCACACACACTTCATCTGGGTCTGGATCACTGGACCCTGAGGCTGGTCCCTCACACACTGAGCCTCACATTCACACACACTTCAGCTGGGTCTGGATCACTGGACCCTGAGACTGATCCCTCACACACTGAGCCTCACATTCACACACACTTCAGCTGGGTCTGGATCACTAGACCCTGAGACTGGTCCCTCACACACTGAGCCTCACATTCACACACACTTCAGCTGGGTCTGGATCACTGCACCCTGAGGCTGGTCCCTCACACACTGAGCCTCACATTCACACACACTTCAGCTGGGTCTGGATCACTGGACCCTGAGACTGGTCCCTCACACACTGAGCCTCACATTCACACACACTTCAGCTGGGTCTGGATCCCTGGACCTGAGGCTGGTCCCTCACACACTGAGACTCACATTCACACACACTGCCGCTGGATCTGGATCACTGGACCCTGAGGCTGGTCTCTCACACACTGAGCCTCACATTCACACACACTTCAGCTGAGTCTGGTTCACTGGATCCTGAGACTGGTCCCTCACACACTGAGCCTCACATTCACACACACTTCAGCTGGGTCTGGATCACTGGACCCTGAGACTGGTCCCTCACACACTGAGCCTCACATTCACACACACTTCAGCTGGGTCTGGGTCACTGGACCCTGAGGCTGGACCCTCACACACTGAGCCTCACATTCACACACTCTTCAGCTGGGTCTGGATCACTGGACCCTGAGACTGGTCCCTCACACACTGAGCCTCACATTCACACACACTTCAGCTGGGTCTGGAACACTAGACCATGAGGCTGGTCCCTCACCCACTGAGCCTCACATTTACACACACTTCAGCTGGGTCTGGATCACTAGACCCTGAGACTGGTCCCTCACACACTGAGCCTCACATTCACACACACTTCAGCTGGGTCTGGATCACTGGACCCTGATGCTGGTCCCTCACACACTGATTCTCACATTCACACACACTTCAGCTGGGTCTGGATCACTGGACCCTGAGGCTGGTCCCTCACACACTGAGCCTCACATTCACACACAATTCAGCTGGGTCTGGATCACTGGACCCTGAGGCTGGTCCCTCACACACTGAGCCTCACATACACACACACTTCAGCTGGGTCTGGATCACTGGACCCTGAGGCTGGTCCCTCACACACTGAGCCTCACATTCACACAAACTTCAGCTGGGTCTGGATCACTGGACCCTGAGACTGGTCGCTCACACACTGAACCTCACATTCACACACACTTCAGCTGGGTCTGGATCACTGGACCCTGAGACTGGTCCCTCACACTCTGAGCCACACATTCACACACACTTCAGCTGGGTCTGGATCCCTGGACCTGAGGCTGGTCCCTCACACACTGAGACTCACATTCACACACACTGCAGCTGGATCTGGATCACTGGACCCTGAGGCTGGTCTCTCACACACTGAGCCTCACATTCACACACACTTCAGCTGAGTCTGGATCACTGGATCCTGAGACTGGTCCCTCACACACTGAGCCTCAGATTCACACACACTTCAGCTGGGTCTGGATCACTGGACCCTGAGACTGGTCCCTCACACAATGAGCCTCACATTCACACACACTTCAGCTGGGTCTGGATCACTGGACCCTGAGGCTGCACCCTCACACACTGAGCCTCACATTCACACACTCTTCAGCTGGGTCTGGATCACTGGACCCTGAGACTGGTCCCTCACACACTGAGCCTCACATTCACACACACTTCACCTGGGTCTGGAACACTGGACCATGACGCTGGTCCCTCACACACTGAGCCTCACATTTACACACACTTCAGCTGGGTCTGGATCACTCGACCCTGAGACTGGTCCCTCACACACTGAGCCTCACATTCACACACACTTCAGCTGGGTCTGGATCACTGGACCCTGATGCTGGTCCCTCACACACTGAGCCTCACATTCACACACACTTCAGCTGGGTCTGGATCACTGGACCCTGAGACTGGTCCCTCACACACTGATCCTAATATTCACACACGCTTCAGCTGGGTCTGGATCACTGGACCCTGAGGGTGGTCCCTCACACACTGAGCCTCACATTCACACACACTTCAGCTGGGTCTGGATCACTGGACCCTGAGGCTGGTCCCTCACACACTGAGCCACACATTCACACACACTTCAGCTGGGTCTGGATCACTGGACCTTGAGGCTGGTCCCTCACACACTGAGCCTCACATTCACACACACTTCAGCTGGGTCTGGATCACTGGACCCTGAGGCTGGTCCCTCACACACTGAGACTCACATTCACACACACTTCAGCTGGGTCTGGATCACTGGACCCTGAGACTGGTCCCTCAAACACTGAGCCTCATATTCACACACACTTCAGCTGGGTCTGGATCACTGGACCCTGAGACTGGTCCCTCACACAGTGAGCCTCACATTCACACATTACTGCAGCTGGGTCTGGATCACTTGACCCTGAGGCTGATCCCTCACACACTGAGCCTCACATTCACACACACTTCAGCTGGGTCTGGATCACTGGAACCTGAGACTGGTCCCTCACACACTGAGCCTCACATTCACACACACTTCAGCTGGGTCTGGATCACTGGACCCTGAGACTGGTCCCTCACACACTGAGCCTCACATTCACACACACTTCAGCTGGGTCTGGATCCCTGGACCTGAGGCTGGTCCCTCACACACTGAGCCTCACATTCACACACACTTCAGCTGGGTCTGGATCACTGGACCCTGAGACTGGTCCCTCACACACTGAGCCTCACATTCACACACACTTCAGCTGGGTCTGGATCACTGGACCCTGAGACTGGTCCCTCACACACTGATCCTCACATTCACACACACTTCAGCTGGGTCTGGATCCCTGGACCTGAGGCTGGTCCCTCACACACTGAGCCTCACATTCACACACACTTCAGCTGGGTCTGGATCACTGGACCCTGAGACTGGTCCCTCACACACTGAGCCTCACATTCACACACACTTCAGCTGGGTCTGGATCACTGGACCCTGAGACTGGTCCCTCACACACTGAGCCTCACATTCACACACACTTCAGCTGGGTCTGAATAACTGGACCCTGAGGCTGGTCCCTCACACACTGAGCCGAACATTCACACACACTTCAGCTGGGTCTGGATCACTGGACCCTGAGACTGGTGTCTCACACACTGAGCCTCACATTCTCACACACTTCAGCTGGGTCTGGATCACTGGATCACTGGACCCTGAGATTGGTCCCTCACACACTGAGCCTCACATTCACACACACTTCAGCTGGGTCTGGATCGCTGGACCCTAAGACTAGTCCCTCACACACTGAGCCAAACATTCACACACACTTCAGCTGGTTCTGGATCACTGGACCCTGAGACTGGTCCCTCACACACTGAGCCTCACATTCACACACACTGCAGCTGGGATGGATCACTGGACCCTGAGACTGGTCCCTCACCCACTGATCCTCACATTCACACACACTTCAGCTGGGTCTGGATCACTGGACCCTGAGGCTGGTCCATCACACACTGAGCCTCACATTCACACACACTTCAGCTGGGTCTGCATCACTGGACCCTGAGACTGGTCCCTCACACACTGAGCCTCACATTCACACACACTTCAGCTGGGTGTGGATCACTGGACCCTGAGGCTGCTGGTCCTTCACACAGTGAGCCTCACATTCACACACACTTCAGCTGGGTCTGGATCACTGGACACTGAGACTGGTCCCTCACACACTGAGCCTCACATTCACACACACTGCAGCTGTGACTGGATCACTGGAGCCTGAGGCTGCTGGTCCTTCACACAGTGAGCCTCACATTCACACACACTTCAGCTGGGTCTGGATCACTGGACCCAGAGGCTGGTCCATCACACACTGAGCCTCACATTCACACACACTTCAGCTGGTTCTGGATCACTGGACCCTGAGACTGGTCCCTCACACACTGAGCCTCACATTCACACACACTTCAGCTGGGTCTGGATCACTGGACCCTGAGACTGGTCCCTCACACACTGAGCCTCACATTCACACACACCTCAGCTGGGTCTGGATCACTGGACCCTGAGACTGGTACCTCACACACTGAGCCTCACATTCACACACACTTCAGCCGGGTCTGGATCACTGGACCCTGAGACTGGTACCTCATACACTGAGCCTCACATTCACACACACTTCAGCTGGGCCTGGATCACTGGACCCTGAGACTGGTCCCTCACACACTGAGCCTCACATTCACACACACTTCAGCTGGGTCTGGATCACTGGACCCTGAGGCTGGTCCCTCACACACTGAGCCGAACATTCACACACATTCAGCTGGGTCTGGATCACTGGACCCTGAGACTGGTGTCTCACACACTGAGCCTCACATTCTCACACACTTCAGCTGGGTCTGGATCACTGGACCCTGAGGCTGGTCCATCACACACTGAGCCTCACATTCACACACACTTCAGCTGGGTCTGCATCACTGGACCCTGAGACTGGTCCCTCACACACTGAGCCTCACATTCACACACACTTCAGCTGGGTGTGGATCACTGGACCCTGAGGCTGCTGGTCCTTCACACAGTGAGCCTCACATTCACACACACTTCAGCTGGGTCTGGATCACTGGACACTGAGACTGGTCCCTCACACACTGAGCCTCACATTCACACACACTGCAGCTGGGACTGGATCACTGGAGCCTGAGGCTGCTGGTCCTTCACACAGTGAGCCTCACATTCATACACACTTCAGCTGGGTCTGGATCACTGGACCCAGAGGCTGGTCCATCACACACTGAGCCTCAAATTCACACACACTTTAGCTGGGTCTGTATCACTGGACCCTGAGACTGGTCCCTCACACACTGAGCCTCACATTCACACACACCTCAGCTGGGTCTGGATCACTGGACCCTGAGACTGGTACCTCACACACTGAGCCTCACATTCACACACACTTCAGCCGGGTCTGGATCACTGGACCCTGAGACAGGTACCTCATACACTGAGCCTCACATTCACACACACTTCAGCTGGGTCTGGATCACTGGACCCTGAGACTGGTCCCTCACACACTGAGCCTCACATTCACACACACTTCAGCTGAGTCTGGATCACTGGACCCTGAGACTGGTCCCTCACACACTGAGCCTCACATTCACACACACTTCAGCTGGGTCTGGATCCCTGGACCTGAGGCTGGTCCCTCACACACTGAGCCTCACATTCACACACACTTCAGCTATGTCTGGATCACTGGACCCTGATGCTGGTCCCTCACACACTGAGCCTCACATTCACACAAACTTCAGCTGGGTCTGCATCACTGGACCCTGAAATTGGTCCCTCACACACTGAGCTTCACATTCACACACACTTCAGCTGGGTCTGGACCACTGGACCCTGAAGCTGGTCCCTCACACACTGAGCCTCACATTCACACACACTTCAGCTGGGTCTGGATCACTGGACCCTGAGACTGATCCCTCACACACTGAGCCTCACATTCACACACACTTCAGCTGGGTCTGGATCACTAGACCCTGAGACTGGTCCCTCACACACTGAGCCTCACATTCACACACACTTCAGCTGGGTCTGGATCACTGGACCCTGAGGCTGGTCCCTCACACACTGAGCCTCACATTCACACACACTTCAGCTGGGTCTGGATCACTGGACCCTGAGACTGGTCCCTCACACACTGAGCCTCACATTCACACAAACTTCAGCTGGGTCTGGATCCCTGGACCTGAGGCTGGTCCCTCACACACTGAGACTCACATTCACACACACTGCAGCTGGATCTGGATCACTGGACCCTGAGGCTGGTCTCTCACACACTGAGCCTCACATTCACACACACTTCAGCTGAGTCTGGATCACTGGATCCTGAGACTGGTCCCTCACACACTGAGCCTCACATTCACACACACTTCAGCTGGGTCTGGATCACTGGGCCCTGAGACTGGTCCCTCACACACTGAGCCTCACATTCACACACACTTCAGCTGGGTCTGGATCACTGGACCCTGAGGCTGGACCCTCACACACTGAGCCTCACATTCACACACACTGCAGCTGGGACTGGATCACTGGAGCCTGAGGCTGCTGGTCCTTCACACAGTGAGCCTCACATTCACACACACTTCAGCTGGGTCTGGATCACTGGACCCAGAGGCTGGTCCATCACACACTGAGCCTCACATTCACACACACTTTAGCTGGGTCTGGATCACTGGACCCTGAGACTGGTCCCTCACACACTGAGCCTCACATTCACACACACCTCAGCTGGGTCTGGATCACTGGACCCTTAGACTGGTACCTCACACACTGAGCCTCACATTCACACACACTTCAGCCGGGTCTGGATCACTGGACCCTGAGACAGGTACCTCATACACTGAGCCTCACATTCACTCACACTTCAGCTGGGTCTGGATCACTGGACCCTGAGACTGGTCCCTCACACACTGAGCCTCACATTCACACACACTTCAGCTGAGTCTGGATCACTGGACACTGAGACTGGTCCCTCACACACTGAGCCTCACATTCACACACACTTCAGCTGGGTCTGGATCCCTGGACCTGAGGCTGGTCCCTCACACACTGAGCCTCACATTCACACACACTTCAGCTGGGTCTGGATCCCTGGACCTGAGGCTGGTCCCTCACACACTGAGACTCACATTCACACACACTGCAGCTGGATCTGGATCACTGGACCCTGAGGCTGGTCCCTCACACACTGAGCCTCACATTCACACACACTTCAGCTGAGTCTGGATCACTGGATCCTGAGACTGGTCCCTCACACACTGAGCCTCACATTCACACACACTTCAGCTGGGTCTGGATCACTGGACCCTGAGACTGGTCCCTCACACACTGAGCCTCACATTCACACACACTTCAGCTGGGTCTGGATCACTGGACCCTGAGGCTGGACCCTCACACACTGAGCCTCACATTCACACACTCTTCAGCTGGGTCTGGATCACTGGACCCTGAGACTGGTCCCTCACACACTGAGCCTCACATTCACACACACTTCAGCTGGGTCTGGAACACTGGACCATGAGGCTGGTCCCTCACACAATGAGCCTCACATTTACACACACTTCAGCTGGGTCTGGATCACTAGACCCTGAGACTGGTCCCTCACACACTGAGCCTCACATTCACACACACTTCAGCTGGGTCTGGATCACTGGACCCTGATGCTGGTCCCTCACACACTGAGCCTCACATTCACACACACTTCAGCTGGGTCTGGATCACTGGACCCTGAGACTGGTCCCTCACACACTGATCCTAATATTCACACACACTTCAGCTGGGTCTGGATCACTGGACCCTGAGGGTGGTCTCTCACACACTGAGCCTCACATTCACACACACTTCAGCTGGGTCTGGATCACTGGACCCTGAGGCTGGTCCCTCACACACTGAGCCACACATTCACACACACTTCAGCTGGGTCTGGATCACTGGACCCTGAGGCTGGTCCCTCAAACACTGAGCCTCATATTCACACACACTTCAGCTGGGTCTGGATCACTGGACCCTGAGGCTGGTCCCTCACACACTGAGCCACACATTCACACACACTTCAGCTGGGTCTGGATCACTGGACCCTGAGGCTGGTCCCTCAAACACTGAGCCTCATATTCACACACACTTCAGCTGGGTCTGGATCACTGGACCCTGAGACTGGTCCCTCACACAGTGAGCCTCACATTCACACACACTGCAGCTGGGTCTGGATCACTTGACCCTGAGGCTGATCCCTCACACACTGAGCCTCACATTCACACACACTTCAGCTGGGTCTGGATCACTGGAACCTGAGACTGGTCCCTCACACACTGAGCCTCACATTCACACACACTTCAGCTGGGTCTGGTTCACTGGACCCTGAGACTGGTCCCTCACACACTGAGCCTCACATTCACACACACTTCAGCTGGGTCTCGATCCCTGGACCTGAGGCTGGTCCCTCACACACTGAGCCTCACATTCACACACACTTCAGCTGGGTCTGGATCATTTGACCCTGAGACTGGTCCCTCACACACTGAGCCTCACATTCACACACACTTCAGCTGGGTCTGGATCACTGGACCCTGATGTTGGTCCCTCACACACTGAACCTCACATTCACACACACTTCAGCTGGGTCTGGATCACTGGACCCTGAGACTGGTCCCTCACACACTGAGCCTCACATTCACACACACTTCAGCTGGGTCTGGATCACTGGACCCTGAGACTGGTCCCTCACACACTGAGCCTCACATTCACACACACTTCAGCTGGGTCTGGATCACTGGACACTGAGACTGGTCCCTCACACACTGAGCCTCACATTCACACACACTTCAGCTGGTTCTGGA
Source organism: Pristiophorus japonicus (assembly GCF_044704955.1). Lineage (NCBI taxonomy): Eukaryota > Metazoa > Chordata > Chondrichthyes > Pristiophoridae > Pristiophorus > Pristiophorus japonicus. The sequence goes on along the minus strand of NW_027254835.1, from coordinate 153,792 downwards.
TCACTGGATCACTGGACCCTGAGATTGGTCCCTCACACACTGAGCCTCACATTCACACACACTTCAGCTGGGTCTGGATCACTGGATCACTGGACCCTGAGACTGGTCCCTCACACACTGAACCTCACATTCACACACACTTCAGCTGGGTCTGGATCACTGGACCCTGAGACTGGTCCCTCACACACTGAGCCTCACATTCACACACACTTCAGCTGGGTCTGGATCACTGGACCCTGCTGCTGGTCCCTCATACACTGAGCCTCACATTCACATAAACTTCAGCTGTGTCTGGATCACTGGACCCTGAGGCTGGTCCCTCACACATTGAACCCTCACATTCACATTCACTTCAGCTGGGTCTGGATCACTGGACCCTGAGACTGGTCCCTCACACACTGAGCCTCACATTCACACACACTGCAGCTGGGACTGGATCACTGGAGCCTGAGGCTGCTGGTCCTTCACACAGTGAGCCTCACATTCACACACACTTCAGCTGGGTCTGGATCACTGGATCCAGAGGCTGGTCCATCACACACTGAGCCTCACATTCACACACACTTCAGCTGGGTTTGGATCATTAGACCCCGAGACTGGTCCCTCACACACTGAGCCTCACATTCACACACACTTCAGCTGGGTCTGGATCACTGGAGCCTGAGACTGGTCCCTCACACACTGAGCCTCACATTCACACACACTTCAGCTGGGTCTGGATCCCTGGACCTGAGGCTGGTCCCTCACACACTGAGCCTCACATTCACATACACTTCAGCTATGTCTGGATCACTGGACCCTGATGCTGGTCCCTCACACACTGAGCCTCACATTCACACACACTTCAGCTGGGTCTGGATCACTGGACCCTGAGACTGGTCCCTCACACACTGAGCCTCACATTCACACACACATCAGCTGGGTCTTCATCACTGGACCCTGATGCTGGTCCCTCACACACTGAGCCTCATATTCACACACACTTCAGCTGGGTCTGGATCACTGGACCCTGAGACTGGTCCCTCACACACTGAGCCACACATTCACACACACTGCAGCTGGGTCTGGATCACTGGACCCTGAGGCTGGTCCCTCACACACTGAGCCTCACATTCACACACACTTCAGCTGGGTCTGGATCACCGGACCCTGAGACTGGTCCCTCACACACTGAGCCTCACATTCACACACACTTCAGCTGGGTCTGCATCCCTGGACCTGAGGCTGGTCCCTCACACACTGAGCCTCACATTCACACACACTTCAGATGTGTCTGGATCACTGGACCCTGATGCTGGTCCCTCACACACTGAGCCTCACATTCACACACACTTCAGCTGGGTCTGGATCACTGGACCCTGAGACTGGTCCCTCACACACTGAGCCTCACATTCACACATACTTCAGCTGGGTCTGGATCACTGGACCCTGATGCTGGTCCCTCACACACTGAGCCTCACATTCACACACACTTCAGCTGGGTCTGGATCACTGGACCCTGAGACTGGTCCCTCACACACTGAGCCTCACATTCACACACACTTCAGCAAGGTCTGGATCACTGGACTCTGAGACTGGTCCCTCACACACTGAGCCTCACATTCACACACACTTCAGCTGGATCTGGATCACTGGACCCTGAGGCTGCTGATCCCTCACACACTGAGCCTCACATTCACACACACTTCAGCTGGGTCTGGATCACTGGACGCGTAGACTGGTCCCTCACACACTGAGTTTCACATTCACACACACTTAAGCTGGGTCTGGATCACTGCACCCTGAGACTGGTCCCTCACACACTGAGCCTCACATTCACACACAGTTCAGCTGGGTCTGGATCACTGGACCCTGAGGCTGGTCCCTCACACACTGAACCTCACATTCACACACACTTCAGCTGGGTCTGGATCACTGGACCCTGAGGCTGGACCCTCACACACTGAGCCTCACATTCACACACTCTTCAGTTGGGTCTGGATCACTGGACCCTGAGACTGGTCCCTCACACACTGAGCCTCTCATTCACACACACTTCAGCTGGGTCTGGATCACTGGACCCTGAGGCTGGTCCCTAACACACTGAGCCTCACATTCACACACACTTCAGCTGGGTCTGGATCACTGGACCCTGAGGCTGGTCCCTCACACACTGAGCCTCACATTCACACACACTTCAGCAGGGTCTGGATCACTGGACTCTGATGCTGGTCCCTCACACACTGAGCCTCACATTCACACAAACTTCAGCTGGGTCTGGATCACTGGATCCTGAGACTGGTCCCTCACACACTGAACCTCACATTCACACACACTTCATCTGGGTCTGGATCACTGGAACCTGAGGCTGGTCCCTCACACACTGAGCCACACATTCACACACTCTTCAGCTGGGTCTGGATCACTGGACCCTGAGACTGGTCCCTCACACACTGAGCCTCACATTCACACACACTTCAGCTGGGTCTGGATCACTGGACCCTGAGGCTGGTCCCTCACACACTGAGCCTCACATTCACACACACTGCAGCTGGGAGTGGATCACTGGACCCTGAGGCTGCTGGTCCTTCACACAGTGAGCCTCACATTCACACACACTTCAGCTGGGTCTGGATCACTGGACCCTGAGACTGGTCCCTCACACACTGAGCCTCACATTCACACACACTTCAGCTGGGTCTGGATCACTGGACCCTGAGGCTGGTCCCTCACACACTGAGCTTTTATTCACACACACTTCAGCTGGGTCTGGATCACTGGACCCTGAGGCTGGTCCATCACACACTGAGCCTCACATTCACACACACTTCAGCCGGGTCTGGATCACTGGACCCTGAGGCTGGTCCCTCATACACTGAGCCTAACATTCACACACACTGCAGCTGGGTCTGGATCACTGGACCCTGAGACTGGTCCCTCACACACTGAGCCTCACATTCACACACGCTGCAGCTGGGTCTGGATCACTGGAACCTGAGGCTGGTCCCTCACACACTGAGCCTCACATTCACACACACTTCAGCTGGGTCTGGATCACTGGACCCTGAGACTGGTCCCTCACACACTGAGCCTCACATTCACACACACATCAGCTCGGACTGGATGACTGGATCCTGAGACTGGTCCCTCACACACTGAGCCTCACATTCACACACACTCCAGCTGGGTCTGGATCACTGGACCCTGAGACTGGTCCCTCACACACTGAGCCTCACATTCACAAACACTTCAGCTGGGTCTGGTTCCCTGGACCTGAGGCTGGTCCCTCACACACTGAGCCTCACATTCACACACACTTCAGCGATGTCTGGATCACTGGACCCTGATGCTGGTCCCTCACACACTGAGCCTCACATTCACACACACTTCAGCTGGGTCTGGATCACTGGACACTGAGACTGGTCCCTCACACATTGAGCCTCACATTCACATACACTTCAGCTGGGTCTGGATCACTGGACCCTGAGACTGGTCCCTCACACACTGAGCCTCACATTCACACACACTTCAGCTGGGTCTGGATCACTAGACCCTGAGACTGGTCCTTCACACACTGAGCCTCACATTCGCACACACTGCAGCTGGGTCTGGATCACTGGACCCTGAGACTGGTCCCTCACACACTGATCCTCACATTCACACACACTTCAGCTGGTTCTGGATCACTGGACCCTGAGTCTGGTCCCTCACACACTGAGCCTCACATTCACACACACTTCAGCTGGGTCTGGATCACTGGATCCTGAGGCTGGTCCCTCACACACTGATCCTCACATTCACATACACTTCAGCTGTGTCTGTTTCACTGGAGCCTGAGGCTGGTCCCTCACACACTGAGCCTCACATTCACACACACTTTAGCTGGGTCTGGATCACTGGACCCTGAGACTGGTCCCTCACAAACTGAGCCTCACATTCACACACACTTCAGCTGGTTCTGGATCACTGGACCCTGAGACTGGTCTCTCACACACTGAGCCTTACATTCACACACACTTCAGCTGGGTCTGGATCACTGGACCGAGACTGGTCCCTCACACACTGAGCCTCACATTCACACACACTTCAGCTGGGTTTGGATCACTGGACCCTGAGACTGGTCCATCACACACTGAGCCTCACATTCACACACACTTCAGCTGGGTCTGGATCACTGGACCCTGAGACTGGTCCCTCACACACTGAGCCTCACATTCACACACACTTCAGCTGGGTCTGGATCACTGGACCCTGAGGCTGGTCCCTCACACACTGAGCTTTTATTCACACACACTTCAGCTGGGTCTGGATCACTGGACCCTGAGGCTGGTCCATCACACACTGAGCCTCACATTCACACACACTTCAGCCGGGTCTGGATCACTGGACCCTGAGGCTGGTCCCTCATACACTGAGCCTAACATTCACACACACTGCAGCTGGGTCTGGATCACTGGACCCTGAGACTGGTCCCTCACACACTGAGCCTCACATTCACACACGCTGCAGCTGGGTCTGGATCACTGGAACCTGAGGCTGGTCCCTCACACACTGAGCCTCACATTCACACACACTTCAGCTGGGTCTGGATCACTGGACCCTGAGACTGGTCCCTCACACACTGAGCCTCACATTCACACACACATCAGCTCGGACTGGATGACTGGATCCTGAGACTGGTCCCTCACACACTGAGCCTCACATTCACACACACTCCAGCTGGGTCTGGATCACTGGACCCTGAGACTGGTCCCTCACACACTGAGCCTCACATTCACAAACACTTCAGCTGGGTCTGGTTCCCTGGACCTGAGGCTGGTCCCTCACACACTGAGCCTCACATTCACACACACTTCAGCGATGTCTGGATCACTGGACCCTGATGCTGGTCCCTCACACACTGAGCCTCACATTCACACACACTTCAGCTGGGTCTGGATCACTGGACACTGAGACTGGTCCCTCACACATTGAGCCTCACATTCACATACACTTCAGCTGGGTCTGGATCACTGGACCCTGAGACTGGTCCCTCACACACTGAGCCTCACATTCACACACACTTCAGCTGGGTCTGGATCACTGGACCCTGAGACTGGTCCCTCACACACTGAGCCTCACATTCACACACACTTCAGCTGGGTCTGAATCACTGGACCCTGAGACTGGTCCATCACACACTGATCCTCACATTCACACACACTTCAGCTGGTTCTGGATCACTGGACCCTGAGTCTGGTCCCTCACACACTGAGCCTCACATTCACACACACTTCAGCTGGGTCTGGATCACTGGATCCTGAGGCTGGTCCCTCACACACTGATCCTCACATTCACATACACTTCAGCTGTGTCTGTTTCACTGGAGCCTGAGGCTGGTCCCTCACACACTGAGCCTCACATTCACACACACTTTAGCTGGGTCTGGATCACTGGACCCTGAGACTGGTCCCTCACAAACTGAGCCTCACATTCACACACACTTCAGCTGGTTCTGGATCACTGGACCCTGAGACTGGTCTCTCACACACTGAGCCTTACATTCACACACACTTCAGCTGGTTCTGGATCACTGGACCGAGACTGGTCCCTCACACACTGAGCCTCACATTCACACACACTTCAGCTGGGTTTGGATCACTGGACCCTGAGACTGGTCCATCACACACTGAGCCTCACATTCACACACACTTCAGCTGGGTCTGGATCACTGGACCCTGAGACTGGTCCCTCACACACTGAGCCTCACATTCACACACACTTCAGCTGAGTCTGGAACACTGGACCCTGAGACTGGTCCCTCACACACTGAGCCTCACATTCACACACACTTCAGCTGGGTCTGGATCACTGGACCCTGAGACTGGTCCCTCACACACTGAGCCTCACATTCACACACACTTCAGCTGGGTCTGGATCACTGGACCCTGAGACTGGTCCCTCACACACTGAGCCTCACATTCACACACACTTCAGCTGGGTCTGGATCACTAGACCCTGAGACTGGTCCCTCACACACTGAGCCTCACATTCACACACACTTCAGCTGGGTCTGGATCACTGGACCCTGAGACTGGTCCCTCACACACTGATCCTCACAATCACACACACTTCAGCTGGGTCTGGATCACTGGACCCTGAGGCTGGTCCCTCACACACTGAGCCTCACATTCACACACACTTCAGCTGGGTCTGGATCACAGGAGCCTGAGGCTGGTCCCTCACACACTGAGCCTCACATTCACACAAACTTCAGCTGGGTCTGGATCACTGGACCCTGAGACTGGTCTCTCACACATTGAGCCTCACATTCACACACACTTCAGCTGGGTCTGGATCACTGGACCCTGCGACTGGTCCCTCACACACTGAGCCTCACATTCACACACAATTCAGCTGGGTCTGGATCACTGGACCCTGAGACTGGTCCCTCAGACACTGAGCCTCACATTCACACACACTTCAGCTGGGTCTGGATCACTGGACACTGAGACTGGTCCCTCACACACTGAGCCTCACATTCACACACACTTCAGCTGGGTCTGGATCACTGGACCCTGAGACTGGTCCCTCAGACACTGAGCCTCACATTCACACACACTTCAGCTGGGTCTGGATCACTGGACCCTGAGACTGGTCCCTCACACACTGAGCCTCACATTCACACACACTTCAGCTGGGTCTGGATCACTGGACCCTGAGACTGGTCCCTCACACACTGAGCCTCACATTCACACACACTTCAGCTGTGTCTGGATCACTGGACTCTGAGGCTTGTCCCTCACACACTGAGCCTCACATTCACACACACTTCAGCTGGGTCTGGATCACTGGACCCTGAGACTGGTCCCTCACACACTGAGCCTCACATTCACACACACTTCAGCTGGGTCTGGATCACTGGACCCTGAGACTGGTCCCTCACACACTGAGCCTCACATTCACACACACTTCAGCTGAGTCTGGATCACTGGACCCTGAGACTGGTCCCTCACACACTGAGCCTCACATTCACACACACTTCAGCTGGGTCTGGATCAGTGGACCCTGAGACTGGTCCCTCACACACTGAGCCTCACATTCACACACACTTCAGCTGGGTCTGGATCACTGGACCCTGAGACTGGTCCCTCACACACTGAGCCTCACATTCACACACACTTCAGCTGGGTCTGGATCACTAGACCCTGAGACTGGTCCCTCACACACTGAGCCTCACATTCACACACACTTCAGCTGGGTCTGGATCACTGGACCCTGAGACTGGTCCCTCACACACTGATCCTCACAACCACACACACTTCAGCTGGGTCTGGATCACTGGACCCTGAGGCTAGTCCCTCACACACTGAGCCTCACATTCACACACACTTCAGCTGGGTCTGGTACACCGGAGCCTGAGGCTGGTCCCTCACACACTGAGCCTCACATTCACACACACTTCAGCTGGGTCTGGATCACTGGACCCTGAGACTGGTCTTTCACACATTGAGCCTCACATTCACACACACTTCAGCTGGTTCTGGATCACTGGACCCTGAGACTGGTCCCTCACACACTGAGCCTCACATTCACACACACTTCAGCTGGGTCTGGATCACTGGACCCTGAGACTGGTCCCTCAGATACTGAGCCTCACATTCACACACACTTCAGCTGGGTCAGGATCACTGGACCCTGAGACTGGTCCCTCACACACTGAGCCTCACATTCACACACACTTCAGCTGGGTCTGGATCACTGGACCCTGAGACTGGTCCCTCACACACTGAGCCTCACATTCACACACACTTCAGCTGGGTCTGGATCACTGGACCCTGAGGCTTGTCCCTCATACACTGAGCCTCACATTCACACACACTTCAGCTGGGTCTGGATCACTGGACCCTGAAACTGGTCCCTCACACACTGAGCCTCACATTCACACACACTTCAGCTGGGTCTGGATCACTGGACCCTGAGGCTGGTCCCTCACAAAATGAGCCTCACATTCACACAAACTTCAGCTGGGTCTGGTTCACTGGATCATGAGGCTGGTCCCTCACACACTGAGCCAAACATTCACACACACTTCAGCTGGGTCTGAATCACTGGACCCTGAGGCTGGTCCCTCACACACTGAGCCTCACATTCACACAAACATCAGCTGGGTCTGGATCACTGGACCCTGAGGCTGGTCCCTCACATACTGAGCCACACATTCACACACACTTCAGCTGGGTCTGGATCACTGGACCCTGACACTGGTCCCTCAAACACTGAGCCTCACATTCACACACACTTCAGCTGGGTCTGGATCACTGGACACTGAGACTGGTCCCTCACACACTGAGCCTCACATTCACACACACTACAGCTGGGTCTGGATCACTGGACCCTGAGACTGGTCGCTCACACACTGAGCCTCACATTCACACACACTTCAGCTGGGTATGGATCACTGGACCCTGAGACTGGTCCCTCACACACTGAGACTCACATTCACAGACACTTCAGCTGGGTCTGGATCACTGGACCTTGAGACTGTTCCCTCACACACTGAGACTCACATTCACACACACTTCAGCTGGGTATGGATCACTGGACCCTGAGACTGGTCCCTCACACACTGAGCCTCACATTCACACACACTACAGCTGGGTCTGGATCACTGGACCCTGAGACTGGTCGCTCACACACTGAACCTCACATTCACACACACTTCAGCTGGGTCTGGATCACTGGACCCTGAGGCTGGTCCCTCACACACTGAGCCTCACATTCACACACACTTCAGCTGGGCCTGGATCACTGGAACCTGAGGCTGGTTCCTCACACACTGAGCCTCACATACACACACACTTCAGCTGGGTCTGGATCACTGGACCCTGAGACTGTTCCCTCATACACTGAGCCCCACATTCACACACACTTCAGCTGGGCCTGGATCACTGGACCCTGAGGCTGGTCCCTCACACACTGATCCTCACATTCACACACACTTCAGCTGGGCCTGGATCACTGGACCCTGAGGCTGGTCCCTCACACACTGAGCCTCACATTCACACACACTTCAGCTGGGTCTGGATCACTGCAACCTGAGATTGATTCCTCATACACTGAGCCCCACATTCACACACACTTCAGCTGGGCCTGGATCACTGGTCCCTGAGGCTGTCCCTCATACACTGAGCCTCGCATTCACACACACTTCAGCTGGGTCTGGATCACTGGACCCTGAGACTGGTCCCTCACACACTGAGCCTCACATACACACACACTTCAGCTGGGTCTGGATCACTGGACCCTGAAACTGGTCCCTCACACAGTGAACCTCACATTCACACACACTTCAGCTGGGTCTGGATCATGCACCCTGAGACTGGTCCCTCACACACTGAGCCTCACATTCACACACACTTGTGCTGGGTCTGGATCACTGGACCCTGAGACTGGTCCCTCACACACTGAGCCTCACATTCACACACACTTCAGTTGGGTCTGGATCACTGGACCCTGAGACTGGTCCCTCACACACTGAGCCTCACATTCACACACACTTCAGCTGGGTCTGGATCACTGGATCCTGAGACTGGTCCCTCATACACTGAGCCTAACATTCACACACACTGCAGCTGGGTCTGGATCACTGGACCCTGAGACTGGTCCCTCACACACTGAGCCTCACATTCACACACACTGCAGCTGGGTCTGGATCACTGGAACCTGAGGCTGGTCCCTCACACACTGAGCCTCACATTCACACACACTTCAGCTGGGTCTGGATCACTGGACCCTGAGACTGGTCCCTCACACACTGAGCCTCACATTCACACACACTTCAGCTGGGTCTGGATCACTGGATCCTGAGACTGGTCCCTCACACACTGAGCCTCACATTCACACACACTCCAGCTGGGTCTGGATAACTGGATCCTGAGACTGGTCCCTCACACACTGAGCCTCACATTCACAAACACTTCAGCTGGGTCTGGATTCCTGGACCTGAGGCTGGTCCCTCAAACACTGAGCCTCACATTCACACACACTTCAGCGATGTCTGGATCACTGGACCCTGATGCTGGTCCCTCACACACTGAGCCTCACATTCACACACACTTCAGCTGGGTCTGGATCACTGGACCCTGAGACTGGTCCCTCACACACTGAGCCTCACATTCACACACACTTCAGCTGGATCTGTATCACTGGACACTGAGACTGGTCCATAACACATTGAGCCTCACATTCACACACATTTCAGCTGGGTCTGGATCACTGGACCCTGAGACTGGTCCCTCACACACTGAGCCTCACATTCACACACACTTCAGCTGGGTCTGGATCACTAGACCCTGAGACTGGTCCATCACACACTGATCCTCACATTCACACACACTTCATCTGGTTCTGGATCACTGGACCCTGAGGCTGGTCCCTCACGCACTGAGCCTCACATTCACACACACTTCAGCTGGGTCTGGATCACTGGACCCTGAGGCTGGTCCCTCACACACTGATCCTCACATTCACATACACTTCAGCTGTGTCTGTTTCACTGGAGCCTGAGGCTGGTCCCTCACACACTGAGCCTCACATTCACACACACTTCAGCTGGGTCTGGATCACTGGACCCTGAGACTGGTCCCTCACACACTGAGCCTCACAGTCACACACACTTTAGCTGGGTCTGGATCACTGGACCCTGAGACTGGTCCCTCACAAACTGAGCCTCACATTCACACACACTTCAGCTGGTTCTGGATCACTGGACCCTGAGACTGGTCCCTCACACACTGAGCCTTACATTCACACACACTTCAGCTGGGTCTGGATCACTGGACCCTGAGACTGGTCCCTCACACACTGAACCTCACATTCACACAAACTTCAGCTGGGTCTGGATCACTGGACCCTGAGACTGGTCTCTCACACATTGAGCCTCACATTCACACACACTTCAGCTGGGTCTGGATCACTGGACCCTGCGACTGGTCCCTCACACACTGAGCCTCACATTCACACACAATTCAGCTGGGTCTGGATCACTGGACCCTGAGACTGGTCCCTCAGACACTGAGCCTCACATTCACACACACTTCAGCTGGGTCTGGATCACTGGACACTGAGACTGGTCCCTCACACACTGAGCCTCACATTCACACACACTTCAGCTGGGTCTGGATCACTGGACCCTGAGACTGGTCCCTCAGACACTGAGCCTCACATTCACACACACTTCAGCTGGGTCTGGATCACTGGACCCTGAGACTGGTCCCTCACACACTGAGCCTCACATTCACACACACTTCATCTGGGTCTGGATCACTGGACCCTGAGACTGGTCCCTCACACACTGAGCCTCACATTCACACACACTTCAGCTGTGTCTGGATCACTGGACTCTGAGGCTTGTCCCTCACACACTGAGCCTCACATTCACACACACTTCAGCTGGGTCTGGATCACTGGACCCTGAGACTGGTCCCTCACACACTGAGCCTCACATTCACACACACTTCAGCTGGGTCTGGATCACTGGACCCTGAGACTGGTCCCTCACACACTGAGCCTCACATTCACACACACTTCAGCTGAGTCTGGATCACTGGACCCTGAGACTGGTCCCTCACACACTGAGCCTCACATTCACACACACTTCAGCTGGGTCTGGATCAGTGGACCCTGAGACTGGTCCCTCACACACTGAGCCTCACATTCACACACACTTCAGCTGGGTCTGGATCACTGGACCCTGAGACTGGTCCCTCACACACTGAGCCTCACATTCACACACACTTCAGCTGGGTCTGGATCACTAGACCCTGAGACTGGTCCCTCACACACTGAGCCTCACATTCACACACACTTCAGCTGGGTCTGGATCACTGGACCCTGAGACTGGTCCCTCACACACTGATCCTCACAACCACACACACTTCAGCTGGGTCTGGATCACTGGACCCTGAGGCTAGTCCCTCACACACTGAGCCTCACATTCACACACACTTCAGCTGGGTCTGGTACACCGGAGCCTGAGGCTGGTCCCTCACACACTGAGCCTCACATTCACACACACTTCAGCTGGGTCTGGATCACTGGACCCTGAGACTGGTCTTTCACACATTGAGCCTCACATTCACACACACTTCAGCTGGGTCTGGATCACTGGACCCTGAGACTGGTCCCTCACACACTGAGCCTCACATTCACACACACTTCAGCTGGGTCTGGATCACTGGACCCTGAGACTGGTCCCTCAGATACTGAGCCTCACATTCACACACACTTCAGCTGGGTCTGGATCACTGGACCCTGAGACTGGTCCCTCACACACTGAGCCTCACATTCACACACACTTCAGCTGGGTCTGGATCACTGGACCCTGAGACTGGTCCCTCACACACTGAGCCTCACATTCACACACACTTCAGCTGGGTCTGGATCACTGGACCCTGAGGCTTGTCCCTCATACACTGAGCCTCACATTCACACACACTTCAGCTGGGTCTGGATCACTGGACCCTGAAACTGGTCCCTCACACACTGAGCCTCACATTCACACACACTTCAGCTGGGTCTGGATCACTGGACCCTGAGGCTGGTCCCTCACAAAATGAGCCTCACATTCACACAAACTTCAGCTGGGTCTGGTTCACTGGATCCTGAGGCTGGTCCCTCACACACTGAGCCTCACATTCACACACACTTCAGCTGGGTCTGAATCACTGGACCCTGAGGCTGGTCCCTCACACACTGAGCCTCACATTCACACACACATCAGCTGGGTCTGGATCACTGGACCCTGAGGCTGGTCCCTCACATACTGAGCCACACATTCACACACACTTCAGCTGGGTCTGGATCACTGGACCCTGACACTGGTCCCTCAAACACTGAGCCTCACATTCACACACACTTCAGCTGGGTCTGGATCACTGGACACTGAGACTGGTCCCTCACACACTGAGCCTCACATTCACACACACTACAGCTGGGTCTGGATCACTGGACCCTGAGACTGGTCGCTCACACACTGAGCCTCACATTCACACACACTTCAGCTGGGTATGGATCACTGGACCCTGAGACTGGTCCCTCACACACTGAGACTCACATTCACAGACACTTCAGCTGGGTCTGCATCACTGGACCTTGAGACTGTTCCCTCACACACTGAACCTCACATTCACACACACTTCAGCTGGGTCTGGATCACTGGACCCTGAGGCTGGTCCCTCACACACTGAGCCTCACATTCACACACACTTCAGCTGGGCCTGGATCACTGGAACCTGAGGCTGGTCCCTCACACACTGAGCCTCACATACACACACACTTCAGCTGGGTCTGGATCACTGGACCCTGAGACTGTTCCCTCATACACTGAGCCCCACATTCACACACACTTCAGCTGGGCCTGGATCACTGGACCCTGAGGCTGGTCCCTCACACACTGATCCTCACATTCACACACACTTCAGCTGGGCCTGGATCACTGGACCCTGAGGCTGGTCCCTCACACACTGAGCCTCACATTCACACACACTTCAGCTGGGTCTGGATCACTGCAACCTGAGATTGGTTCCTCACACACTGAGCCCCACATTCACACACACTTCAGCTGGGCCTGGATCACTGGTCCCTGAGGCTGTCCCTCATACACTGAGCCTCGCATTCACACACACTTCAGCTGGGTCTGGGTCACTGGACCCTGAGACTGGTCCCTCACACACTGAGCCTCACATACACACACACTTCAGCTGGGTCTGGATCACTGGACCCTGAAACTGGTCCCTCACACAGTGAACCTCACATTCACACACACTTCAGCTGGGTCTGGATCATGCACCCTGAGACTGGTCCCTCACACACTGAGCCTCACATTCACACACACTTGTGCTGGGTCTGGATCACTGGACCCTGAGACTGGTCCCTCACACACTGAGCCTCACATTCACACACACTTCAGTTGGGTCTGGATCACTGGACCCTGAGACTGGTCCCTCACACACTGAGCCTCACATTCACACACACTTCAGCTGGGTCTGGATCACTGGATCCTGAGACTGGTCCCTCATACACTGAGCCTAACATTCACACACACTGCAGCTGGGTCTGGATCACTGGACCCTGAGACTGGTCCCTCACACACTGAGCCTCACATTCACACACACTGCAGCTGGGTCTGGATCACTGGAACCTGAGGCTGGTCCCTCACACACTGAGCCTCACATTCACACACACTTCAGCTGGGTCTGGATCACTGGACCCTGAGACTGGTCCCTCACACACTGAGCCTCACATTCACACACACTTCAGCTGGGTCTGGATCACTGGATCCTGAGACTGGTCCCTCACACACTGAGCCTCACATTCACACACACTCCAGCTGGGTCTGGATAACTGGATCCTGAGACTGGTCCCTCACACACTGAGCCTCACATTCACAAACACTTCAGCTGGGTCTGGATCCCTGGACCTGAGGCTGGTCCCTCAAACACTGAGCCTCACATTCAAACACACTTCAGCGATGTCTGGATCACTGGACCCTGATGCTGGTCCCTCACACACTGAGCCTCACATTCACACAAACTTCAGCTGGGTCTGGATCACTGGACCCTGAGACTGGTCCCTCACACACTGAGCCTCACATTCACACACACTTCAGCTGGATCTGTATCACTGGACACTGAGACTGGTCCATAACACATTGAGCCTCACATTCACACACATTTCAGCTGGGTCTGGATCACTGGACCCTGAGACTGGTCCCTCACACACTGAGCCTCACATTCACACACACTTCAGCTGGGTCTGGATCACTAGACCCTGAGACTGGTCCATCACACACTGATCCTCACATTCACACACACTTCATCTGGTTCTGGATCACTGGACCCTGAGGCTGGTCCCTCACACACTGAGCCTCACATTCACACACACTTCAGCTGGGTCTGGATCACTGGACCCTGAGGCTGGTCCCTCACACACTGATCCTCACATTCACATACACTTCAGCTGTGTCTGTTTCACTGGAGCCTGAGGCTGGTCCCTCACACACTGAGCCTCACATTCACACACACTTCAGCTGGGTCTGGATCACTGGACCCTGAGACTGGTCCCTCACACACTGAGCCTCACAGTCACACACACTTTAGCTGGGTCTGGATCACTGGACCCTGAGACTGGTCCCTCACAAACTGAGCCTCACATTCACACACACTTCAGCTGGTTCTGGATCACTGGACCCTGAGACTGGTCCCTCACACACTGAGCCTTACATTCACACACACTTCAGCTGGGTCTGGATCACTGGACCCTGAGACTGGTCCCTCACACACTGAGCCTCACATTCACACACACTTCAGCTGGGTCTGGATCACTGGACCCTGAGACTGGTCCCTCACACACTGAGCCTCACATTCACACACACTTCAGCTGGGTCTGGATCACTAGACCCTGAGACTGGTCCCTCACACACTGAGCCTCACATTCACACACACTTCAGCTGGGTCTGGATCACTGCACCCTGAGACTGGTCCCTCACACACTGAGCCTCACATTCACACACACTTCAGCTGGGTCTGGATCACTGGACCCTGAGACTGTTCCCTCACACACTGAACCTCCCATTCACACACACTTCAGCTGGGTCTGGATCACTGGACCCTGAGGCTGGTCCCTCACACACTGAGCCTCACATTCACACACACTTCAGCTGGGCCTGGATCACTGGACCCTGAGGCTGGTCCCTCACACACTGAGCATCACATACACACACACTTCAGCTGGGTCTGGATCACTGGACCCTGAGACTGTTCCCTCATACACTGAGCCCCACATTCACACACACTTCAGCTGGGCCTGGATCACTGGACCCTGAGGCTGGTCCCTCACACACTGAGCCTCACATTTACACACACTTCAGCTGGGCCTGGATCACTGGACCCTGAGGCTGGTCCCTCACACACTGAGCCTCACATTCACACACACTTCAGCTAGGTCTGGATCACTGGAACCTGAGACTGGTTCCTCACACGCTGAGCCCCACATTCACACACACTTCAGCTGGGGCTGGATCACTGGACCCTGAGGCTGTCCCTCATATACTGAGACCAAACATTCACACACACTTCAGCTTGGTCTGGATCACTGGATCCTGATACCGGATATGCAGCGAATGAGTTCGGACAATGGCTGGGTTTTTCTGCAGATAGTGAGCCTCAGTATCTTTTCGGTGAAGGAGTGCTCGATGAAAGCGACACTATTTTACTTTTCAAAAAGTTAGAATCACATTGCTGTCACAGTGCCCAATCTGACCTGCGGTCACAGATATCTGACAGCAGGCAATGGCCACCTGGGTCATTTCTTCCTGAGAAGTGTCTGCAGCTGTTCACACACCGTGCTACTGGTTCTCATTGCCAGTGGTGTTGTTGCTCTGCAAACACCATTGTACATAGACAGTGGGAAAGGGGACTCGCTGCTGGAAATACCACCGTTCACAGACACCAGGACAATCGACTCAGGTCCACAATCAACATCACTTCAGTTCCAATAAATTCCACAGAGCCGCAGGTGATGGAGAAGCTATTCGTGTACTGGAGAATGTAAACTTTCAAAGACAATACATGCTGATTGATATAATGATCTGTTTATTATTCTCCAGGATTTTCCACACTCAAAAACCAATACAGTTATCATTCACTTGCTGATATTCTTCAGCTATTACATCGAAAGGTGTATTCTCCGTTTACACTCCCCTGGGATAACCCACGTGTTCTGATGTTCATCCGACAATAAACATTCCATGGTCACAACATCCTAAACCTCAATGCTGGGACTTGTATCTCTTTGTGTCCAGGAGCATGATTTAATCCAATTAAACTGCTCACGCTGTTATAACCCACTGTCTACATAACCCTCTTCTACCTTGTTCACAGACACTTACATAGCAAACCGCAGGCCTTGTCAGATATTGCCCAGTGTTATGTCTGAAGAAGTCTGGGCCTGAGTTGTAGCCTGCTGAGGTTCAGGTAAAATATAACTCAGGATACGATGTGTGATGTAATTCAGATCTAATGTTGGGAATTGCTCTGAACTTTTCTTTCCTGAACTAAATTAAATAATATTCTCAGAGGATACTTCAACCCATTTTTCAGCTCATCTCTGAATTTAGTCTGGGTTACTGCATAAATACACGTGTTTGTACAGCAGCTCAAAAGCAGCAGCATGTAGCTGGTAAAGTCTGCAATAAGCATCGGGTCATTGTAACCTGTAGAATAATAGTGGTTTGTAATTCGGTATAATAAGAAAACTATCACATACGCCATCCAGAGCAGTATGAAGTTACCGGATATAGCGAAGAGTAAGATGATGGATTTCCTTCGGTTCTCCATCTCCGGATCATTGTGATTCACATCTTTCTTGCTGCCCCTCAGCCTCCTGCGGACTCTACTGGCCGCCAAAATGTATCCTACAGTCAGAGCATTGAGCAGCAGTATCAGGAATATTGGGAGCAGTGGGGTAAAACAGCGGTGAATCCAGTCAAATGCTACCCAAGCAGTTACAATGTAATACTCGAGTTTTGCATTACAGCCCCAGGGTACATTGTCGATTTTAATGTAGGGTACATATATAAAGTACCAGGGGATGTTTTTTATACAGAACAGCAGGCACACGGTTCCTATAACCAGGGACGCAGTTTTCTCGGTGCAATATTTAGTCCTCAGCTTCTGGCAACAAATGGTAACAAAACGATCGAAAGTGAAAGCGATTGTTAACCAGACAGAAATATTGGTGACTGCACGCATCAGCGCTAGTTGGAAAGAACACACAGGTGTGATGTGCAGGAAGGTAGTCGGGAAATAATAATCATTAATCCGATTCAGTATCACATCAGTGATAATGACCAGTAGATCCGCCGCTGCCATGGTCACCAGGTAGCGAATGATACATCTAGAGAGACCGCACTTTCCCCGGGACAGGATCACAATCGTCACCACATTAGCTGTAAAAGGGAAACACACAGGAACAGGGAATCAGCCGTCAGGTTACAGCAAGGGAGTCAGTTACACAGGATTTGGTGTGAAATGTACTTTACTGCAGAATCTGGGGACTGGAACTGAACTCTTTACCGCTGCTCGAATTGTCTAGCAGAACAGGATTCTAACATACAATTGCAATGTTAAATATCTGTGAGTGTGGGATAAATACCCGAAAATAAACGACTTCACAAAGTGTATAGAATATACAAATAGACTCTGGAAATTTCCTCGGAGCTGTTACCCTTCTGCCACTGCAACTTCGTAGAAAGTGGTGTAGAAATCCACCGGAGATCCGAGTAAACTACTGGCCATTTAAATGCATGAATAAATGGACAGTGTGAGAATGAGTTATGGAAAATTGCTAAAAGTAGCAGTTCAGTGACGGAAGAAGAAATGAACAGAAAACTATTTGAAAATAAGTCATGAATGGTCAATTCTAAATTGGGAGATGGTTGAGGAGCGGTGAGAATAAAGCCTGACCGAAATGCAGTGAATACTAAAGGGGAACAACCGAGGGTGAGACAAAGTGCGGGATTTGGGTCCGTGGACAGGAAAGGGGAGCGGATACAAGGTGTGGGTACGGAATGGCTCAGAGTTCTCATGTTGTATTCGCAGACTGGAGGCGATGAGTAAAGACCTTTGGACAAACGACTGTCAAACACCAAGATAATAGGGGAGTTGGTATGTTTCAACTCAACCAAGTTGCAACAGTTACGTTTATAATCCACCAGATAAACATTTAATCTGATCAACTGACTTCTTGGCCGGAAGTCTCAGGTCTTTACATTGGTGCCTTGTACAGTGCAACCCCCCATCTGCACAAACTCTATCAATAACCACAAGGGGGAGAAGTTCAGATGTGATCATGAACAAACAACCTTATCTTGCACCTTCTTCTGTAATCCTAGGAAAAATATACATTCCAAAGTACACAATGGCACAAGGGCCATAATCTTCTCCTCGCTTTTGACGCCTCTAATAATGCAGCAAACTTCAGAGGGAGTTGTGGGTGGCGATCTCCAGACCGAAGCAACGATACAGTACAAGTGACAATAGAGGCTGCAGTCCAGCCCAGGAGATATCTGCCGAGATTCAGCTTCAGAAAGGCTCCGTGGTAAGGTCTTAGCTCTGAATTGGCAGAATCCATCTTTAATATTAATCCGGCACATAGCAATATGGAGAATCTGTCTCTGGTGAGAAAGACTGCCGGAAAGTACATCCCAGCGGATGTGGGACATTATATGTACCTGAACTTCCAGCACAATCTATCAACAATGTAAGATATGATCAGAAGTGTTTGATTCGGATTCCTTTGGTGTGCAGGATAGTGTGACATATAGCAGTTGTTCCAATTTGATATACGTAAAGAGCTCCATGTGTTCATTTGTAAAGAAATAGAGACAGGCAGAGAGCGAGAGAGAGACTACATATACAAAAGAAACATCGGCACTGAAAAGATATCCTGAACAAGATAAGGCGGCCGGTGTAGAAATAATTAACTGCATTCCCGTTCAACTGTGTTTAGACAATACAGTCTTAGCTGGAAATTAAATCATATGAGTATATAAGATTAATATAGTTAAGTTTGTGTGTGTGATTATGTGGGGTGGGGGCGGCGTGTGGTTACCATGGATACAGAAGTATAATAGAAATCTACAGAGAAAAATGGACAAAGTAACTGAATCAAACACAAGAAATGGGCCGTCCCGTGCTGTTTACAAGACGGAGGTGGGCCTTCTTGAACGGCTGCAGTCCGTGTGGTGACGGTGCTCCACAGAGTTGTTAGCTGGTGAGCTGCATGAAATAATGGCGAAGATAACAGGAGATAATATTTCGGACTGGGCTTTGCAAACGGCCAAATCTGTCAGTAATTTATGTATCTGAACTATACAACCTCATAAAAGTTGCTAAAATCATGTCCCCTGTTCAGTAATTTTCAAACCACTTAATTAATTCAACTATTGGAACATTATTTCAACAACAATAATTTCTACTTAAATAGCGCCATTATAAAACATCCCAAGGCGCTTCACAGGAGTGTGACAAGACATAACAAATAAATTAGGCACCGAGCCACATAAGAATAAATTACGACCGATGACCAAAAGTTTGGTCAGAGGTAGGTTATAAGCACTGTCTTCAATGAAGAAAGGGAGGTATAGAGGCGGTGAGGATTTCGGGAGGCTGTTCAAGAGCACAGGGCTTGGACAGCTGAAGGCACGGCCACCAATGGTTGAGCAGTTATAATCAGGGATGCACAAGATGGTAGAATTTGAGGAGCGCAGATATCTTGGCTGGTTGCGGTGTTGAAGCAGATTACAGAGATAGCGAGGGACGAGGCCCTGGAGGGATTTGTACACAGAAGGAGAATTTTGAAGCCGAGGTAATGTTGAACCCGGATCAGTGTAGCTCAGCGAGCACAGGGGTGATGGGTGTGTGGGATTTCGTGCGAGATTGGAAATGCACTGGCGAGTTTTGATTGACTTCAAGTTTCCATAGTGTAAAATGTAGGAGGTCAGCCAGGAGTGTGTTGGAGCTGTACAAAGTAGAGGTATCAAAGGCATGGATTAGGTTTTCAGCAGCAGGGGAACTGAGGCAAGGGCAGAGACGGGCAATGTCATATCGCAGATATGTGGCCAGAAGATCATTTCACGTTCTAAAGGACACCTAGTTTGCGAATTGTCTGCTTCAGTCACAGACAGAAGCACGGGACAGGGATCGAGTCGATCGTTAGGGAACACAGTTTGCGGCAGGAACATAAGAGAATGTCGTCGGTCTTCCCAATATTTAATTACAGAAATGTTCTGCTCATCCAGTACTGGATGTCGGACAAGCAGTCTGCCAATTTAGAGACCTTGGAGGAAACCAGACTAAAGGGATTAAAACATGGAGTTCCGGGAGGCGACAACATTGTTCAAGGACTTGGCAGTGGGCATTGAGGTTGGAGAGGGGGCGGTAGCTTGCAAGCTGAATAGTGTCAATGGTTTTTTGAGGAGAGGGGTGATGACGGTAGATTTGAAGGAGACGAGAGGACATGAGCTGAGAGTACCGGTAACTATGTCAGCTAACACGGGAGTCAGAAAAGGAAGTTGGGTGGTGAGCAGCTTGGTGGGAATAGGGTCAAGTGAGCAGGAAGTGGGTCTCATGGATAAGATGAACATGGAGAGGTCAAGAGGGGCAGATCAGGGAGAGACTAGAGAGAGATGCGACTTCATGGCTCGGGCAGGGTGGAAAGTTAGAGGACGTTTGACCCGTTGGGCTCGAGGATGGAAGAGAAGTGGCAGAGGCAGCTGATTGGGTGGTCACAATCTTTGAGACAAATAATTCCATGAGCTACTCACACTTGTTGGAGGTGAGTGTGGTGGAGACAGGGGAGAGGGGTTTCACAAGACGGTTAACAGTCGAGAATACTAGCCGGGGGGTTATGTTTGCATTCTATAATGGTGCTGGAATAGTGAGCAGTTTTGGCAGACATGAGTTGGGCCCGATAAGATTTATATGGTCTAGCCAAATCTGGCGTTGAAAGGTTAAACCAGTTGTCCGCCACATCCAAACAAGTCTGTGGCCCTTGGACTTGAGTGAGAGAGAATGAGGGCCGTACCAGGGGAAAGGCTAGGGTGAGAGAGATTAATTGTTTTAATAGGAAATAGGGCATCAAAGGTGAAGGTGAAGGGATATTTGGGGAGATTAGTGGCTGCAGAAATGGCATTGTCAATTAATTCATTATCTCCTCGGGTTAAACAGAGTCACAGTTTATATAGTGGTGATACCTGATTAACAAATATTCTAGTAACAAAACGATTTGACAATTAATCTTGTTGCTATTGCAGCTGCTATATAATGACAGGACACAAAGCGAAACAATGTCCTTCTCTCACAGAATTCAAACACCATTGTTGCCAGTTACAAATCAAAATATCATCACTATTATATCTGACTGTTTCTATTTTCCAAGTTCTCCATCCCTTCAATCTCCGGTTCCACTGCCTGTGCAATGTCCCAAATATAATCATTACATGTGTATATAACTGATTGCAAATGTTTAAAAATGAAATTTGTGTCCACAGGGCATAACTGTGCTTGGTGCACGAATTCAGCTCTGAATAAATACATCAACACTGTGGTTTCAGGAAATGCTTGAAAACACAACCGTATTTGTCAGAAATGGCGTGCAATAAAACATTGTTTGTTACAGTCTAGCAAAGTTAATATGGACCTTCACTTTTTGTCAGAAGATGGTTTCTACAACTTCGTAACATACCTTGTCATGTAACTAAATATCTATATATATGCACACAGCAAGATCCACAAACACAACATCGAGTTGGTAAAGTTGGCTAAGGTTTGCTTTATTCGGAAACACTGCCATGGGTAAGGCAGTGCATACGAATGTGAGCCTCGATTTTCGACAGGATGTCAACCCCATAAACTTCTGAATCAGATGGGAGCCCCGGCTGTTACATTTAAAGGCCAGGTAGATAATTTAACCAGAGCATGCAAAGAGGAGAACATTAGCGAGGGGTTCGTGACGCTGCTAACGATTAACTGAAACAATTCCACACTCTAACGACATCCCACTGTGTGAATACTGCGCTCATTCTCACTGAGAACCGCATTGCTCCGAGACATTCCATGTAAAACAATGTTAGATTTTGAGTTGGAGATTCAAAAACATTGTAACGTCAATAAACATCTCGCAAAGTTTGGAGGGAATGGAGGACAGATATTCTCGGAATTTCCGATAGTGACCCAAATCTGACAAATAATCACCTCAGGACCGACAGAACAATGACCAGGCCCTCCAGGTAATACAGCGAGACACGGATTTATGCAATCGGTAACCTGTTAAAATGAGTGCTGGAAACTCTATGGGCTGCGATAATATCATCGGACATTTTTTCCTGTGGAACATACAGATACACTGAAATTGGACCTGCGATTACCGGGACTGTCATTGCAGAAATGATGACTCTGGTGCTTGACCTATAGGAACGCAGGATTAGACCATTCTGCCCCACAAGCCTTTTCCACCATTCCAGTAGACCATGGGTGATCGGCACCCTCACTCCAATTATCGTCTTGGTTCCATATCCCTTGATACCCTGACCTTAACAAATCTATCGATCAGAGTCTGTAAATTTACAACTGACCATTAATTGACAGGATTTTGGGAGAACGAGTGTTAGATTTCTCCTCGACTTTGTGTGAGAAAGTATTTCGTGATTTCACTCCGAGCTGCAATTTTAAGATAACGCCTTCTGGTTTAGATTACACCGCCATAGGAAACAGTATCTGTGCCTGCACTATCGAACACCTTTATCTATTTAAATAGCTCGGTTATATCAAGCTTCACCCTTCTAAACACAATGGAACACAAGGCAAAGTTTTGTAAACTTTCCTCATATTTGAATACATTAAACCGTGGTATCAGTCTGGTTAACTTGCGCTGAAACCCCTCGAAGGCCAATCCATCTATCCTGCGATATGTTGCCCAAAACTGAACGTATATATTCCAAATGATATATGACCAAATCTCTGTACAGCGAGAACAGCACGTCCTCAGTTGTAAATATCTTCCCCCTTGTGATAAAAGCAAAAATTCGCTTCACATTTATCCCTATTCTGTGGTTCCTTCCGTGCAAACAACTATCGATCCAAGTCGTAAGATTACCGCTAATTACGTGGGTTCCCATTTTTACGAATAATAACTGAAATACTTTATCAAAGCAGGGACTTAACTGACAATGTAATACAATTTGAGACGATGGAAACAGACATTCCAATGCACCGAGTACTGATCATATGTATTGTTAAAATTACCGCAGCTGACACAAGATTGAATGGAAATAACAATTTGGCGCTTTTGCTTCACAAACTAAGCACGTCACCGGGAACACTAATTACCACGCCGAGAACTGGAACACCGAAAATGGTAATACAATAAATCAAACTGTATTGATCTCTGAGAAATGATGGGAACTCTTGGTGCGGCACATGTTACAACGGACCATGTGAGCTGATAAAGTCAGTGATATTCTTAGTAATACAGGGGCGAAACTTGCAGTAGGAGCATTAGGCTGCATTGATCCTGAGATTTGTGAGAGTCAGCGGGATAGTGAGACAACTAACTTCAATCTGTTCTCATTGAGTAACCTCTTCAAACAGACTCTGCAGAGTGTTAAAAGCAGCCGTAATATTGGACTTTAATGCTGATCATGTTTCTTCAAACACAAACATGCAAGGCAATTTATTCTTACAGGGTGGTGGGAACTCATGGGACAGAAAGTGAGATTTCAGTTTCCCAACTGAAGTGGGAAAGTTAGTCAGTGGTACAATGGGTGATAAAACACACTGGTTCGATACCCTGGGCTCTGCCACATAACCTGTAAATATGAGGTAGAGGAATGTAATACAGACACAGATTACAGGGCGATATGACAGATGTGTTTAAAATTAATGACAGGATGGAAGAAGGGAGATAGAAGCAGACTGATTCCAGTAGATGTGTGTTGCAGAACGAGGCGCTGCAGAAAGGAGATGAAATAGAAGACAATGGAACAGAGAGAAGAGAGAGCGGGAGAAGCTTTTTTATACAGGGATTGGGGAGGAGGTGGAGTTCAGTCACATGGATAGAGGTTGAGGCAGAAACTGTCAGAATTCAAAGTAGATTGGGTCGGTGGCTGGAGGGAGAGGCGATAAAGGGATATGGTGGGTAAATGTGACTAGAAATTCCTCTATCTCTCAGTATCTGAAGCGAAATTAAAGTGAATATGTGTGGATCACCGAGCGGACAGATTACTGAGGGTACAGTCGATGTTATATCACCCTACAAGCGTTTGGTCTGAACAATAAATGTGTGCGATTAGTATAAAGGGACCATGACCCGGCATGGAGACGGTGCTTTGGTTAAAATGCAGGTATTGTATCTAAAACGGGTTTTTAAATGTGGACAAACCCAGGACAGCTGCATAGAGCGCCGCTGCCTTGTTCCAATCGCTCTCTCACAGCACGGATTCCCGGTCTGACCTGTACCGCTGCAGGAATGGATGTGAAAGAAACCAGCTGCCTCCCACCGGCTGAAGGCAGAACAATCTCCGCCGGGAGGGTGAAGGCGAGTCTGAGAACAGGCTGGTCACCGGTCAGTGGAGAAGATGAGGGAGAGAGTCTGTGTTCCTGCATGGAGCACAATCCCACTCTCGGCATGGATTGTGATCACCAGGAATAATATTCGGCACTTTGCTGGAACCAGACCGAGAACAGCGGGTAGATTCTGATTAACGGGACTGAACAAATCCCAGTCCTGACTGTCCGAATTCCCAGGTATATGTCCATGATCGGCTGTCAGTGTCTATCTCCACAGCGGGAGTCAATGCGAGACAAACTGGAGCATTTTACAACACGCTGAATGTTCAGTAAAATATAATCTGTCAGATATTACCGAGTGTTACGGGAAAGGAGAGCAGGCACGGAAAAATGGGATTAAAATAATCCATTGAATCACTCATTGTCCGATTCTCAGATAAAACGGAACCAGTTTGAAAGACATTACATGGGGGAAATAATCTGAAGCTTTTATGGGGGTTAATGAATATTAGAAAGGCACCAAATTATCAGTCACTTAAAAAGCAAGAGCGGGAAATACAGTCACTGACTTTCAGCCTTTTAATTGAATTGAGAACAATAGTTAAAAAATATAATGATTGAAATTAGAGCAGGAATAAAGTTAATCCCAACTTTATTCACGACGTTAGTAACGGAATATAATCACTTACCGGGGATTCCCACGGCTGCTATAATCGGATAGTAAATCATTACCGCCTGTACAACTGGTGGTAACCAGGAAAATGGATAGGCAACAAACGGAACTCTCATTCTGTCCGAGAAGTGATGATGACTCTTGGCACTGAACACAGGGCTCCAACTGACTGTGAGATGAGAGCTGAAGAGAAAAACGTAATTATAATTGCGGGAGATTTCCCGTGGGACCATGAAAGATCAGGAGCATTGATATTACTTCCAGTCATTTGGCAGCACGTCAACACCCTTCACAGTAATGTTTGTGCTGCACTAATTATATCCAAACTAATAATACAAGTGTTTGACGTGAAACCACCCAAAGATTGGAGTGATATTTTGCTCACATTTCTAACTAACAATGTACAGAAAGCCGGGCTCTGCCGGCAATGCTGCACCACATTTAACAGAAGCAGCTCCAGTTTTCCTCCTGGTATGTGAGACGGTTAAATCCTGTCGATGCACCAACTGAATTCCCCGAATTCTGAAACATGTTTCAATGTTTACACCACTCCGGGCGTTCGTCTCTCATCCGTCTCACTGTGGGAGTTCTGGTTGGCAATTGAATCAGAAATATATGTCTTTAGCACGGAAGAGGTCGGGCATTGCACCAGCACCTTGCAGAAAAATGAATCTAAATTATAGTGTAAAAAGTTGCTGAATTAATAGCGCAGAAAATTCAGGCTCATACTATAGCTCACTTACTTATTTTGCCTGCATATCGTAAAATTGTCAACATAATGCTTGGTGATGAAGTGCAACAAGAAATTGCAAAAAGTCCGCTGTCTGACCATACAATTCGGAGAAGGATAAATGATATGTCATCTAACATTGAAGAAAATGGCAACCCGTTGTTTAGCTCTCTGTCACCAGTGCCAAGGCCCGCGGCAATCGGTCACTCGGCCCTTATCACCCAACCCGTGGCTCGAAGCAACCGGTCCCTTGGCCCTGAACCACCATTGCTTTGCCCTCAGCAACCGGCTGTTCTTCCCTCAGCCACCAGTCCCTTGGTCCTCAGCCACCGTAACTTGGGCCTTACCAACAGGTCCATTGGCCCTTAGCAACTGGTCCCTTGGCCCGTACCAACCAGGCCCTTGGCACTTAGCAACCACGCCCTTGGACATTAGCAACTGGCCCATTTGCCGTTAGCAGCCAACACTTGCCACTTAGCAACCGGTCTCTTCACCCTCAGCCACTGGTCCCTTCGCCCTGAGCAATGTTTCCTCAGCCCTCAGCCACTGGTCGTTTCGCTCTTGGAGGCAAGGCACCTGGCACTTAGCAACCAGTCCTTTGGCCCGTAGCAACTGGTCCCTTGCCCCACAGCAACCAACATTGGCCCATAGCAACCAGTGCCTTGGCCCTCAGCCACCAGTCCCTTCATGCTCAGTCACCCGATCCTAAGCCCACAGACTCCGGTCGTTTCGCTTCTAGCAGCAAGGCACTTGTTGCTTACCAACCAGTCCCTTGGCCTTTGTCAACCGGTGTCTTGGCCCTTACCAACAGGTCTCTTGGCCCTTCGCAACCAGGCCCTTGGCCAGTTGCAACAGCTCCTTCGGCCCTTAGCAACTAGTCTCTAGGCCGTTTGCAACCAGTCTCTTGGCCCTCTGCCATCAGTGCCAAGGCCTTTGGCAACCATTCACTTGGCTATTAGCACCCAATCATTAGCTCTAAGCAACCGGTCCCTTGGCCCTGAACCACCATGGCTTTGCCCTCAGCAACCAGCAGTTTTTCCCTCAGCCACCAGTCCCTTGGCCCTCAGCCACCAGTCCATTGGCCTTTACCAACAGCTCCATTGTCCCTTTACAGCTGGTCCATTGGCCCTGAGCAACCAGGCCCTTGGCACTT
This sequence comes from Pristiophorus japonicus, assembly GCF_044704955.1. Taxonomy (NCBI): domain Eukaryota; kingdom Metazoa; phylum Chordata; class Chondrichthyes; family Pristiophoridae; genus Pristiophorus; species Pristiophorus japonicus. The sequence continues at coordinate 126,148 of NW_027254835.1, read as the reverse complement.
AGCAACCAGGCCCTTGGCCTTTAGCAACTGTTCTCTTTGCCCTCACAACTTGTCTCTCGGCCCTTAGCAACCGATCTCTTGGCACTCTGCCACCAGTTCCTTGGTCCTCAGCCACCGATCCCTTGGGCCTTCAGCCACCTGTCCCTTGGCCCTCAGCCACCGGTCCCTTGGCCAGCTGGTCATTTGGTCTGTGGAACTGGTCATTTGGCCCTTAGCAAATCGTCATTTGGCACTTAGCAATCGGTCTCTTGGCCCTTAGCAACGGGTCACTTCAACCTGAGCAGCGGGTCCCTTGGCCCTTAGCAACTGGTCCCTTCAACCTGAGCAGCGGGTCCCTTGGCCCTTAGCAACTGGTCCCTTGGTGCTTAGCAACGAATATCTTTGCCTGAGGATACTGGTCCCTTGGCCCTAAGCAACAGGTCCCTTTGTCCTGAGCAACCGGTCCCTTGGCCCTCAGCCGCCGGTTCCTTCGTCCTGAGCAACAAGTCCATTCGTCCTTAGCAACTGGTTCCTTGGCCTCCAGCAACCAACATTTGGCCCTTAGCAACTGGTGCTTTGGCCCTCAGTGACAAGTCCCTTGACACTCAGCCGTCTGATCATTAGCCCTCTGTCACTGGTTGTTTTGCTCTTAGCATCCAGTCCCTTAGCCCTCAGCAACCTGTCCCATGGCCCTCAGCAACCAGTCCCTTAGCCCTCAGCAACCGGTTCCATGGCTCAGCAACCTGTCCCTTGGCACTCAGCAACCGGTTCCATGGCCCTCAGCAACCGGTCCCATGGCCTCAGCAACCGTTCACTTGGCCCTGAACAACAGGTCCCTTGGTACTAAGCAGCCAGTCCCTAACCCTTAGCAGCCAACTCTTGCCACGTAGCAACCAGTCCCATCTCCCTGAGCAACCGTCCTTAGCCCTCAGCAACTGGTCCCTTGGCCCTCAACAACCGGTCCTTTGGTTCTCAGCAACCGGTGCCTTGGAACTTAGGAATCAGTCCCTTAGCCCTAAGCAACCGGTCCCTTGTCTCTGAGCAACTGGTGCATTGGCCCTCTGCCGCCAGTCCTTTGCCCTTAGCAGCCGGTCCCTTGGCCCTTAGCCACAGGTTCTTTGGCCCTTAGAAAACGGTCCTTGGTACTTTGAAACCGGTCGCTTGGCCCTTAGCAACTGGTCGCTTGGCCCCTAGCAGTCGGTCCCATGGCCATTAGCAACCGGTCTCTTGGCGATTGGCAACCGATCCCTTGGCCCTTAGCAACCAGTCTCCTGATGCAAAGCAACTTGTCTCTTGGCCCTCAGCAGCCGGTCTCTAGGCCATTCGCAGCCAATTCTTGCCACTTAGCAACCAGTGGCTACTCTTCGCCCTCAGCCACGGGACTCTTCGCCCTGAGCAAGCGGACTTCAGCTCTCATCACCGGTCGTTTCGCTCTTAACAGCAAGGCACTTGGCCCTTCACAAAAAGTACCTTGGGCCTTACCAACCAATCCCTTGGCCCTTAGCAACCAGGCTCTTGGCCCTTAGCAACTATCCTGTTGGTCCTTAGCAACCAGTCTGTAGGCCCTTGGCAAACAGTTTTTTGGATCTCTGTCACCAGTGCCAAGGCCCTGGCAACCGGTCACTTGGCCCTGAGTGCCCAACCCTTGGCTCTAAGAAACCAGTTCCTTGACCCTGAACCACCATTGCTTTGCCTCAGCAACCGACCGTTTTTCCCTCAGCATCCGGTTCCTTTGGCCCTCAGCCACTGGTCCCTTAGCCCTGAGCCACCAGTCTTTTTGCCCTGAGCAACTGGTCCCTTGGCCCTCAGCCACTGGTCCCTTAGCCCTGAGCAACCAGTCTTTTTGCCCTGAGCAACTGGTTCCTTGGCCCTCAGCCACTGGTCCCTTAGCCCTGAGCTACCAGTCTTTTTGCCTTGAGCAACTGGTTCCTTGGCCCACAGCAACCAACATTTGGCTTTTACCAACCTGTGCTTTGGCCCTCAGCGACAAGTCCCTTAATGCTCAGCCGCCGATCATTAGCCCTCAGTCACAGGTTGTTTTGCTCTGAGCAACCGGGCTCTTGGCCCTTATCAACCAGTCCCTTGGCCCTTATCAACCAGTCCCTTGGCCCTTAGCAACCAGTCCCTTGGACCTTAGCAACCAGTCCCTTGGCCGTTAGCAACCAGCCCCTTTGCCCTTAGCAACCAGTCCCTTGGTACAAAGCAACCAGTCCCTTGGCACTAAGCAGGCAATCACTTGACCCTTAGCAACTGGTCCCTTGGTGCAAAGCAACTGGTCCATTGGCCTTCAGCAACTGGCCCATTTGCCGTTAGCAGCCAATACTTGCCGCTTCGCAACCGGTCTCTTCGACCTCAGCCACTGGTCCCTTCGCCCTGAGCAACGTTTCCTCAGCCCTCAGCCACTGGTCGTTTCGCTCTTAGCGGCAAGGCACTTGGCCCTTAGCAGCCAGTCCTTTAGCCCATAGCAACCAGTCCCTTGCCCCACAGCAACCAACATTGGCCCATAGCAACCAGTGCCTTGGCCCTCAGCCACCAGTCCCTTCATGCTCAATCACCAGATCCTAAGCCCACAGACTCCGGTCGTTTCGATCCGAGCAGCAAGTCACTTGGCGCTTACCAACCAGCCCTTGGCCCTTACCAACAGGTCCCTTGGCCCTTAGCAACTGGTCTCTTGGCCCTCTGCCACCAGTGCAAAGACCCTCGGCAACCATTCACTTGGCCATTAGCACCCAACCATTGGCTCTAAACAACCATTCCCTTGGCCTTAACCACCATGGCTTTGCCCTCAGCAACCAGTAGTTTTGCCCTCAGCCATCAGTCCCTTGGCCCTCAGCCTCCGGTCTCTTTGGTCCTCAGCCACCAGTCTCTTGGCCCTTAGCAACTGGTCATTTTGCCCATAGCAACTGGTCATTTGGCCCTTAGCAACTGGTCATTTGGACCTTAGCAACTAGTTATTTGGCACCTAGCAATCAACCTCTTGGCCCTTAGCAACTGGTCCCTTGCTGCGTAGCAAACAGTCCCTTTGCCCGAAGGAACACGTCTCTTGGGCCAAAGCAACAGGTCCCTTTGTCCTGTGCAACCGGTCCCTTGGCCCTCAGCAACTGGTCCCTTCTCCCTGAGCAACAAGCCCATTTGCCCTAAGCAACTGATTCCTTGGCCTCCAGCAACCAACACCTGGCCCTTAGCAACCGGTGCTTTGGCCCTCAGCGACAAAACCCTTGACACTCAGCCGCCCGATCCTTAGCCCTCAGTCATCGGTTGTTTTGCTCTAAGCATCCAGTCCATTGGCCCTCAGCAACCAATCCCTTGGCCTCAGGAACCGCTTACTTGGCCCTGAACAACCTATCCCTTGACACGGAGCAGCTGGTCCCTTGGGCATTAGCAGCCAACTCTTGCCACGTAGCAACCGGTCCATCTCCCTGAGCAACCAGCCCTTAGCCCTCAGCAACTGGTCCATTGGCCCTCAAAAGCCGGTCCTTTGGTTCTCAGAAACCGGTTCCTTGGCCCGAAGGAACCGGTCCATTGGCCCTAAGGAACTAGTCCCTTGCGCGAAGGAAATGGTCACTCGCCCTAAGGAACCGGTCCCTTGCCTGAAGCAACCAGTCGCTTGGCCTTAAGCAACATGTCCCTTCTCTCTGAGCAACGGGTGCTTTGGCCCTCAGTCACCAGTCCCTTAGCCTTTAGTAACCAGTCCCTTGGCCCTTAGTAACCAATCCCTTGGAAATTAGCAACGAATCCCTTAGCCCTCAGCAACCAGTCCCTTAGCCCTTAGCAACCAGTCCTTTGGCCCTTAGCAACCGGTCCCTTGGACCTTACCAACAGGTCCTTTGGCACTTTGCTACTAGTCCCTTGTCTATTAGCAAACAGGCCTTTGGCCTTTAGCAACCAGTCCCTTAGCTCTTAGCAAACAGTCCCTTAGCAGTTAGCGACCAGACCTTTAGCCCTTTGCAACATGTCCCTTGGCACTGAGCATCCGATCCTTTGGCACTTAGGAAATGGTCCCTTGGCCATTAGCAACATGTCCCTTGGCCATTAGCAAAAGGTCCTTTGGCCATTAGCACCGGTCCATTGGCCATTAGCAACCAGTCTCTTGCCGCTAAGCAACCGGTCCCTTGCCGCTAATCAACCGGTCCCTTAGCCCTTAGAAGTCAACACTTGCCACTTAGTAACAAGTCTCTTCGCCCACAGCCACTGTTCTCTTCGCCCTGAGCATCCGGACCTCAGCTCTCAGCCATCGGTTGTTTTGCTCTTAGCAGCAAGGCACTTGGCCCTCAGCCACCGGTCACTTTGCCCTCAGCCACTGGTCACTTGGGCCTCAGCCACCGGTCGCTTGGCTCTCAGCCACCGGATGCTTGGCCCTCAGCGACTAGACCCTTGGCCCTCAGACACTGGTCACTTGAGCTTCAGCCACCGGTCCATTGGCCCTCAGCAACTAGACCCTTGGCCCTCAGCCACCAGCCCCTTGGCCCTCAGCCACCGATCCCTTGGCCCCCAGCCACCGGTCCCTTGGCCCTCAGCAACTAGTCCCTTGGTCCACAGCCACCAGTCCCTTGGCTCTCAGCGACCGGACCCTTGGCTCTCAGCGACTGGTCCCTTGGCCCTCAGCCACCGGTCCCTTGGCACTGAGCAACCGGTCACCTAGCCCTCAGCCACCGGTCCCTTGGCCCTCAGCCACCGGGTCCTTGGCCCTCAACCACCAGTCCCTTGGCACTGAGCAACCGGTCACTTGGCCCTCATCCACCGGGTCCTTGGCCCTCAGCTACCGGTCCCTTGGCACTGAGCAACCGATCACTTGGCTCTCAGCCACCGGTCCATTGACCCTTAGCCACCAGTCCCTTGGCCCTCAGCCACAGGGTCCTTGGCCCTAAGACACCGGTCCCTTGGCCCTCTGCCAACAGTGTCTTGTCCCTCAGCCACCAGTCTCTTGGCCCTCAGCCACCGGTCCCTTGTCCCTCAGCCACCAGTCTCTTGGCCCTCAGCCACAGGTCGCTTGACGCTCAGCCACCGGTCCCTTGGCCCTCAGACACCGGTCCCTTGGCCCTCAGCCACCAGTCACTTGGCCCTCAGACACCGGTCCCTTGGCCCTCAGACACCGGTCCCTTGGCCCTCAGCCACCAGTCTCTTGGCCCTCAGCCACAGATCGCTTGACGCTCAGCCACTGGTCCCTTGGCCCTCAGCCACCAGTCCCTTTGCCCTCAGCCACCAGTCCCTTGGCACTGAGCCACCGGTCCCTTGGCCCTCAGCCACCGGTCCCTTGACTCTCAGCGACGGGACCCTTGGACCTCATCCACCGGTCCCTTGACCTTCAGCCACCAGTCCATTCGCCCTCAGCCACCAGTCCCTTGGCTCTCAGCGACCGGAGCCAAGGCCCTCAGCCACCGGTCCCTTGACCCTCAGCCACCAGTCCCTTGGTCCTCAGCCACCAGTCCCATGGCTCACAGCGACCGGACGCTTGGCCCTCAGCCACCGGTCCCTTGGCCCTCAGCCACCGGGTCCTTGACCCTCAGCCACCAGTCCCTTGGCCCACAGCCAACGGTCCCTTGGCCCTCAGCCACCAGTCCCTTGGACCTCAGCCACCGGTCATTTGGCCCTCAGCCACCGGTCCCTTGACCCACAGCCACCAGTCCCTTGGTTCTCAGCCACCAGTCCCTTGGTCCTCAGCCACCAGTCCCTTGGCCCTCAGCCACCGGTCACTAGGCTCTCAGCCACCGGGTCCTTGACCCTCAGCCACCAGTCCCTTGGCCCTCAGCCACCGGTCCCTTGGCCCTCAGCCACCAGTCCCTTGGACCTCAGCCACCGGTCACTTGGCCCTCAGCCACCGGTCCCTTGACCCTCGGCCACCAGTCCCTTGGTCCTCAGCCACCAATCCCTTGGCCCTCAGCCACCGGACCCTTGGACCTCAGCCACTGGTCCCTTGGCCCTCAGCCACCGGTCACTTGGCTCTCAGCCACCGCGTCCTTGACCCTCAGCCACCAGTCCCTTGGCCCTCAGCCACCGGATCCTTGACCCTCAGCCACCAGTCACTTGGCCCTCAGCCACCGGGTCCTTGACCCTCAGCCATCGGTCCCTTGACTCTCAACAACCATTCATTTGGCCATCACAACTTGTCCCTTGGCCCTCAGCAACCGGTCATTTAGCATTTAGCACCTGGTGATTTAGTCCTCAGCAATTGTTCTTTAGGCACTTCGCAATTGGTCCCTTGGCCCTCAGCCACCGGTCCATTGGCCCTCAGACACCGGTCCCTTTGGCCCTCAGACACCGGTCACTTGGCCCTCAGACACCGGTCCCTTGGCCCTCAGACACCGGTCCCTTGGCCCTCAGCCACCGGTCCTTTTGGCCCTCAGCCACCGGTCCCTTTGGCCCTCATACACCGGTCCCTTTGGCCCTCAGACACCGGTCACTTGGCCCTCAGACACCGGTCCCTTGGCCCTCAGACACCGGTCCCTTGGCCCTCAGCCACCGGTCCCTTGGAGCTCAGACAACGGACCCTTGGCCCTCAGCCACCAGTCCCTTGTATCTCAGCCACCGGTCACTTCGCTCTCAGCCACCGGGTCCTTGACCCTCAGCCACCAGTCCCTTGGCCCTCAGCCACCGGTCCCTTGACCCTCAGCCACCAGTCCCTTGGCCCTCAGCCACTGGTCCCTTGGCCCTCAGCCGCCGCTACTTTGACTCTCAGCGACGGGACCCTTGGCCCTCAGCCATCGGTCCCTTGACTCTCAGCAACCATTCATTTGGCCATCACAACTTGTCCCTTGGCCCTCAGCAACCGGTCATTTAGCATTTAGCACCTGGTGATTTAGCCCTCAGCAATTGTTCTTTAGGCACTTCGCAATTGGTCCCTTGGCCCTCAGCCACCGGTCCCTTGGCCCTCAGACACCGGTCCCTTGGCCCTCAGCCACCGGTCCCTTGGCCCTCAGACACCGGTCCCTTTAGCCCTCAGACACCAGTCACTTGGCCCTCAGACACCGGTCCCTTGGCCCTCAGACACCGGTCCCTTGGCCCTCAGCCACCAGTCTCTTGGCCCTCAGCCACAGATCGCTTGACGCTCAGCCACTGGTCCCTTGGCCCTCAGCCACCAGTCCCTTTGCCCTCAGCCACCAGTCCCTTGGCACTGAGCCACCGGTCCCTTGGCCCTCAGCCACCGGTCCCTTGACTCTCAGCGACGGGACCCTTGGACCTCATCCACCGGTCCCTTGACCTTCAGCCACCAGTCCATTCGCCCTCAGCCACCAGTCCCTTGGCCCTCAGCCACCGGACCCTTGGACCTCAGCCACTGGTCCCTTGGCCCTCAGCCACCGGTCACTTGGCTCTCAGCCACCGCGTCCTTGACCCTCAGCCACCAGTCCCTTGGCCCTCAGCCACTGGGTCCTTGACCCTCAGCCACCAGTCCCTTGGCCCTCAGCCACCGGATCCTTGACCCTCAGCCACCAGTCACTTGGCCCTCAGCCACCGGGTCCTTGACCCTCAGCCATCGGTCCCTTGACTCTCAACAACCATTCATTTGGCCATCACAACTTGTCCCTTGGCCCTCAGCAACCGGTCATTTAGCATTTAGCACCTGGTGATTTAGTCCTCAGCAATTGTTCTTTAGGCACTTCGCAATTGGTCCCTTGGCCCTCAGCCACCGGTCCCTTGGCCCTCAGACACCGGTCCCTTGGCCCTCAGCCACCGGTCCATTGGCCCTCAGACACCGGTCCCTTTGGCCCTCAGACACCGGTCACTTGGCCCTCAGACACCGGTCCCTTGGCCCTCAGACACCGGTCCCTTGGCCCTCAGCCACCGGTCCTTTTGGCCCTCAGCCACCGGTCCCTTTGGCCCTCATACACCGGTCCCTTTGGCCCTCAGACACCGGTCACTTGGCCCTCAGACACCGGTCCCTTGGCCCTCAGACACCGGTCCCTTGGCCCTCAGCCACCGGTCCCTTGGAGCTCAGACAACGGACCCTTGGCCCTCAGCAACCAGTCCCTTGTATCTCAGCCACCGGTCACTTCGCTCTCAGCCACCGGGTCCTTGACCCTCAGCCGCCAGTCCCTTGGCCCTCAGCCACCGGTCCCTTGACCCTCAGCCACCAGTCCCTTGGCCCTCAGCCACTGGTCCCTTGGCCCTCAGCCGCCGCTACTTTGACTCTCAGCGACGGGACCCTTGGCCCTCAGCCATCGGTCCCTTGACTCTCAGCAACCATTCATTTGGCCATCACAACTTGTCCCTTGGCCCTCAGCAACCGGTCATTTAGCATTTAGCACCTGGTGATTTAGCCCTCAGCAATTGTTCTTTAGGCACTTCGCAATTGGTCCCTTGGCCCTCAGCCACCGGTCCCTTGGCCCTCAGACACCGGTCCCTTGGCCCTCAGCCACCGGTCCCTTGGCCCTCAGACACCGGTCCCTTTAGCCCTCAGACACCAGTCACTTGGCCCTCAGACACCGGTCCCTTGGCCCTCAGACACCGGTCCCTTGGCCCTCAGCCACCAGTCTCTTGGCCCTCAGCCACAGATCGCTTGACGCTCAGCCACTGGTCCCTTGGACCTCAGCCACCAGTCCCTTTGCCCTCAGCCACCAGTCCCTTGGCACTGAGCCACCGGTCCCTTGGCCCTCAGCCACCGGTCCCTTGACTCTCAGCGACGGGACCCTTGGACCTCATCCACCGGTCCCTTGACCTTCAGCCACCAGTCCATTCGCCCTCAGCCACCAGTCCCTTGGCTCTCAGCGACCGGAGCCAAGGCCCTCAGCCACCGGTCCCTTGACCCTCAGCCACCAGTCCCTTGGTCCTCAGCCACCAGTCCCATGGCTCACAGCGACCGGACGCTTGGCCCTCAGCCACCGGTCCCTTGGCCCTCAGCCACCGGGTCCTTGACCCTCAGCCACCAGTCCCTTGGTCCACAGCCAACGGTCCCTTGGCCCTCAGCCACCAGTCCCTTGGACCTCAGCCACCGGTCATTTGGCCCTCAGCCACCGGTCCCTTGACCCACAGCCACCAGTCCCTTGGTTCTCAGCCACCAGTCCCTTGGTCCTCAGCCACCAGTCCCTTGGCCCTCAGCCACCGGTCACTAGGCTCTCAGCCACCGGGTCCTTGACCCTCAGCCACCAGTCCCTTGGCCCTCAGCCACCGGTCCCTTGGCCCTCAGCCACCAGTCCCTTGGACCTCAGCCACAGGTCACTTGGCCCTCAGCCACCGGTCCCTTGACCCTCGGCCACCAGTCCCTTGGTCCTCAGCAACCAGTCCCTTGGCCCTCAGCCACCGGACCCTTGGACCTCAGCCACTGGTCCCTTGGCCCTCAGCCACCGGTCACTTGGCTCTCAGCCACCGCGTCCTTGACCCTCAGCCACCAGTCCCTTGGCCCTCAGCCACCGGATCCTTGACCCTCAGCCACCGGTCACTTGGCTCTCAGCCACCGCGTCCTTGACCCTCAGCCACCAGTCACTTGGCCCTCAGCCACCGGGTCCTTGACCCTCAGCCATCGGTCCCTTGACTCTCAACAACCATTCATTTGGCCATCACAACTTGTCCCTTGGCCCTCAGCTACCGGTCATTTAGCATTTAGCACCTGGTGATTTAGTCCTCAGCAATTGTTCTTTAGGCACTTCGCAATTGGTCCCTTGGCCCTCAGCCACCGGTCCCTTGGCCCTCAGACACCGGTCCCTTGGCCCTCAGCCACCGGTCCATTGGCCCTCAGACACCGGTCCCTTTGGCCCTCAGACACCGGTCACTTGGCCCTCAGACACCGGTCCCTTGGCCCTCAGACACCGGTCCCTTGGCCCTCAGCCACCGGTCCTTTTGGCCCTCAGCCACCGGTCCCTTTGGCCCTCATACACCGGTCCCGTTGGCCCTCAGACACCGGTCACTTGGCCCTCAGACACCGGTCCCTTGGCCCTCAGACACCGGTCCCTTGGCCCTCAGCCACCGGTCCCTTGGAGCTCAGACAACGGACCCTTGGCCCTCAGCCACCAGTCCCTTGTATCTCAGCCACCGGTCACTTCGCTCTCAGCCACCGGGTCCTTGACCCTCAGCCACCAGTCCCTTGGCCCTCAGCCACCGGTCCCTTGACCCTCAGCCACCAGTCCCTTGGCCCTCAGCCACTGGTCCCTTGGCCCTCAGCCGCCGCTACTTTGACCCTGAGCCACCAGTCCCTTGGTCCTCAGCCACCAGTCCCTTGGCTCTCAGCGACCGGACCCTTGACCCTCAGCCACCGGTTCCTTGGCCCTCAGCCACCAGTCAATTGGCTCTCAGCCACCGCGTCCTTGACCCTCAGCCACCAGTCCCTTGACCCTCAGCCACCGGGTCCTTGACCCTCAGCCACCAGTCCCTTGGCCCTCAGCCACCGGGTCCTTGACCTTCAGCCATCGGTCCCTTGACTCTCAGCAACCATTCCTTTGGCCATCACAACTGGTCCCTTGGCCCTCAGCAACCGGTCATTTAGCACTTAGCACCTGGTGATTTAGCCCTCAGCAATTGATCTTTAGACACTTCGCAATTGGTCCCTTGGCCCTCAGCCACCGGTCCCTTGACTCTCAGCCACCGGATCCTTCGCCCTCAGCCACCAGTCCCTTGGCCCTCAGCAACCATTCCTTTGGCCATCACAACTGGTCCCTTGGCCCTCAGCAACCGATCATTTAGCATTTAGCACCTGGAGATTTAGCCCTCAGCAATTGTTCTTTAGGCACTTCGCAATTGGTCCCTTGGCCCTCAGCCACCGGTCCCTTGGCCCTTAGACACCGGTCCCTTGGCCCTCAGCCACCGGTCCCTTTGCACTCAGACACCGGTCCCTTTGGCCCTCAGACACCGGTCACTTAGCCCTCAGACACCGGTCCCTTGGCCCTCAGACACCGGTCCCTTGGCCCTCAGCCACCGGTCCCTTTGGCCCTCCGCCACCGGTCCCTTTGGCCCTCAGCCACCGGTCCCTTGGCCCTCAGACAACGGACCCTTGGCCCTCAGCCACCAGTCCTTTGGACCTCCGCCACCGGTCACCTAGCTCTCAGCAACCGGGTCCTTGACCCTCAGCCACCAGTCCCTTGGCCCTCAGCCACCGGGTCGTTGAAACTCAGCCACCAGTCCCTTGGCCCTCAGCCACCGGTCCCTTGACCCTCAGCCACCAGTCCCTTGGCCCTCAGCCACTGGTCCCTTGGCCCTCAGCCACCGGTCCCTTGACCCTCAGCCACCAGTCCCTTGGTCCGCAGCCACCAGTCCCTTGGCTCTCAGCGACCGGACCCTTGACTCTCAGCCACCGGTCCCTTGGCCCTCAGCCACCAGTCACTTGGCTCTCAGCCACCGCGTCCTTGACCCTCAGCCACCAGTCCCTTGGCCCTCAGCCACCAGTCCCTTGACCCTCAGCCACCGGTCCCTTGGCCCTCAGCCACCAGTCACTTGGCTCTCAGCCACCGGGTCCTTGGCCCTCAGCCACCATTCCCTTGACCCTCAGCCACCGGTCCCTTGGCCCTCAGCCACCAGTCACTTGGCTCTCAGCCACCAGTCCCTTGACCCTCAGCCATCGTTCCCTTGACTCTCAGCAACCATTCCTTTGGCCATCACAACTGGTCCCTTGGCCCTCAGCAACCGGTCATTTAGCACTTAGCACCTGGTGATTTAGCACTCAGCAATTGTTCTTTAGGCACTTCGCAATTGGTCCCTCGGCCCTCAGCCACCGGTCCCTTGACTCTCAGCCACCGGATCCTTCGCCTTCAGCCACCGGTCCCTTGGCTCTCAGCGACCGGACTCTTGGCCCTCAGCGACCGGACCCTTGGCCCTCAGCGACTGGTCCCTTGTCCCTCAGCCACCGGTCCCTTGGCCCTCAGACACTGGTCCCTTGGCCCTCAGACACCGGTCCCTTGGCCCTCAGACACCAGTCCCTTGGCCCTCAGACACCGGTCCCTTGGCCCTCAGACACCGGTCCCTTGGCCCTCAGACACCGGTCCCTTGGCCCTCAGACACCGGTCCCTTGGCCCTCAGCCACATGTCCCTTTGGCCCTCAGCCACAGGTCCCTTTGGCCCTCAGCCACCGGTCCATTTGGCCCTCAGCCACCGGTCCCTTAGGCCCTCAGCCACTGGTCCCTTGGCCCTCAGACACTGGTCCCTTGGCCCTCAGCCACCTGTCCCTTGGCCCTCAGACACCGGTCCCTTGGCCCTCAGCCACCGGTCCCTTGGCCCTCAGCCACCAGTCCCTTGGCCCTCAGCCACCAGTCCCTTGGCCCTCAGCCACCAGTCCCTTGGCCCTCAGCCACCATTCCCTTGGCCATCAGCCACCGGTCCCTTGGCCCTCAGCCACTGGTCCCCTGGCCATCAGCCACCATTCCCTTGGCCATCAGCCACCGGTCCCTTGGCCCTCAGCCACCCGTCCCTTGGCACTGAGCAACCGGTCCCTTGGCCCTCAGCCACTGGTCCGTTGACTCTCAACCACCGGTCCCTTGGCCCTCAGCAACCCGTCCCTTGGCCCTCATCCACCGGTCCCTTGGCCCTCAGCCACCGCTCTCTTGGCACTCACAACCAGGTCCTTGGCCCTCAGCCACCGGTCTCTTGGCCCTCACTGACCAGTCCCTTGGCCCTCAGCGACCGGTCCCTTAGCCACCTCGTAATTGACCCCTTGATTTCTACCATATCCAGTCCCCTCAAAATTTTATACACCACATTGAGATCTCCCCGCAACCTCCTCTGTTCCAAGGAAAGCAAACCCAACTGTCCATTCTGTCCTGATAGCTAAGAGTCTCCATTCCAGGAAGTATCCTCGTAATTCTCCTCTGCACCTTTTCTAGTGCAATCATGTCCTTCCTGGAATACGGCGACCAGAACTGCACGCAGTATTCCAGCTGAGGTCTAAGCAGTGTATTATACAATTTAAACATAATCTCCCTGCTCCTGTATCCTATGCCTTGGCCAATAAAGGCAAGTGTTGTGTATACCTTCTTAACTATCTTATCCACCTGGCCTGCTACCTTCAGGGATCTGTGGCCAAACACTCCAAGTTCCCTTTGTTAATCTAAACTTCTACGTTGCCAATCGTTTAACGTGCATAAATTTCCTTATTAGCCCTCCCCAAGTGCATTACCTCACACTTCTCCGAATTAAATCCGGTTGCGTCATAAATACACCAATAAAAAACTGTTCCTTTAGATGGTGGAATCGTGTGATACCACATGATTTATTTTATGTGACGGCTTTCAAACCCTCTCCAGCTTCCGTGGGGTGTGAGGCAGCCATGAGTAGCAGCATTTCCTATCAGCGCCCATAACCCGCTCGCTTCTGCAGCCTGTTGCCACTGATCTACAAATAATTCAATTGCAGAGATAGGGCGCAAAGAATCATCAGAGAGAGCTGCATGGGCTCAAACACTAAACCAGAGGGACAGGATCAGTGGGACAGTTAATGTTCTGGGGCATGGTCATCGGTCAGAGCTGCAAACACATCAGTGCAAGATGGAGAGAACATTTTTCCTCTGGAGGAAAGGTCCAGCTCAGTGGGTATTGATCCTGCAGGGAGAAATGATTGATAGTTACTTTGTAATCACCACAAATTCACGGCAGATCACGACGAACCACAGCCTCAGACCGAGGAGGCAGAGGTATATGGGGTGCACACATTTACCACAAAGTGTCCCCCGATAATGCTTAAATTTGAATTAAATGGACTCCCGGTGTGAATGGAGCTGGACACGGGCGCGAGCCAGTCCATTATGAGCAAAATAACTTGAAATAAATTGTGGTGCAGCAAGGCCTCAAGGACAGTCTTGTCTCCCATTCGCATGAAACTGAGAACTTACACAAATGAACTGATTCCCGTAATCCGTAGTGCTACTGTAAAGTTATCCTCCGGTGGAGCGGTGCAAAAGCTACCACTCTGTGTATTACCGGGCAATGGCCCCACGCTGTTCGGCAGGAGCTGGCTGGCAAAGATACACTGGAACTGGGATCACGTCCGAGCGCTCTCATCCACTGAAGACACTTCGTGTGTCCAGGTCTTAAACAAGTTCCCTTCGCTGTTCAAACTAGGCATCGGGAAGTTCCAAGGAGCAAAAGTAGAGATCCATCTAAGTCCGGGTGCGCGACCCATCCATCACGAGGCGAGAGCAGTATCGTACATGATGAGAGAAAGAATAGAGATCAAGCTGGACTGCTGCAATGAGAGGGCATCATTTCGCCAATCGAATTCAATTAGTCCGATTGTTCCAGTCCTCAAGGGAGATAGCACCATCAGAATTTGTGGCGATTACAAAATAATTATAAATCGCTTCTCCCTACAGGATCAATAGCCACTACCAAAAGCTGACGTCCTTTTTGCGAAGATGGTGGGAGGAAAGACGTGCACGAATCTGGACTTGACCTCGGACTACATGATGCAGGAGTTGGAGGAATCATCGAAGGGCCTCACCTGCATCAACACGCACAAAAGTCATTTCATTTACACAGATGCCCATTTGGGATTCGATCAGCCACTGCGATATTACAGAGAAACATTGAAAGCTTCCTGAAGTCAGTCCCACGCACGGTGGTCTTCCAGGACGGCATATTGGTTACAGGTCGGGACATAGTCGAGCATCTGTAGAACATGGAGGAGGTTCTTAATCGACTCAACTGCGTGGGGCTCAGGTTAAAACGCTCGAAGTGCAATTTCCTGGTGCCTGAGGTGTAGTTCCTGGGGAGAAGAATCGAGGTGGATGGCATCAGGCCCACCGATTCGAAGATTGAGGCAATCGAGAACACACCGAGGCCACAGAACATGATGGAGCTGCTGTAGTTTCTAAGACTCCTGAACTACTTTGGCAACATATTACCGGGTCATAGAGGTTCACAGCATGGAAGGAGGCCATTTCAGCCCGTCGTGTCCGTGCCGGCCAACAAGAGGCTATACAGCCGAATCCCACTTTCCAGCTCTTGGTCCGTAGCCCTGCAGGTTACGGCACTTCAAGTGCCCATTCAAGTACTTTTTTAATGTGGTGAGGGTTTGTGCTTCTATCACCCTTTCAGGCAGTGAGTTCCCGATCCCCTCAACCCTCTGGGTGAAGAAATTTCCCCTCAGATCCCCTCTGAACCTTCGGCCAATTAATTTAAATCTATGCCCTCTGGTTGTTGACCCCTCTGCTAAGGGAAATACGCCCTTACTATCCACTGTATCTAGGCCCCTCAAAATTGTATACACCTCAATGAGGTCTCCCCTCAGCCTCCTCTGTTCCAAAGAAAACAAACCCAGCCTATCCAATCTGTCCTCATAGCTAAGATTTTCCATTTCCGGCAACATCCTCATAAATCTCCTCTGTACCCTTTCCAGTGCAATCACATCCTTCCTATAATGTGGTGACCAAACTGCACGCAGTACTCCAGCTGTGGCCTAGCCAGTGTTTTAAAAATTTCAAGCATAACCCCCCCTGCTCTTATATTCTATGCCTGGACTAATAAAGGTAAGCATTCCGTATGCCTTCTTAACCACTGGAGTTCAGAAGAATGAGAGGGGACCTCATAGAAACGTTTAAAATTCTGACGGGTTTAGACAGGTTAGATGCAGGAAGAATGTTCCCAATGTTGGGGAAGTCCAGAACCAGGGGTCACAGTCTAAGGATAAGGGGTAAGCCATTTAGGACCGAGATGAGGAGAAACTTCTTCACCCAGAGAGTGGTGAACCTGTGGAATTCTCTACCACAGAAAGTAGTTGAGGCCAATTCACTTAATATATTCAAAAGGGAGTTAGATGAAGTCCTTACTACTCGGGGATCAAGGGGTATGGTGAGAAAGCAGGAAGGGGGTACTGAAGTTTCATGTTCAGCAATGAACTCATTGAATGGCGGTGCAGGATAGAAGGGCCGAATGGCCTGCTCCTGCACCTATTTTCTATGTTTCTATGTTATCTACCTGGCCTGCTACCTTCAGGGATCTGTGGATATGCACTCAAAGGTCACTTTGTTCATCTCCGCTTCTCAGTGTCCTACCATTTAATGTGTATTTTCTTTCCTTGTTAGCCCTCCTCAAATGCATTTCCTCACACTTCTGTGGATTAAATTCCATCGGCCACTGTTGTGCCCACCTGACCAGTTGATTGATATCTTCCTGCCGTCTGCAGCTTTCTTCTTCATTATCAAACACACAGCCAATTTTAGTATCATCTGCAAACTTCTTAATCATATCTCCTATATTCAAGTCTAGATATTGATATATACCAGAAAAAGCAAGGGTCCTAGTACTGAGCCCTGTGGAACCCTACTGGAAACATCCATCGACCATTCCCGTTTGCTTCCTGCCTAATCTTGGATCCAATTTGCCACTTTGCCTCGGATACCATGGGCTTTTACTTTCGTGACCAGTCTGCCATGTGGGACCTTATCAATAGCTTTGCTAAAACCCATATACACTACATCATACGCACTGCCCTCATCGATCCTCCTGGTTACCTCCTCAAAAAATTCAATCAAGTTAGTCAGATATGATCTCCCTTAACAAATCCCTGCTGACTGTTCTCAATTGTCCTTGATTCATCATGTCCTTCAGGAATTTTTCCAATAATTTTCCCACCACTGAGGTTAGGCTGTCTGGCCTGTAATTACTCAGTAATTATTCGGTCTATCCCTTTCTCCCTTCTTAAACATATTAGCAGTCCTCCAAGGGCAACCTGAATGCTCAGCCTGCACATGGACAGAAAAACATGATTTTATCAAACTTGTATTAAAAGGATTTGAGCACACAATCTAGGTCGACATTCAATGCAGTACTGAAGGAGTCCATTCCTGACCGCACCGTGATTCAGTGTCGCAAATGGCTCAACGACATAATTAGCCTCATAAAAGTAAGTAAGGGTCTCAGCACATTGTTCGAACCACTGCATGCCTTACTGCATGAATGAGACAAATGGGTATGGGGCAAAAGCCAAGAAAATGCCTTTGGAAAAGCTAGAAAATTGTTATGCTCAAACAAATTGCTTGTGTTGTATGATCCATGTAGCGTTTGGGCAGAGCATGTGATGTGTCATCATATGGCGTCGGTTGTGTATTGCAACAAGCGAATGATTTTGGGAAATTGCAACCGGTTGCTTATGCATCCAGGAGTCTGTCTAAGGCTGAGGGAGCCTACAGCATGCTTGAAAAAGAATCGTTAGCATGTGTTTATGGGGTAAAGAAAATGCAATAATATCTGTTTGGGCTCAAATTTGAATTGGAAGCTGACAATAAGCCACTGATAACCTTTTTTTCTGAAAGTAAGGGGATAAATATGAACGCATTGGCCCGCATTCTGAGATGGGCGCTCACATTATCCGCATACAACTATGCCATCCGCCACAGGCTTGGCAGGGAAAACCGTGCCGAGCTCTCAGTAGGCTGCCATTGCCCACCACGGGGGTGGAAATGGTGCAGCCCGCAGATTTAGCCATGGTGATGGAAGCATTTGAGAGTGAGCAATCACCTGTCACAGCCCAACAGATTAGAACCAGGATGAGCCAGGACCCCTTACTGTCCTAGGAAAAAATTGTGTGCTTCACGGGTGCTGGTCTAGTGTCCCATTGTAAATGCAGGAAGAGATAAAGCCGTACCAGCCCCGCAAAGATGAAATGTCTCTACAGGCAGACTGCCTCCTTTTGGGTAATCAGGTAGTGGTCCTTCATCAATGATCTCAACAGTATTCACCCAGGCACTGTAATGATGAAAGCGATAGACTGATCCCACGTGTGGTGGCCCGGTATCGATGTGAACTTAGAGACCTGCGTGCACAAATGTAACACATGCTCACAGTTAAGCAATGCACCCAGGGAGGAGCCACTAAGATTATGATCTTGGCTCTCCAAGCTGTATTCCAGGGTCCATGTCGACTATGCAGGCCCGTTGTTGATAAAATGTTCCTAGTGGTTGTAGATGCATACTCCAAATGGATTGAATGTGAGATAATGTCGGCAAGCATGTCCGCTGCCACCACTGAAAGCCTGTCGGCCATGTTTGCCACGCACGGCCTGCCTGATGTCCTTGTGAGTGACAATTGGCCGTGTTCACCCGTGCCGAGTTCAAAGAGTTCATGATCCATAATGGGATAAAAACATGTAACATCTGCCCCGTTCAAAACAGCAGAGAGAGCAGTGCAAACTATCAAGCAGGGCTTGAAGAGGGTAACTGAAGGCTCACTGCAGACTCGCCTATCCCATATCATGATTAGCTACCACACGAGACCCCATTCGCTCACTGGGATTCCACCCGCTGAAAGGCTCATGAAAAGTGCACTTAACACAAGTCTCTTGTTAGTCTACCCTGGCCTACGTCAATAGGTAGAGAGCAGGCGGCTTCAACAAAGTACATATGATGATAGCGCAAATGTGTCACGCGAAATTGAAATGAATGATCCAGTATTTGTGTTGATCTATGGACAAGGTCCCAAGTGGCTTCCCGGTATTGTCGTGGCCAAAGAGGGGAGCAGGGTGTCTCGCGTCAAACTTTCAAATGGACTCATTCACCGGAAACACTTGGACCAAATGAAACTCAGATTCACGGACAATCCTCAACAACCCATATTGGACCCTACCTTCTGTGACCCCACAACATACACACCAGTGGGAAATGACACCGCGGTTGGCCACGAAGCAGAACCCATCACCCGCAGCAGCCCAGCAGGACTCACCACACCAGGCAACCCAGCAAGGCCAGCTGCACAGTAGCCCAGCGAGGGCCCAACAAATGACGCAACAAAACCAGCATTTACACCGAGTCGATCAACCAGAGAAAGAAAGGCCGCAGATCGAATCAACTTCTAAATAGTTACACTATTAATTTTGGGGGGAGTTTTATTATATCTGCAAATCTTTAAATACCTTGTATAGCCACCAGAGGGCACATCCCATGGAGTCCCAAGGTTCCACAATCCCTTGGGAGCACCTGTACTTAAGGAGGCCTCACAGGCTGGAGAGGCACTCTGGTGACCTGTAATAAAAGACTACGGTCACACTTTACTTTGAGCTCACAGTATCTAGTCAGACCCTGCATTGATGCATAATACCAAGGGCCAAGAGACCGGTTGCCGATGGCCAGGTGACCAGTTGGCAATGGCCAACTCACTGGTTGCTGAGGGCCAAGGGACCGGTTGCTAAGGGCGAAGAGAATGGTTGCTTAGGAACAAAGGAACGGAGGTTGAGCGCCATTGGACCGGTTGCTTCGGGCCAAGGTGCCCGTTGTTAAGGCCAAGTTGATGAGCGGCAAGGTTCCAGTTGCTAACGGTCAATTGTTTATTGCTAACAGCCAACGTACTGGTTGCTAAGGGTTTTGTAACCCATTGCTGATGGCCAAGGTACCAGTTGCTAAGAGCCAACGGTCCCGTTGCTATGGGCCAAGTGTCGATTGCTGTGGGCCAAGCCACCATTTGCGAAGGGCCAAGGTACTGGTTACTTCGCGGAAAGGGCCATTTTTTAAGGGCCAAGACACCGGTTGCTATGGGCCAAGTGTCCGGCTGTTAAGCACCAAGTGACTGGTGGCTGACAGCGAAGGGGCCAGTGGTCGAAGGCGAAGGGGCTGGTGGCGGAGGGCCAAGGGGCTGGTGGCCGGGGCCGAGAGACAGGTTTTCAAGGGCCTTGAGAACAGTAGCTGAGGGCCTTGGAAACAGTTCCCTAGGGACTTGGCAACGGATGTCAAGGGCCACGGGACTGGTGGCTGAGGGCCAAGTTTCTGAGGGCCAAAGGACCTGTGGCTAATGGGCCTGTTGCTGACGGCCAAGGGTCGGGTGCTGGGCTGCAAGGATCCGGTTGCTGAGCGTCAAGGGACCGGTGGCTAAGGATCAAGGGGCCGGTGGCTGAGGGCCAAGGACCCAGTGGCTGAGGGCCAAGGGACTGGTGGCTAAAGGCCAAGGACCCAGTGGCTGAGGGTAAAGGAACTGGTAGCTGAGGATCAAGGGGCCGGTGGCTGAGGGCCATGGACCCTTTGGCTGAGGGTCAAGGGACCGGTGGCTGAGGGCCAAGGGATCGGTGGCTGAGGGCCAAGGACCCAGTGGCTGAGGGCCAAGGGACTGGTGGCTGAAGGCCAAGGGCCCGTTCCTCAGGTCCAAGTGACTGGTTGCTAATGGCCAAATGACCGGTTGCCAATGACCAACTGACTGGTTAATCAGGGCAAAAGGCCGGAGGCTGAGGGCCAAGGGATTGGTGGTTAATGGCCATGTGACCAGTGGCTGAGGGTCAAGGGACTGGTGGCTGAGCTTCAAGGAAGCGGTGGCTGAGTGTCAAGGGACTGGTGGCTGAGGGCCAAGGGAGCGGTGGCTGAGGGCCAAGCGACTGGTTGCTGAGGGCCAAGGGACCGGTGGCTGAGGGCCAAGGGACCGGTGGCTGAGGGTCAAGGGACCGGTGGCTGAGGGCCAAGCGACTGGTTGCTGAGGGCCAAGGGACCGGTGACTAATGGCCAAGGGACCGGTGGCTGAGGGCCAAGCGACTGGTTGCTGAGGGCCAAGGGACCGGTGGCTGATGGCCAAGGGACCGGTGGCTGAGGGCCAAGGGACCGGTGGCTGAGGGCCAAGGGACCGGTGGCTGAGGGCCAAGCGACTGGCTGCTGAGGGCCAAGGGACCGGTGGCTGAGGGCCAAGGGACCGGTGGCTGAGGGCCAAGGGACCGGTGGCTGAGGGCCAAGGGACCGGTGGCTGAGGGCCAAGGGACCGGTGGCTGAGGGCCAAGGGACCGGTGGCTGAGTGTCAAGAGACCGGTGGCTGAGTGTCACGAGACTGGTGGCTGAGTGTCAAGAGACCGGTGGCTGAGGGCCAAGCGACTGGTGGCTGAGGGCCAAGCGACTGGTAGCTGAGAGCCAAGCGACTGGTGGCTGAGGGCCAAGCGACTGGTGGCTGAGGGCCAAGCGACTGGTGGCTGAGGGCCAAGCGACTGGTGGCTGAGGGCCAAGCGACTGGTGGCTGAGAGCCAAGCGACTGGTGGCTGAGGGCCAAGGGACCGGTGGCTGAGGGCCAAGGGACCGGTGGCTGATGGCCAAGGGACCGGTGGCTGATGGCCAAGGGACCGATGGCTGAGGGCCAAGGGACCGGTGGCTGAGGGCCAAGGGACTGGTGGCTGAGTGTCACGAGACTGGTGGCTGAGAGCCAAGCGACTGGTGGCTGAGGGCCAAGGGACTGGTGGCTGAGGGCCAAGCGACTGGTGGCTGAGAGCCAAGGGACCGGTGGCTGAGTGTCAAGAGACCGGTGGCTGAGGGCCAAGGGACCGGTGGCTGAGGGCCAAGGGACCGGTGGCTGAGGGCCAAGGGACCGGTGGCTGAGGGCCAAGCGACTGGTGGCTGAGAGCCAAGGGTCTAGTCACTGATGACCAAGGGACCGGTGGCTGAGGGCCAAGGGACCGGTGGCTGAGGGCCAAGGGACCGGTGGCTGAGTGTCAAGAGACCGGTGGCTGAGTGTCACGAGACTGGTGGCTGAGTATCAAGAGACCGGTGGCTGAGGGCCAAGCGACTGGTGGCTGAGGGCCAAGCGACTGGTGGCTGAGGGCCAAGGGACCGGTGGCTGAGGGCCAAGCGACTGGTGGCTGAGGGCCAAGGGACCGGTGGCTGAGGGCCAAGCGACTGGTGGCTGAGGGCCAAGGGACCGGTGGCTGAGGGCCAAGCGACTGGTGGCTGAGGGCCAAGGGTCTAGTCACTGATGACCAAGGGACCGGTGGCTGAGTGTCACGAGACTGGTGGCTGAGTGTCAAGACACCGGTGGCTGAGGGCCAAGGGACCGGTGACTAATGGCCAAGGGACCAGTGGCTGAGGGCCAAGGGACCGGTGGCTGAGGGCCAAGGGTCTAGTCACTGAGGACCAAGGGACCGGTGGCTGAGGCTGTGCCCCCTAGTTCTAGTCTCTCCGACCAGTGGAAACAACCTCTCTGCCTCTATCTTGTCTATCCCTTTCATTATTTTAAATGTTTCTATAAGATTATCCCTCATCCTTCTGAATTCCAACGAGTAAAGACCCAGTCTACTCAATCAATCATCATAAGGTAACCCCTCATCTCCGGAATCAGCCTAGTGAATCGTCTCTGTACCCCCTCCAAAGCTCGTATATCCTTCCTTCAGTAAGGTGACCAAAACTGCACGCAGTACTCCAGGTGCGGCCTCACCAATACCCTGCACAGTTGCAGGAGGACCTCCCTGCTTTTTTACTCCATCCCTCTCGCAATGAAGGCCAACATTCCATTTGCCTTCCTGATTACCTGCTGCACCTGCAAACTAACCTTTTGGGATTCATAGAAACATAGAAAATAGGTGCAGGAGTAGGCCATTCGGCCCTTCTAGCCTGCACCGCCATTCAATGAGTTCATGGCTGAACATGAAACTTCAGTACCCCATTCCTGCTTTCTCGCCATACCCCTTGATCCCCCTAGCAGTAAGGACCTCATCTAACTCCTTTTTGAATATATTTAGTGAATTGGCCTCAACAACTTTCTGTGGTAGAGAATTCCACAGGTTCACCACTCTCTGGGTGAAGAAGTTCCTCCGCATCTCGGTCCTAAATGGCTTACCCCTTATCCTTAGACTGTGACCCCTGGTTCTGGACTTCCCCAACATTGGGAACATTCTTCCTGCATCTAACCTGTCTAACCCCGTCAGAATTTTATATGTTTCTATGAGGTCCCCTCTCATTCTTCTGAACTCCAGTGAATACAAGCCCAGTTGATCCAGTCTTTCTTGATAGGTCAGTCCCGCCATCCCGGGAATCAGTCTGGTGAACCTTCGCTGCACTCCCTCAATAGCAAGAATGTCCTTCCTCAGGTTAGGAGACCAAAACTGTACACAATACTCCAGGTGTGGCCTCACCAATGCCCTGTACAACTGTAGCAACACCTCCCTGCCCCTGTACTCAAATCCCCTTGCTATGAAGGCCAACATGCCATTTGCTTTCTTAACCGCCTGCTGCACCTGCATGCCAACCTTCAATGACTGATGTACCATGACACCCAGGTCTCATTGCACCTCCCCTTTTCCTAATCTGTCACCATTCAGATAATAGTCTGTCTCTCTGTTTTTACCACCAAAGTGGATAACCTCACATTTATCCACATTATACTTCATCTGCCATGCATTTGCCCACTCACCTAACCTATCCAAGTCGCTCTGCAGCCTCACAGCATCCTCCTCGCAGCTCACACTGCCACCCAACTTAGTGTCATCCGCAAATTTGGAGATACTACATTTAATCCCCTCATCTAAATCATTAATGTACAGTGTAAACAGCTGGGGCCCCAGCACAGAACCTTGCGGTACCCCACTAGTCACTGCCTGCCATTCTGAAAAGTACCCATTTACTCCTACTCTTTTCTTCCTGTCTGACAACCAGTTGTCAATCCATGTCAGTACACTACCCCCAATCCCATGTGCTCTAACTTTGCACATCAATCTCTTGTGTGGGACCTTGTCGAACGCCTTCTGAAAGTCCAAATATACCACATCAACTGGTTCTCCCTTATCCACTCTACTGGAAACATCCTCAAAAAATTCCAGAAGATTTGTCAAGCATGATTTCCCTTTCACAAATCCATGCTGACTTGGACCTATCATGTCACCTCTTTCCAAATGCACTGCTATGACATCCTTAATAATTGATTCCATCATTTTACCCACTACCGATGTCAGGCTGACCGGTCTATAATTCCCTGTTTTCTCTCTCCCTCCTTTTTTAAAAAGTGGGGTTACATTGGCTACCCTTCACTCCATAGGAACTGATCCAGAGTCAATGGAATGTTGGAAAATGACTGTCAACGCATCCACTATTTCCAAGGCCACCTCCTTAAGTACTCTGGGATGCAGTCCATCAGGCCCTGGCGATTTATCGGCCTTCAATCCCATCAATTTCCCCAACACAATTTCCCGGCTAATAAGGATTTCCCTCAGTTCCTCCTCCTTACTAGACCCCCCGACCCCTTTTATAACCGGAAGGTTGTTCGTGTCCTCCTTCGTGAATACCGAACCAAAGTACTTGTTCAATTGGTCCGCCATTTCTTTGTTCCCCGTTATGACTTCCCCTGATTCTGACTGTAGGGGACCTACATTTGTCTTTACTAACCTTTTTCTCTTTACATATCTATAGAAACTTTTGCAATCCGTCTTAATGTTCCCTGCAAGCTTCTTCTCATACTCCATTTTCCCTGCCCTAATCAAACCCTTTGTCCTCCTCTGCTGAGTTCTAAATTTCTCCCAGTCCCAAGGTTCGCTGCTATTTCTGGCCAATTTGTATGCCACTTCCTTGGCTTTAATACTATCCCTGATTTCCCTTGATAGCCACGGTTGAGCCACCTTCCCTTTTTTATTTCTATGCCAGACAGGAATGTACAATTGTTGTAGTTCATCCATGCGGTCTCTAAATGTCTGCCATTGCCCATCCACAGTCAACCCCTTAAGTATCATTCGCCAATCCATCTCAGCCAATTCACGCCTCATACCTTCAAAGTTAGCCTTCTTTAAGTTCTGGACCATGGTCTCTGAATTAACTGTTTCATTCTCCATCCTAATGCAGAATTCCACCATATTATGGTCACTCTTCCCCAAGGGGCCTCGCACAACGAGATTGCTAATTAATCCTTTCTCATTACATAACACCCAGTCTAAGATGGCCTCCCCCCTAGTTGGTTCCTCGACATATTGGTCTAAAAAACCATCCCTTATGCACTCCAGAAAATCCTCCTCCACCGTATTGCTTCCAGTTTGGTTAGCCCAATCTATGTGCATATTAAAGTCACCCATTATAACTGCTGCACCTTTATTGCACGCACCCCTAATTTCCTGTTTGATGCCCTCCCCAACATCACTACTACTGTTTGGAGGTCTGTACACAACTCCCACTAACGTTTTTTGCCCTTTGGTGTTCTGCAGCTCTACCCATATAGATTCCACATCATCCAAGCTAATGTCCTTCCTAACTATTGCCTTAATCTCCTCCTTAACCAGCAATGCTACCCCACCTCCTTTTCCTTTTATTCTATCCTTCCTGAATGTTGAATACCCCTGGATGTTGAGTTCCCAGCCCTGCTCATCCTGGAGCCACGTCTCCGTAATCCCAATGACATCATATTTGTTAACATCTATTTGCACAGTTAATTCATCCACCTTATTGCGGATACTCCTTGCATTCAGACACAAAGCCTTTAGGCTTGTTTTTTTAACACCCTCTGTCCTTTTAGAATTTTGCTGTACAATGGCCCTTTTTGTTCTTTGCCTTGGGTTTCTCTGCCCTCCACTTTTCCTCATCTCCTTTCTGTCTTTTGTTTTTGCCTCCTTTTTGTTTCCCTCTATCTCCCTGCATTGGTTCCCATCCCCCTGCCATATTAGTTTAACTCCTCCCCAACAGCACTAGCAAACACTCCCCCGAGGACATTGGTTCCGATTCTGCCCAGGTGCAGACCATCCGGATTGTACTGGTCCCACCTCCCCCAGAACCGGTTCCAATGCCCCAGGAATTTGAATCCCTCCCTGCTGCACCATTGCTCAAGCCACGTATTCATCTGAGCTATCCTGCGATTCCTACTCTGACTAGCACGTGGCACTGGTAGCAATCCCGAGATTACTACTTAAAGACCCCCAGGTCCCTCTGCACCGCAGCATGTTGTAATTTCTCCCCATTCAAATAATATTCCCTTTTCTGTTTTTTTCCCCAAGGTGGATGACCTCACACTTTTCGACATTGTATTCCATCTGCCAAACCTTAGCCCATTCGCTTAACCTATCTAAATCTCTTTGCAGCCTCTCTGTGTCCTCTACACAACCCGCTTTCCCACTAATCTTTGTGTCATCTGCAAATTTTGTTACACTACACTCTGTCCCTTCTTCCAGGTCATCTATGTATATTGTAAACAGTTGTGGTCCCAGCACCGATCCCTGTGGCACACCACTAACCACCGATTTCCAACCCGAAAAGGACCCATTTATTCCGACACTCTGCTTTCTGTTAGCCAGCCAATTCTCGATCCATGCTAATACATTTCCTCTGATTCCGTGTACCTTTCGCTTCTGCAGTAACCTTTTGTGTGGCACCTTATCGAATGCCTTTTGGAAATCTAAATACACCACATCCATCGGTACACCTCTATCCAACATGCTCATTACATCCTCAAAGAATTCCAGTAAATTAGTTAAACATGATTTCCCCTTCATGAATCCATGCTGAGTCTGCGTGATTGCACTATTCCTATCTAGATGTCCCACTATTTCTTCCTTAATGATAGCTTCAAGCATTTTCCCCACTACAGATGTCACACTAACCAGCTTATAGTTGTCTGACCCCTTTTTTAAACAGAGGCGTTACATTAGCTGCTTTCCAATCCGCTGGTACCTCCCCAAAATCCAGAGAATTTCGGTAGATTATAACGAATGCTTCTGCTATATCTTCCGCCATCTCTTTTAATACCCTGGGATGCATTTCATCAGGACCAGGGGACTTGTCTACCTTGAGTCCCATTCGTCTGTCCAGCACTAGTGATTTTCTCAAGGTCCTCCCGTCCCACATTCCCGTGACCCGCAATTTTTGGCATGGGTTTTGTGTCATCCGCTGTGAAGACCGAAGCAAAATAATTGTTTAAGGTCAGGGCAAAGGGACCAGTGGCTGAGGGCGAAGAGACCGGTTGGTAAGTAGCAAGTGTTGGCTGTTAACGGCAAATGGGCCAGTTGCTAAAGGCCAAGGGACTGGTTGCTATGCACCAATGGACTGATTGCTAAGGGCCAAGGGACCGCCTACTAAGGGCCAAGGGACTGGTTGCTAAGGGCCAAGGGACTGGTTGCTAAGGGCCAAGGGACTGGTTGATAAGGGCAAAACAACCGGTGACTGAGGGCTAAGGATTAGGCGGCTGAGTGTCTCGGGACTTGTCACTGAGGGCCAAAGCACAGGATGGTAAAGACCTAATGTTGGTTGCTGTGGGCCAAGGAACCAGTTGCTAAGGCCGAAAAGACTGGTGGTTCAGGTCGAAGGGACCGGTGGCTGAGGGCCTTGGCACTGGTGACAGAGAGCCAAACAACCGGTTGCCAAGGGCCTACAGACTGGTTGCTAAGGGCCAACAGAACAGTTGCTAAGTGCCAAAAGCCAGGTTGCTAAGGGCCAAGGGACCGGTTGGTAAAGGCCAATGGACCTTTTGTTAAGGGGCAAGTACCTTGCTGCTTAGAGTGAAATGACTGGTGGCTGAGGGCTAAGGATCAGGTGGCTGAGCGTGAAGTGACTGGTGGCTGAGGGCCAAGTGCCTTGCTGCTAAGAACAAAACAACCGGTGGCTGAGAGCTGAGGTCCGGTTGCTCAGGGTGAAGAAACCAGTGGCTTAGGGCGAAGAGACTGGTTGCTAAGTGGCAAATGTTGGCTGCTAATGGCCAACGGACCGGTTGCTTAGCGGCAAGAGACCGGTTGCTAATGGCCAAAGGACCAGTTGGTAATGGCCAAGGGATCGGTTGCTAATGGCCAAAGGACAGGTTGCTTAGAGGCAAGAGACCGGTTGCTAATAGAGAAAGGATCGGTTGCTAATGGCCAAAGGACCAGTTGGTAATGGCCAAGGGATCGGTTGCTAATGGCCAAAGGACCAGTTGGTAATGGCCAAGGGAACGGTTGCTAATGGCCAAAGGACCAGTTGGTAATGGCCAAGGGATCGGTTGCTAATGGCCAAGGGATCGGTTGCTAATGGCCAAGGGATCGGTTGCTTAGCGGCAAGAGACCGGTTGCTAATGGCGAAAGGATCGGTTGCTAATGGCCAAAGGACCAGTTGGTAATGGCCAAGGGAACGGTTGCTAATGGCCAAAGGACAGGTTGCTTAGAGGCAAGGGATCGGTTGCTACTGGCCAAGGGATCGGTTGCTAATGGCCAAGGGATCGGTTGCTTAGCGGCAAGAGACCGGTTGCTAATGGCGAAAGGACCGGTTGCTAATGGCCAAGGGACCGGTTGCTTAGCGGCAAGAGACCGGTTGCTCATGGCCAAAGGACCGGTTGCTTAGTGGCAAGAGACCAGTTGCTCATGGCCAAAGGACCGGTTGCTCATGGCCAAAGGACCGGTTGCTTAGCGGCAAGAGACTGGTTGCTAATGGCCAAAGGACCGGTGCTAATTGCCAAGGGACCGGTTGCTTAGCTGCAAGAGACCGGTTGCTCATGGCCAAAGGACCGGTTGCTTAGTGGCAAGAGACCAGTTGCTCATGGCCAAAGGACTGGTTGCTTAGTGGCAAGAGACCAGTTGCTAATGGCCAAGGGACCGGTTGCTTAGCAGCAAGAGACCGGTTGCTAATGGCGAAAGGACCGGTTGCTAATGGCCAAAGGACCGGTTGCTTAGTGGCAAGAGACCAGTTGCTAATGGCCAAGGGACCGGTTGCTTAGCAGCAAGAGACCGGTTGCTAATGGCGAAAGGACCGGTTGCTAATGGCCAAGGGACCGGTTGCTTAGCGGCAAGAGACTGGTTGCTAATGGCGAAAGGACCGGTGCTAATTGCCAAGGGACCGGTTGCTTAGCGGCAAGAGACTGGTTGCTAATGGCCAAAGGACCGGTGCTAATTGCCAAGGGACCGGTTGCTTAGCGGCAAGAGACTGGTTGCTAATGGCCAAGAGACCGGTTGCTTAGCTGCAAGAGACCGGTTGCTAATGGCCAAGAGACCAGTTGCTAATGGCCAAAGGACCGGTTGCTTAGCTGCAAGAGACCGGTTGCTAATGGCCAAGAGACCGGTTGCTAATGGCCAAGAGACCAGTTGCTAATGGCCAAATGACCGGTTGCTTAGCTGCAAGAGACCGGTTGCTAATGGCCAAGAGACCGGTTGCTAATGGCCAAAGGACCGGTTGCTTAGTGGCAAGAGACCAGTTGCTCATGGCCAAAGGACCGGTTGCTTAGTGGCAAGAGACCAGTTGCTCATGGCCAAAGGACCGGTTGCTTAGTGGCAAGAGACCAGTTGCTAATGGCCAAGAGACCGGTTGCTAATGGCCAAAGGACCGGTTGCTTAGCTGCAAGAGACCGGTTGCTAATGGCCAAGAGACCGGTTGCTAATGGCCAAGAGACCGGTTGCTAATGGCCAAAGGACCGGTTGCTTAGTGGCAAGAGACCAGTTGCTCATGGCCAAAGGACCGGTTGCTTAGTGGCAAGAGACCAGTTGCTCATGGCCAAAGGACCGGTTGCTTAGTGGCAAGAGACCAGTTGCTAATGGCCAAGAGACCGGTTGCTAATGGCCAAAGGACCGGTTGCTTAGCTGCAAGAGACCGGTTGCTAATGGCCAAGAGACCGGTTGCTTAGCTGCAAGAGACCGGTTGCTCATGGCCAAAGGACCGGTTGCTAATGGCCAAGGGACCGGTTGCTCAGCGGCAAGAGACCAGTTGCTAATGGCCAAAGGACCGGTTGCTTAGCAGCAAGAGACCGGTTGCTAATGGCGAAAGGACCGGTTGCTAATGGCCAAGGGACCGGTTGCTAATGGCCATGGGACCGGTTGCTAAGTGCCAATGGACTAGTTACTAAGTGCCAATGGACTAGTTACTAAGTGCCAAGAGACCGGATGCTAAGGGCCAAGGGACTTGTTGCTAAGGGCTAAGGGACTGGTTGCAAAGGGCCAAGGGACTAGTGGCTAAGTGCTAAGGAACTGGTTACTAAGGGCTAAGGGACTCATTGCTCAGGGCGAAGGGACTGGTTGCTAAGGGCCAAAGGACTGGTTGCTAAGGGCCAAAGGACTGGTTGTAAGGGCTAAGGGACTGGTGGCTGAGGGCCAAAGCACCGGTTGCTCAAAGACAAGTGACCGGTTGCTAAGTGCGAAGGGACTGGTTGCTAAGGGCCAAGCAATTGGTTCCCTAGGGCCAAGCTACTTGTTGCTTGGGCAAGGCATCGGTTCATTAGGGCAAGGGACCATTTGATTTGGGCAAGGGACTGGTTCCTTCGGGCCAAAGGACCGGTTCCTTAGGACCAAGGACTGGTTCCTTAGGTCCAAGGTTCCGGTGGCTGAGGGCCAAGCGACTGGTTGCTCAGTACAAAGAGATTTGTTGCTCAGGGCCAAGGGACTCGTTCCTTCGGGCAAAGGGACTGGTTGCTCAGCACCAAGGGACCAGTTGCTAAGGGCAAACGGAAACGTTGCTCAGGGTGAAGTGACCCGTTGCTCAGGGCCAAGGGACTGGTTGCTAAGGGCCAAATGACCAGTTGCTTGTGGCCAAGGGACGAGTGGCTGAGGGCCAAAGGGACCAATGGCTGAGGGTCAAAGGGGCCGGTGGTTGAGAGCCAAAGGACCGGTGGTTGACGGCCAAGTGACTGTTGGCTGAGGGCCAAGGGACCAGTGGCTGAGGGCCAAAGGGACCGGTGGCTGAGGGCCAAAGGGACCAGTGGCTGAGGGCCAAAGGGACCAGTGGCTGAGGGCCAAAGGGACCGGTGGTTGAGAGCCAAAGGGACCGGTGGCTGAGGGCCAAAGGGACCAGTGGCTGAGGGCCAAAGGGACCAATGGCTGAGGGCCAAAGAAGCCGGTGGTTGAGAGCCAAGTGACCGGTGGTTGAGGGCCAAGGGACCGGTGGCTGAGGGCCAAAGTGACCAGTGGCTTAGGGCCAAAGGGACCAGTGGCTGAGGGCCAAAGGGACCAGTGGCTGATTGCCAAAGTCACCAGTGGCTGAGGGCCAAAGCGACCGGTGGTTGAGAGCCAAGGTACTGGTGGCTGAGGGCCAAGGGACTGGTGGCTGAGGGCAAAACTGCTGGTTGCTGAGGGCAAAGCCATGGTGGGTCAGGGGCAAGGGACCGGTTGCTTAGTGCGAATCGTTGGGTGCTATTGGTCAAGTGAATGGTTGCCGAGGGCCTTGGCACTGGTGGCAGAGGGCCAAGAGACCAGTTGCTAAGGGCTGAGAGACAAGTTGCTAAGGGTCAAGGGAGAAGTTGCTAAGGGCCAACGGCCTGGTTGTTAAGGGCCAAGTGACCAGTTGCTAAGTGCAAAGGAGCTATTGGTAAGGGCCAATGGTCCAGTTGGTCAGGGCCAAGGGACCGGTTGGTCCGGGCCAAGCGACTGGTTTGTCAGGGCCAAGATTCTTGCTGCCAAGAGCGAAACGACTGGAGGTTGTGGGCTTAGGATCGTGTGACTGAGCATGAAGGGACTGGTGGCTGATGGCCAACGCACTGCTTGCTACGGGCCAATGTTGGTTGCTGTGGGGCAAGGGACCGGTTGCTATGGGTCAAAGGACTGGTTGCTAAGGGCCAAGTGCTGTGCCATTAAGAGCGAAACGACCAGTGGCTGAGGGCTGAGGAAACGCTGCTCAGGGCGAAGGGACCAGTGGCTGAGGGCGAAGAGATGGGTTGCCAAATGGCAAGTGTTGGCTGCTAATGGCAAATGGGCCAGTTGCTAATGTCCAAGGGACTGGTTGCTTTGCACTAAGAGACTGGTTGTTAAGGGCGAAGGGACCGCCTGCGAAAGGCTGAGGGGCTGGTTGCTAAGGGCCAAGGGACCGGCTGCTGAGTGAAAAACAGCTGGTTGTTGAGGGCAAAGCAATGGTGGTTCAGGGCCAATGGACTGGTTGCTTATAAAAGGGTTGGGTGCTAAGGGCCAAGCGAAGGGTTGCCGAGGGCCTTGGCACTGGTGACAGAGAGCCAAGGGTGTACAAACTGGTTGCTAAGGTCCATCAGAACAGTTGCTAAGGACCATGAGACGAGTTGGTAAGGTACAAGGGACTTTTTGTTAAGGGGCAAGTGCTTTTCTGCTCGGAACGAAATGACCGGTGGCTGAGGGCTAAGGATCGGGTGGCTGAACGTGAAGGGACCAGTGGCTGAGGGCCAAAGGGACCAGTGGCTGAGGGCCAAAGTCACCAGTGGCTGAGGGCCAAAGCGACCGGTGGTTGAGAGCCAAGGTACTGGTGGCTGAGGGCCAAGGGACTGGTGGCTGAGGGCCAAGTGCCTTGCTGCTAAGAGCGAAACAACCGGTGGCTGAGAGCTGAGCTCCGGTTGCTCAGGGCGAAGAGACAGTGGCTTAGGGCGAAGAGACTGGTTGCTAAGTGGCAAGTGTTGCTCATGTCATGCCTCAAATTAATAATATATTCGTCATAAGGATAACATTTGTAGGACTATGGCGAGGGGGACTAATTAGATAGGTCTCTGAGGGACAGCACAAGCACCATGGGTCCAATATCATTTCTCACTACCGCCAGAATCTGAGAGCTGCGCTTTTCACTGCCGGTGGCTCGTTGGTCTAGGGTTATGATTCTCGCTTCGAAATGATCACATTTGAAATGCGAGAGGTCTTGGGCCAAATCCCGTACGAGCCCCAGCCATTTTTTACTCAAAGTTCCGCTTCTCACTGCCGCTCGACATGTGAGAAAACAGACATATTTTACATTAAAACGTCCAAATCCCAGAGCAAAGTGAACCCCGCCAAACTGAGTAAAGTTAAAGTATCTGAGAGGTACTCGGCTCTGTGACTCGTTGGATAACCTAAACCCTTGTTTGGTTCCGGCCAATACTTGATCAGTATATCTTCCTGTCTGTAAGCATAAGTTCACCTCAATTGGGATAAGCATACATTCAGCGGCAATCTCCACCTCTGACCTGAATATGAGTGTGTCCTGTTTCTCTAGATCTGAAAAGATGAGAGAAGCTGCCTTTTGAATTAGTCCCTTGGCTGCCGAATTCAAAGCGGACAGGAAATCAATCCGGGCTGGCCAAGCTGGCTGGTCTGATTAAAAGGCGGTGATACCCTATATTGTAAGCATGTTCTCGTCTTCTGGCCTCAAAATTAGGTTCAACGTATCGGATGATAAGCACCGCTCCCATTGTCTGGTAATGGTTCTGCTATTCCCACTAACACCTCCTCTGGACCATCCTTTGTTACGTTATTGCCCGATTACCACCCACTTTGCCTTTCTCCATTGTGCCATGTATTATTTAATCACTCCTGCGTTCCGCTGTCTCACAGACGTTCCCATTTGACCTTTCTTGCTGCGTATTTTTTTCAGGCGCTATTTTTGTTGAAAAACTCTGTAATCTTTAATATTTCCTAAAATATCAGAATGATCATCCGACAGAACGTGAAACCGGATTCTTTCTCCACAGAATCTGCACGACCTGACAAGTTTTACAGATTTATCTGTTTTTATTCATTCTATTTCCGTGTCCCTTTTAAGGGGATGTGCTGTCTGTCCGAGATCATTCTGTCTATTTAAAATAGTGTGCTATCAGACCCGCATCATTCTGTGTCTGTTTAAAAGGGATGTGTTGTCTGTCCCGGATTTCCAATTTCCAATTTCAAAAACTGCGTTTGGAGGGTGCAGGAATTTTAGATTGTTTGTGTGTTTGTGTAATCCAGAGTGTGTGCAAACGTGCTCTGCGATCTTACTGTCAGGTGAGAAAAATGCATTACATGCAACTTGAAACCATGCTGATTTGATTGAACACTCCTTCGTGGACTCTCTGACGGTAGAAGACTCTTCTGTGGGATTTTGCTATTCCACATCTGCAAGAAGGGAAAATACACAAGTTAGAAATGTAGCGATTCTAGCGAGGTCTGTGTGACATGATGACATCCTCCATCCTCATTTTCTAATTCAAATCAAATCAAATCTAGACAAGACAAGACATGACTGACTGACTGACTTTGTTTATACATGTATATATATGTGTATATTTATATATAATCTCAAATTTTTAAACTTCCAAAATAAATATGCGTTTTCTGTTCTGCCTGTACCGGGCTCTATTACATTTGACCTCTTTCACAGCACAAGCAGCTGCTTTCAGATCCAGCATAAAGACATACGCGACTTTAAAAGATCGCCTTTGCAGCCCACATCTTCCCTCGTGGCTTGTCTTCCACCATGGGCTTACTGTGTTTGGGTATTTATTGACTGCACCCATTTCCAATGAAATTCTTCCAGTCACACAGCCTTCGTTCAATCAAAAAATATATAGAGTATGAATCAATTATTCATTTGTTTAAAACAAATCAAATTAAATTTTTTGAAAATAAAATGTAAATGCATTTATTTTCTTAAAATGTTAAATATATATATATATTTCAGTCTGGGCTAGTTTTACGTCCCTCCCTCCTTCCTGCTTGTCTATCACCTGTGGCTTCAATAACCGTCTCTGCCCCGCGTGGTCCTGAGCCCCACTGCACAATTGCCTTCAGGGATGATAGAAATCTCACTTTATTCTTTTAAAACGGAACTGCTGTCAGTCAAGGGTCATTCTGCATCTGGGTAAAAGGGATGTTATTGTAGTACCGGATCATTCTGTGTCTGTTTAAACGGGCTGGTTGTCAGTTCCGGTTCATAATCTTTCCCTTTAAAATGGATTGTCTCATAAACCCGGGTCATCCTGTATTGTTTGAGAAGGAGTATGATTTCAGCTGCAATGACCGAATTGTTAAACGGTTGTGTTCCAATTTACTTTGGGGTTGCCTGCGCCGGTGCGCACCCAGATCGCAGTGCATCTGTTCATTCACTCGAAATATGCTCATCTTTTCCGAAATCCACTCCTTGATATTGCAGTTGCCGCGAATTTGCGCCCAATATACACAACAACACAATGGCTAATGATGGCGGAGGTCGCGTGGCCTAATGGATAATGCGTCTGACTTCAATCATAACCGCGAAGTTATCAGATAATTCCAGGCTCGAGTCGTGCCGCAGACGACTTCGCTCAATGCGTGAAATTTTATATCCTTTGTTGCGATTTTGCCGAGAAAGCAACCATCTCTTCCAGTCACTCACCTGAAGAAAAGGAAGGCTGTTTGCTGATGGAATCTAATGGAACGTTTTCATCATTGTCCATTTGCATGCACGGACAGAGCAAGCTGTGAAGTGGACTTTCTTGCACGTTATTTATATTTGGAAATAAAAAGCAGGAGATTGAATGGCTGACGATGGGTCACCGAAGAGACGAAGTGGCCGAGAAGTTAAGGCGATGGACGACTAATCCATTGTGCGCTCCACGCATGGGTTCGAATCACATCTTTATTGTCGTTGTCTTCCAGCTTTGACCTCCTTGGTCATTCACATTTAACCTCATCGCCAATTTCCCCTTTTACTTAGAAGGATGTTGTACTTTGCTCATGTCATGTCTTAAATTAATTATATATGCGTCAAAAGGATAACGTTTGCAGGACTATGGCGAGGCGGACTAATTAGATAGGTATCTGAGGGACAGCACAAGCACGATGGGCCTAATATCTTTTCTCACTACCGTCAGAATCTGAGAGCTGCGCTTTTCACTGTCGGCGGCTCGTTGGTCCACGGTTATGATTCTCGCTTAGGAATGATCACATTTGAAATGCGAGAGGTCTCGGGCCAAAACCCCTACGAGCTCCGTCATTTTTTAGTCGAAGATCAGCTTCTCACAGCCGCTCGACATGTGAGAAAACAGACATGTTTCACGTTAAAACGTGTGATTTTACGCCGGTGTCCCCACAGCGTCCAAATCCCAGAGCAAAGTGAAACCCGCCAAACTGAGTAAAGTTAAAGTATCTGAGAGGTACTCGGCTCTGTGACTCGTTGGATAACTTAAACGCGTGTTTAGTTCCGGTCTTTACTTGATCAGTATATCTTCCTGTCTGTACGCATTAGCTCACGTCAATTGGGAAAAGCATACATTCAGTGTCAATCTCCACCTCTGCACTGAATATCAGTGCGTCCTGTTTCTCTAGAGCTGAAAAGATAAGAGAAGATGACTTTTGAATTCGTCCCTTGGCTGCCGAATTCAAAGCATACAGGAAATCAATCCGGGCTGGCCAAGCTGCCTGGTCTGATTAAAAGGCGGTGATTGCCCGATTACCACCCACTTTGCCTTTATCCATTGTGCCATTTATTATTTAATCACTCCTGTCTCACAGACGTTCCCATTTGACCTTTCTCGCTGCGTATTTTACCAGGTGCTATTTTTGTTGAAAACATCTGTAATCTTTAACTTTTTCCTAAAATATCGGAATGATTATCCGACAGAACGTGAAACCGGATTCTTCCTCCACAGAATCTGCACGACCTGCCAAGTTTTAGATATTTATCTGTTTTTATTCATTCTATTTCCGTGTCCCTTTTAAGGGGATGTGCTGTCTGTCCGAGATCATTCTCTGTCTATTTAAAATGGTGTGCTATCAGACCCGCATCATTCTGTGTCTGTTTGAAAGTGATGTGCTGTCTGTCCCGGATTTCCAATTTCAAATTTTAAAAACTGCCTTTGGAGGGTGCAGGAATTTTATTTTGTTTGTGTGTTTGTGTAAGTCAGAGTTTGTGCAAACGTGCTGTGCGATCTTACTGTCATGTGAGAAAAATGCATGTCATGCAACTTGAAACCGTACTGATTTGATTGAACACTCTTCGTGGACTCTCTGACAGTAGAAGATTCTGCTGTGGGATTTTGCTATTCCACATCTGAAAGAAGGGAAAATACACAAGTTAGAAATATAGCTATTTTAGCCAGGGCTGTGTGACATGATGACATCATCCATCCTCATTTTCTAATTCAAATTCAAATCAAATCAAACCAACACAAGAAAAGACATGACTGACTGATGGACTTTGTTTATACATGTATATATATGTGTATATTTATATATAATCTCACATTTTTAACATCCAAAATAAATATGCGTTTTCTGTTCTGCCTGCACCGGGCTCTATTACATTTGACCTCTTTCACAGCACAAGCAGCTGCTGTCAGATCCAACAGAAAGACACACACGACTTTAAAAAATCGCCTTTGTAGCCCACACCTTCCCTCCTGGCTTGTCTTCCACCATGGGCTTACTGTGTTTGGGTATTTATTGACTGCATTCAATGAAATTCTTCTAGTCACAAAGTCTTCGTTCAATCAAAAAATACATAGATTATGAATCAATTATTTATTTATTTAAAACAAATCAAATTCAATTTTTTAAAAACAAAATTTAAACCTATTTGTTTTCTTAAAATGTTAAAAATATATATATATTTCAGTCTGGGCTGGTTTTAGGTCGCTCCCTGCTTCCTGCCTGTCTATCACCTGTGGCTTCAATAACCGTCTGAGCCCCGCGTGGTCCTGAAGATAGAAATCTCACTTAATTCTTTTAAAAGGCAACTGCCGTCAGTCAAGGGTAATTCTGCATCTGGGTAAAAGGGATGTCCCTTGTAGTCGCGGATCATTCTGTGTCTGTTTAAACGGGCCGGTTGTCAGTTCCGGTTCATAATCTTTCCCTTTAAAACAGATTTTCTCCTTGGGGTTGCCTGCGCCGGTGCGCACCCAGATCGCAGTGCGCCTGTTCATTCATTCGAAATATGCTCATCTTTTCCGAAATCCACTCCTTGATATTGCAGTTGCCCCGAATTTGCTCCCAATATACACAACAGCACAACATACGCTAATGTCAGAGGCAGCGTGGCCTAATGGGTAAGGCGTCTGACTTCGATCGCAAACCACGAAATTATCAGAATAGTGCAGGTTCGAGTCCTGCTGCTGTCGTATTCGCTCACTGCCTGAAATTTTATATTCTTTGTTGCGATTCTACTGAGAAACCAACCATCTCTTCCAGTCACTCACCTGAAGTGAAGGAAGTCTGTTTGCTGATGGAATCGAATGGCACATTTTCATCATTGTCGATCTGCATGCACGACAGGGCAAGCTGTGAAGCGGACTTTCTTGCACATTATTATTGTTTGGATACAAAAAGCAGGAGATTGAATCGCTGAAAATGAGCTATGGAGTGGACGAGGTGGCCGAGAGGTTTAGGCGATGGCCTGCTTATTCATTGAGCTCTGCACGCATGGGTTCGAATCCCATCCTCGTCGTCGTTGTCCTACAGCTTTGACCTGCCTGGTCGTTTTGTCATTCACATTTAACCTCATCGGCAAATTCCTCTTTTTCTTAAAAGGATGCTGTACTTTGCTCATGTCATGTCTCAAATTAATAATATATTCGTCAAAAGGATGACATTTGCAGGACAATGGCGAGGGGGACTAATTAGATAGGTCTCTGAGGGACAACACAAGCACGATGGGTCCAATATCTTTTCTCACTACCATCAGAATCTGAGAGCTGCGCTTTTCACTGTCGGCGGCTCGTTGTTCTCGGGCTATGATTCTCGCTTACGAATGATCACATTTGAAACGCGAGAGGTCCCGGGCCAAATCCCGGACGAGCCCCGCCATTTTTTACTCAAAGTTCCGCTTCTCACAACCGCTCGACATGTGAGAAAACAGCCATATTTCATATTAAAACGTGTGATTTTGCGCCGATGTTCCCACAGCATCCAAATCCCAGAATAACGATTTAATCCCCTTCCCACTGAATACTGCGGACAGACATGGTCACCTTGGTATAGGAATGGTCATTCTGACATCATTTTCTAAACAATAGCACACAAGACAATGGGTCATCAATAAATGGGAAATGAATTAAACACTCTGCAATTACATTGTAAATGATCGGTAATAAAATGCTGGATAATAACTGGTGCAGATAATAGCTTATCTCTAGCAAAGATTAAGAATAATGTGTTTTGCTTACACACACACGCACATAGCAAGGACTCAGTGTGCATTTTTTTCAGTTGTTCTTCTTAACCTGATGCAATTGTATTTCTTAGGTCTTTAGGAACCTGCGGGAACCCATCCCGCGGTGTTTGCTGTGTCAGTATCTCAAGAGATAGCGCGCCGTTGCTGCTCCCATCGCCCTGGGGAATGGGGTAGCTATTTAAAGGGACAGGGACTCTCTTTTCTCTGCCTATTTATATCTAAAGGTACAGTCCAGTTTATCTCAGAGTGTCGGCGGACTTCACGTACCGAGCTCCCATTCACATTCACTTCCTTCTGTATTGTGCTGTGATTGTGAAGCTGTCTATTCCAGTGACTTGAACCTTTCTAAAATGGCACATTGTTTTTATAATCCATTTGACTTGCTTGTTTAATTTGGAAAAAATTCAGAATTGTGCAATGTGACGAAGGTTTTGTTTAAAGTAGAAGTAAAATTTGTTTCAATATATTATTTCCAACCCTCCCTCAACCCCCCAAATTTTGGAACACTCTGCAATACTGACTGGGATGTTCCCAAGTTCGATCCTTGATCTGGGCTGTTAGTTGATCTCAGCCAAGGCAGCAGTTCAGGGGTTATAATTGTCCTCAGTACCACTGCGCTAAATATGAGTAAAAATTAGCCACTGACCTTGCTCTTGATACTGATCCAGTGACATCAATTGGGAGGTCTGTGGATGTCATTTGGGTGTAGGATTGGATTCGGCTCTGATGCCTACCACAGTGGAAATCCTGCTGACACTCACTGAGTCGACTGATGGTGAAGCACCAGAGGTTAACACATTTCTGTGGAATTGCACCCAGCCAGATTCAGCACTTCCTGGAGAAAGTAATTCGCAGTTGATTTTGGACAATAAGGATGGAGGGAGAGTGACTAGAATAAGGCTTTTACAGCTTTGGAGGGACAGGAGGGGGACAGAATGTCCGATAGAAACTAGACTTGTCTGTTCTGAATTTCTATCCTGCACTTAAAGTAACAAATTTTGTAATCTACATTTGCAGGATATTAGAAGGGGAGAATCTGCAGCTTGGTAACTCAAACATAACATCACATCAAGATTTCAGAGATTCTCTGGATTCATCAGGATCACGTTATCATCAGCCTTTGGAAAAACACCAATCACAGCGGTGAGAAACAGTACACATGTTCTGTGTGTGGATAGAACTTCAACCATTCATCAACCAGTGAGACTCGTGTGCCCAGCTGACTAAACACTGTAAATGTGGGGACAGTGGGAATGGATGCAGATGGGCGTCGGGTGGAAAAACATCAGGGAGAGGCCATTTACCAGCTGAGTGTGGAAAGAGATTCAGTCTCTCATCTCACCAACTGACAATTGAGGACTTAGATAACAGACTTTCTCCTGTGAATATCGAGCTGTGCTATTGGGCCGCGATGTTTTTACTTGTCCATCTAGTTGACTGTAAAGCTTTGCCAATTAGTTGAAGTGATCGGTTTACTTGTAGATATTTTAAAAAATATATTTACTGAGTGGATTCAAATTTAAATTGAAACCAGCTTTCCAGGGGTGATACTCTATTCACACATTGAAGGTGAGAGAGATGCTGTGGACACACGAAAATTCCAGTATCTGTAAGTGATTTACAGACTGGGTTTTGTGTTTAATGATCCTGGGCGTGTTAGCTACCCCTACCCTGGACATCAAGACACTCTGGACGGTATGGGGAACTGTGACTTGTCCTGAGAGAAACCAAAGGTCTGAGAACTGATACAATCTAGAGTTAGAAAGGAGTAAAGGCACAAAATGAAGCTTTCGATAACAAGACATCAATTTGTCAACTCTTATCATGGAGACATCAAGTATCGACACACTGTGTTATTTGAAATATCAAAATATTGAACTCCAGCCCAGTTTTATGGGTGATTAACATCAGCAGAAACAATTCCCAACTCACAGAATGAACACGATTCAGTCAGGATGTGATTAACAGCAGTAATAACAGTAGAACCCAACCCCTGCAGTCACTTGCGAACTCGCAATTCAAATGACTGAGTAACTCCCTTCCCACACTTCCCCAGTGTGAACTCGCAGGAGTTTCAGCAGATCAGATGACTGAGTGAAACCTTGGCCACACACAGAGCAGGTGAATGGTCTCTCCCCAGTGTGACTGTGATGATGAATTTCTAGATCAGACGGGGAACTGAATCCCTTCCCACAGTCCCCACATTTCCATGATTTCTCCATGGAGCAGGTGTCATTGTGTCTCTCCAGGTTGGATGAGTGTCTGCTGTTTGCGGTGCCTCAGGCCCGTCCGGACTGCTTACAGTGACTGGGCTCTCCTCCACTTGATTCCGAAGTTCGGTTACCTATGGAGGAGTGAACTCTATATCGTGTTCTTCCTCTGCTTCTTCTATGGGGTTGCTGAACCCCCTTTTTGTTTAATCCACGTGTTTGCGGCAGATTTGTCCATTGGTAAGTTTAACTATCAGAATCCTATTCCCCTCTTTGGGCAATTACAGTGCCTGCAAGTTATTTAAGCCCTGCAGCGTAGTTGAGGACAAAGGCAGAGTCATTGACATCAATACATCGCGCCCTCGCATTCCCGTCATGGTAGTCACATTGTGACTGGCGCCTGCTCTCAACAATTTCTTTCATGGTGTGGCGTATAATGGATCACCTGGTTTTGAGTGTCCTTTTCATTAGCAGCTCTGCGGGTGGAACCCCTGTGAGCGAGTGTGGTCGGGATCTATTGGACAACAGGAGGCATGATAAGCGGCTTTGTAGGGAACCCCTTTGGATTCTGAGCATCCACTGTTTGATTATCTGCACTGCTCGTTCCAGCTGACCATTTGAGGCCGGCTTGAACGGTGCCATTCTGACATGGTTGATACCATTTCCTGCCATGAAGTCCTGGAATTCAATGTTTGTAAAGCACGGGCCATTGTCGCTGACCAAGGCGTCCGGTCGACCATGGGCAGCGAACATTGCACGTTGACTTTCTACCTTGGCGGAGGATGAGCTTGAATTGAGAATGTCACATCGTTCCATTTGAAGTAGGCGTCTACTGCAACCAAAAACATTTTTTCTCATGAAAGGACTTGCGTAGTCCACATGGATACATGACCATGGTTGGCGGACCAGGACCAGGGGCTAAGGGGAAACTTCCCTGGGCGCATTGCCCAGCTGGGAATACGTGTTGCATCTGTGAACACAACATTCCAGGTCGGCATCTATCCCTGGCCAGCAAACGTGTGACCTGGCAATTGCCTTCATCATGACAATGCCCGGGTGCTCATTGTGGAGTTCTCTGTTGAATATCTCTCTGCCCATCTGGGGCATGACTAAACGGTTTCCCCATAGTAGGCAATCGGCCTGAATCGAGGGTTCCTCCTTGCATCTGTGAAATGGTTTGAATTCCTCAGGGAATGTCCCGTACTTGGCTGCCCAGTCCCCATTTAGGACACATTTCTTGACTAAAGACAGTAGTGGGTCTCTATATTTCCAGATTTTGATCTGACGGGCTGTCACAGGTGAGCCTTCGCTTTCGAAAACTTCAACAGCCATGACCATCTCAGCAGCATGCTCGGTTGGCCCCTCGATGGTGGCTAGTGGGAGCCTGCTGAGTGCATCGGTGCAGTTTTCAGTGCCCGGTCTGTGATGAATTGTG
Source organism: Pristiophorus japonicus (assembly GCF_044704955.1). Classification (NCBI taxonomy): domain Eukaryota; kingdom Metazoa; phylum Chordata; class Chondrichthyes; family Pristiophoridae; genus Pristiophorus; species Pristiophorus japonicus. The sequence goes on along the minus strand of NW_027254835.1, from coordinate 84,198 downwards.
TAGTCATAGGTGGCTAACGTGAGTGGCCCGTCTGTATGGGGATCAATGCATTTGCATTTATGGCCTTGTTGTCGGCCAAAAGGGAAGTTCGGGGTTTGTGATCTGTCTCCAGCTCACACTTCCTGCGAAACAGGTACTGGTGCATTTTTTTTACAGCATATATCCATGCAAGCGCTTACTTCTCTTCCATCCCGTAGCCCCATTCTGCCTGGGACAGACATCTGGAGGCATAAGCTACCGGGTGAAACTGACCATTGGCATTCACATGCTGCAACACACACCTGGCCACATAGGACGATGCATCGCATGTTAAAACAAGTTTCTTACATGGGTCACATTGCGTTAACAGATTGTTGGAGCAGAACAAATGTTGTGCTCAATCAGAAGCCCTTTCCTGGCTGTCCCCCCCAGAACCATTCACGACCTTTGTGCAGGAACACATGTCGCGGCTCTAACAGCGTGCTCAATTTGGGAAGAAAGTGAGCAAAATAATTCAGGAGCCCCAGGAATGAATGCAACTCCGTCGTGTTACGCGGTCTGGGTGCTCTCTGGATCGCTTCCGTTTTGGACACAGTCTGTTGATCCCGTCTGCTGCTACCCTCATCCGCAGGAATTCTACCTCTGGAGCTATGAAGATGCACTTCACCTTTTTCAGTCGCAGACCAACCCGGCCATCGCAATCGGGGTAAGTTTACCGCCTCGCAGGCCAGAAATGATTTATGGTACCTTACAGCAGGATTTTATAACAGCAAACCTGTTGCACTCTCTGTCAGCAGTGACCAGTTTATAACCGACAATGTCTGAGGGTCATTTCTGATCAGGAAACTAACCGCTTAATTGCAGAGATTCAAAGTTAATTTAGATCTGGGACAATTGTGATCCAGAGAGCATTAACCTGCCCTTACATTGATACTGTGGGTGGCTCGGAAAAGAGCCTTTGGTTTATTAGATTAAATCCTGTCCGCTTTACTTGCTCTTGGACACACTGATGGTTTTCTTGGGCAGCAGCACAGCCTGGATATTAGGCAGCACCCCGCCCTGAGCGATGGTCACCTTTCCCAGCAGCTTGTTGAGCTCCTGGTCTTTGCGGATGGCCAACTGCAGGTGTCTGGGGATGGTGCGGGTCTTCTTGTTGTCGCGGGCAGCGTTGCCGGCCAGCTCCAGGATTTCAGCCGGTCAGATACTCGAGCACAGCAGCCATGTAGACCGGGGCTCCGGCACCCACACGCTCAGCGTAGTTCCCCTTCCGCAGGAGCCTGTGAACACGGCCCAAAGGGAACTGCAGTCCGGCCCGGGAGGAGCGAGACTTGGCCTTGGCCCGATCTTTACCGCCGGTTTTTCATCTTCGAGACAGTTCCACAATCTATCATCTATCATGGAAAGAATCAGAAACTCCTCCCACATCTGCCTTTTACCTTCTGGAGGAATGCAGGGAGCTAACTTGTGATTGGTCGCTCTGTGGTGAATTTCATTGGTCCTTTCGGTTGACCAATCGCAGCCTGCTTAGCCCACCAAAGAAACCTGGGCGGAAATGACTGTTCTGAACAGTCAGTCTTCGAAGGATTTAGAAATTCAAAAATCCCGCCAATAATTGTTAAAATTGCGGATTATATTAGTAAATTCCCCATTTGCCACATATTTCCAAACACTTTTTTGTTTCACTTTGTCTTAATCCACATTTCACTTGTAAATTCCAGGCTGTTACAATCTGGATTAAATTTGGGTTCAGTTTCAAACTATATGTAATGGGAGGGAATCACTCCCCATTTATTCTGTAACGGGACACAATCCACTCAATCTTTGTAAAAGTTGGATTTCATAGATTATCGATCGATCCGCCGCACAGGCAGCAGTGAGACCAGAACTGGGAATCCTTCTGTGAAAAGGGAAGAGGGTCAGAGTGTTCAAACTGCCCCGGTTCTGGTCTCTGTCAGAACTCCCATTCTGGGTTGTTACATTCGGACTCGAAGGTTAATAAACTGATTGACTCCTAAGTAGAATGTTCTTTTGAATTGAAGAAGGCGTGAGAGAGAACGAGGTGGCTAAAGTCTGAGTATCACCCTAAAACAAGTTTCGAATTCTTTGGCAGGCGCTGCAAATGAACGGGTCTGAGAGCAAAGGAAAAGGGCGACCAGGGACCGTGTTTGTAGTTTAAGGCGGGAAAAGGAAGAACCGGACAGTAAAATCAGTTATCTGAGAAATTAAAACTAAATCTACAGCTGGAAGTGCAAAGGTCCCCACCCACTTGTTCAGGAAATAATTACAGTCAATTGAGTCCAAAGGGAGATGGGTTTGTGCAGCTGTTTCAGAGAGGTTGTGGGTGGCGCTTAAAAGAGCCGTTGTGTTTGGGTTTGATCTCTCAGGACAGCGTGTAGTTTGACTTGGAGCTGGTGTACTTGGTCACCACCTTTGTCCCTTCCGACACGGCGTGCTTGGCCAGCTCCCCGGGCAGCAGCAGGCGCACGGCGGTCTGGATCTCCCGGGAGCTGATGGTGCGGCGCTTGTTGTAATGGACCAGGCGGGAAGCCTCACCCGCGCTGTGCTCCAAAATATCGTTCACAACCGAGTTCATGATGTCCATGGCCTTGGAGGAGATGCCGGTGTCAGGGTGAACTTTGTAGATGTAGATGGAGTAACTCTCCTTCCTCCACCTTCTGCGCTCCTTGCCGCCCTTCGGTGATGATTTCTTGATTACTTTCTTGGTGGTAACTTTTTCCCGGGCAGGGAGCGGGCTCAGCGGCCGCCATCTTGGTCAGGGCGGGTCTCACGGCGCATGTGCGGTCCTTTGTGCAGGGACAACGTGTGGGCGGGGCTTCAGGGTGTATGTCAGTTTGATTGATCACATGTTTGTGCCCAGGTCAATGGCCCCAGAAGGAGAGCCGAGCTGTCTGATTGTTGTCTGGTGACCCTGGGCCTGGGCTCATCCTATTGGTCCAACCCTGGCTCACCCTATTGGGCCAGCACAGGCTCATCCTATTGGGTCATCCAAAGCTCACCCTATTCATCATCATCATAGGCAGTCGCTCGAAATCGAGGATGTCTTGATCCAACTCGAAAAGTGAGCTCTCAGGTGACTGAACAGTCCAATACGGGAATTAAAGTCTCTGTCCCAGTTGGGATGGACGGTGGTTGAAGGAAAAGGTCTGTAGACTGGTTTGCTGCACGTTCCTTCCGTTGCCTGTGCTAGATTTCGGTATGCTCTCGGCGATGAGACTCGAGGTGCTCAATGCCCTCCCGGATGCATTTCCTCCACTGAGGGTGGTCTTTGGCCAGGAACTCCCAGGTGCCGGTGGGGATGTTGCACTTTATCAGACAGGCTTTGAGGGTCCTTGAAACGCATCCTCTGCCCACCTTTAGGATCGCATGCCATGTCGGAGTTCCGACTAGAGCATTTGCTTTGGGAGTTTTGTGTCAGGCTTGTGAACAATGCGGCCCGACCTGCGGACATGGTCGAATGTGGTCAGTGCTTCAATACTGGGGATGTTGGCCTGGTCAAGGACGCTAACGTTGGTGCATCTGTCCTCCCAGGAGATTTGCAGGATCTTGTGAAGACATCGTTGATGGTATTTCTCCAGCAATTTAAGTTCAAAGCTTTCAGCAAGCACATGGTCTGCAGGGCTGTGTAATACACCCCCTCTGTATGGCTCAGAGATGTGCACGCTCTGCAGGAGACATCGCACCTAATTGGGCCAACACTGATGCACCCTATTGGGGCAACCCGGCCTCACCCTCTCAGGCAAGCCCAGGCTCACCCCATTGAGCCAGCACAGGCTCACCCTATTGGGCTAGCCCGGCCTCACCCTATCGAGCCAATCCAGGCTCGCACTATCGGGCCAGCACAGATTCATACTATCGGGCCAGCACAGTCTCGCAATATTGGGCCAGCACATGCTCATCCTGTCGGGCCATCACAGGCTCATCCGGTCGGGCCATCACAGGCTCATCCTGTCGGGCCAGCACAGGTTCACACTTTCGGGCCATCACAGTCTCACCCTATCGGGCGAGGACAGGTTCACACTATCGGCCAGCAGAGGCTCACACTGTTGGGCCAGCTCAGACTAACCCTATTGGGCCAGCACAGGCTCACACTATCGGGCCAGCACAGTCTCACACTATCGGGCCAGCACAGTCTCACTCTATCGGGCAAGCACAGTCTCACCCTATTGGCACAGCCCCCAGGCTCACCCTACCGGGCCAGCACAATCTCACCCTATTGGCCCAGCACAGGCTCACCCGATCGGCCCAGCAGAGCTTTACACAATTGGGCCAGCACAGTCTCACCCTCGCGGGCAATACAGGCTCACACTATTGGGCCAGCACAGTCTCACCATATTGGGCCAGCACAGTCTCACCCTATCGGGCAGCACAGGCTCATCCTATTGGGCCAGCACTGTCTCACCCTATCGGGCAGCACAGGCTCATCCTATTGGGCCAGCCCAGGCTCAGCCTATCGGGCAACACAGTCTCACCCTATTGAGCCAGCACAAAAGACCCAGTGGCCAGCAGAGAAAATCAGCATCTCATTGATTTTATTCTCACTTTGCACACAGCTGCTGCAGGTCTGAACCCAACCATGTAAGGTGGAAATGGTCAACATCCTCGGCCTTTGAATGTGGAAGCAGGAATGTTTGTCTCTTCTCTCTGTGGGAAAATATTTCAAACATCTGGGAAAGCACCACGACACACAAACATCTGAGTGAGATTGTTCCAGTGCACTTGAAAGAGCTTCAACCAGTTACACAGCCTGAAAGAACTTCGCACCATTCACAGCAGAGAGAAGCTACTCGTGTTGTGTGTGTGGACAAATCTTCAACTGATCGTCCAAACTGGAGAGACACAAGGACACCCACACCATGGAGAAACCGTGGGAATGTGGAGACTGTGGGGAGAGATTCAGCTCCCCGTCTGATGCAGAAATTCATTGGCACAGTCACACCGGGAAGAGGCCGTTCACCTGCTCCGTGTGTGGGTAGGGTTTCACTCCATCATCTGCTGAAACTCCAGCGAGTTCACACTGGGGAAGTGTGGGAAGAGATTCATTCAGTTATCTGAATTGCGAGTTCACAAGTGACTGCAAGGGTTGGGTTCTACTGTTATTACTGCTGTTAATCACATTCTGACTGAATCGTGTTCGTTCTGTCAGTTGGGATTTGTTTCTGCTGATGTTAATCATTCTGAAAACTGGGCTGGAGTTTAATATTTTGATATTTCAAATTACACAATGTGTCAATATTTGATATCTCTATGATAAGAGGCGACTATTGATGTCCTGTTTCTGACTGCTTCATTTGGGGCCTTTTCTCCTTTATAACTCTCGATTGTTTCAGTTCTCAAGCCTTTGATTACTCTCAGAGACAAGTTCCAGTTCCCCACACCTTCCAGAATGCCTCTCTTTGCCTTGGTGTCCAGGTTAGGGATAGCGAACACGCCCGAGATCACTGAACACAAAATCCAGTCTGTTAATCACTTTCAGTGACAGGACTTAGCATGTGCCTACAGCAGGTGTTGAGATAAGCGACTGCATCTCTTTGCACACTCAGCTGGTAAACGGCCTCTCCCTTATGTGTTTTCACCCGACGCGCATCTGCATCCATTCCCACTGTCCCCACATTCACAGTGTTGAGTCAGCTGGGCACACGACTCTCACAGGCTCGACGACTGGTTGAAGGTACATCCATACACAGAACATATGTCCTGTTTCTCCTCGCTGTGATTGGTGTTTTTCCAAAGACTGATGATAAGGTGATCCTGATGAAACTGATGATTCCCTCAAATACTGACGTGATGATTGGTTTAAGTTTCCAAGCTGCAGATCCTCCCCTTCTAATACCCTGCAAATGGAGGTTACAAAAGTTGTTACTTTAAGAACAAGATATAAATTTCCACTGTGATAGGCATCAGAGCCGAGTTCAATCCTGCCCTCAAGTGACATCCACACACTTCGCAGTTGATGTCACTGGATCTGTATCAAGAGCAAGGGCACTGGATAATTTTTACTTATATTTAACCCAGTGGTAGTGAGGACAATTAGAACCCCTGAATTGCTGCCTTGACTGAGAACAACTAACAGCCCAGATCAAGGACCGAACTTGGGAGCTTCCCAGTCAGTATTGCAGAGTGTTCTAAAATTTGTGGGGTTGGGGGAGGGTTAGAAAGAATATTTTCAAGCAAATTTAAATCCACTTTTAAACAAATCCTTCGTCACAATGCACAATTCTGAAATCCTTTCAAGTTAGAAAAGCAATTCAAATGGATCATCAAAAACAATTGAGACATTATAGAAACGCTCAAGTCACTGAAAATAAACGGCTTTACAATCACGGCCCAATACAGAAGGGAGCAACTGTTAATGGGAGCTCGGCTTGTGAAGTCCTCCGACACTGCGAGATAAACTGGACTGTTCTTTTAAGTATAACTAGGCAGAGAAAAGGGAGTCCATGTCCCTTTAAATATCTGCTCCATTCCCCCAGGCAGCAGGAGGAGCAATAGCGTGCGGTATCTTTATATCCTGACGCAGCAAGACCTAATAAAACATATTGCATCAGCTTAAGCACAACAAGTGAAAAGTGTGCACACAAAGTCTTTGCTATATATATATGTGTATGTGTGTGTGTAAACTAAACACATCATTCTTATTGTTAGCTCGTGAATTTCACAGAGATAAGCTATTATCTTCGCCAGTTATTTTTCAGCGTTTATTTCCTATTATTTACAATGTAATTGCAGAGTGTTTAATCCCTTTACCATTTATTGATGACCCATTGTCCTGTGTGCCCTTGTTTAGAAAGTGATGTCACAATGACCATTCCGTTACCGAGGTGACCATCTGTGCGCAGTATTCAGTGGTAAGGGGATTAAATTACACCGAGGGTAATGAGCAGCCTCCCATCAGTCTCTGCACTTTATTGTCCAGTGATCACCTCACCATCACACAGACGCTGCTCAGATTTACCTCCAGTGTGGATGACTTGTGTAAGTGATGTTGAAAATGAAATTGTCGGGGTGAAAGAGGAGTTGGGGGAGGGATTTGGAGAGAAGGGTGAAAGACGAGTTGGGGTGAGGGTTTGAAAGAAATGTGGTGATAGAGGAGTTGGGTGAGGGGTTTGGAGAGTAGGGGCGAAAGAGTAGTTGGCGAGGCGGAGTTGGAGAGTAGAGGTGAATGAGTTGCATGAGTGAGGGGTATTTACTGCCCAATAATCGCCTTTCTTGAACTATGATGGGTTTCCTTTTTCTTTAAAATGTTTGGTATTGTGTATTCCACCGAAGCTAAATGCGGGGCTGCAGTTCTTTGCAGGCACGGGGCTGTTTCTGGTGAATTAATATGGGTAGTGTTAATTGGGAATAGATTTTAGTGGGATCATTCTGTGCTGAATGCGTTGCTGGTCTGCGGGGTTGTCCACAGTTGCTGTTGACAACAAATCCAGGCTTCCCTTACATAGTGACACCAAATCCAGGGACCAGTTACATTGTGACACCAAATCTGATATGTCCTTACGATACTGTATAAATACACACGAGGCCCATACTTGAGAGAAGGTCACTCTGTGACCAGTTACCTTTTTTACCAATACCTCAAGTGATGAAGGTGGGTGGAGCTCCTCCTTTTATACTTGAAAGTCAAGGTTAGGAGTGTCTCCCACAAGTTCACCCCATTGTGGTCAATGTTCTCAAGGTGTACAACTTCGGTCAGCTTATACATGGGTGACAATGATAGTTGAATACATGACATCACCTCCCCCCAAAGTCTTATTGAGATCACAGGTTAAGTCTCTCTGGTGGTTTACACTCCCTTGTAGAGCGCCTGAGTTGGGGTTCCGGTTGTTGGGCGTTGGCCTGAGTGTCTGCTGTTTGCGATGCCTCAGGCCTGTCCGGACTGCCCAAAGTGACTGGGCTCTCCTCCACTTGGTTCCGATGTTTGGTCACCTGTGGTGGAGTAAACTCTACATCGTGTTCTTCCTCTGCTTCTTCTATGGGGTTGCTGAACCCCCTTTTAGTTTCATCCACGTGTTTGCGGCAGATTTGTCCATTGGTAAGTTTAACTATCAGAATCCTATTTCCCTCTTTGGGCAATCACAGTGCCTGCAAGTTATTTAAGCCCTGCAGCGTAGTTGAGGACAAAGGCAGAGTCATTGACATTAATACATCGCGCCCTCGTATTCCCATCACGGTAGTCACATTGTGACTGGCGCCTGCTCTCAACAATTTCTTTCATGGTGTGGCGTATAATGGATCACCTGGTTTTGAGTGTCCTTTTCATTAGCAGCTCTGCGGGTGGAACCCCTGTGGCGAGTGTGCTCGGGATCTATTGGACAACAGGAGGCATGATAAGCGGCTTTGTAGGGAACCCCTTTGGATTCTGAGCATCCGCTGTTTGATTATCTGCACTGCTCCTTCCACCTGACCATTTGAGGCCGGCTTGAACGGTGCCGTTCTGACATGGTTGATACCATTTCCTGCCATGAAGTCCTGGAAGTCAATGTTTGTAAAGCACGGGCCATTGTCGCTGACCAATGCGTCCGGTCGACCATGGGCAGCGAACATTGCACGTTGACTTTCTACCTTGCCGGAGGATGTGCTTGAATTGAGAATGTCACATCGATCCATTTGAAGTAGGCGTCTACTGCAACCAAAAACATTTTTTCTCATGAAAGGACTTGCGTAGTCCACATGGATACATGACCATGGTTGGCGGACCAGGATAAGGGGCTAAGGGGGGACTTCCCTGGGCTCAATGCCCAGCTGGGAATATGTGTTGCGTCTGTGAACACAAAATTCCAGGTCGGCATCTATCCCTGGCCAGCAAACGTGTGACCTGGCAATTGCCTTCATCATGACAATGCCCGGGTGCTCATTGTGGAGTTCTCTGTTGAACATCTCTCTGCCCATCTGGGGCATGACTACACGGTTTCCCCATAGTAGGCAATCGGCCTGAATCGAGGGTTCATCTTTGCGTCTGTGAAATGGTTTGAATTCCTCAGGGAATGCCCCGTACTTGGCTGCCCAGTCCCCATTTAGGACACATTTCTTGACTAAAGACAGTAGTGGGTCTCGATTTTCCCAGATTTTGATCTGACGGGCTGTCACAGGTGAGCCTTCGCTTTCGAAAACTTCAACAGCCATGACCATCTCAGCAGCATGCTCGGTTGGCCCCTCGGTGGTGGCTAGTGGGAGCCTGCTGAGTGCATCGGTGCAGTTTTCAGTGCCCGGTCTGTGATGAATTGTGTAGTCATAGGCGGCTAACGTGAGTGGCCCGTCTGTATGGGGGTCAATGCATTTGCATTTATGGCCTTGTTGTCGGCCAAAAAGGACGTTCGGGGTTTGTGATCTGTCTCCAGCTCACACTTCCTGCGGAACAGGTACTGGTGCATTTTTTTTACAGCATATATCCATGCAAGCGCTTATTTCTCTACCATCCCGTAGCCCCGTTCTGCCTGCGACAGACATCTGGAGGCATAAGCTACTGGCTGAAACTGACCATTGGCATTCACATGCTGCAACACACACCTGGCCACATAGGACGATGCGTCGTATGTTAAAACAAGTTTCTTACATGGGTCATATAGCGTTAACAGATTGTTGGAGCATAACAAATTTTGTGCTCTATCAGAAGCCCTTTCCCGGCTGTCTCCCCAGAACCATTCACGACCTTTGTGAAGGAGCACGTGTCGCGGCTCTAACAGCGTGTCAACTTGGGAAGAAAGTGAGCAAAATAATTCAGGAGCCCCAGTAATGAATGCAACTCCGTCGTGTTACGCGGTCTGGCTGCTCTCTGGATCGCTTCCGTTTTGGACACAGTCGGTTGATCCCGTCTGCTGCTACCCTCATCCGCAGGAATTCTACCTCTGGAGCTATGAAGATGCACTTCACCTTTTTCAGTCGAAGACCAACCCGGCCATCGCAATCGGGGTAAGTTTACCGCCTCGCAGGCCAGAAATGATTTATGGTACCTTACAGCAGGATTTTACAACAGCAAACCTGTTGCACTGTCTGTCAGCAGTGACCAGTTTATAACCGACAATGTCTGAGGGTCATTTCTGATCAGGAAACTAACCGCTTAATTGCAGAGATTCAAAGTTAATTTAGATCTGGGACAATTGTGATCCAGAGAGCATTAACCTGCCCTTACATTGATACTGTGGGTGGCTCGGAAAAGAGCCTTTGGTTTATTAGATTAAATCCTGTCCGCTTTACTTGCTCTTGGACACACTGGTGGTTTTCTTGGGCAGCAGCACAGCCTGGATATTAGGCAGCACCCCGGCCTAAGCGATGGTCACCTTTCCCTGCAGCTTGTTGAGCTCCTGGTCGTTGCGGATGGCCAGCTGCAGGTGTCTGGGGATGGTGCGGGTCTGCTTGTTGTCGCGGGCCGGTTTGCCGGCCAGCTCCAGGATTTCAGCCGGTCAGATACTCGAGCACAGCAGCCATGTAGACCGGGGCTCCGGCACCCACACGCTCAGCGTAGTTCCACTTCCGCAGGAGCCTGTGAACACGGCCCACAGGGAAATGCAGTCCGGCCTGGGAGGAGCGACACTTGGCCTTGGCCCGATCTTTACCGCCGGTTTTTCATCCTCGAGACAGTTCCACAATCTACACTATCATGGAAAGAATGAGAAACTCCTCCCACATCTGCCTTTTACCTTCTGGAGGAATGCAGGGAGAGAACTTGTGATTGGTCGCTCTGTGGTGAATTTCATTAGTCCTTTCCGATGACCAATCGCAGCCTGCTTAGCCCACCAAAGAAACCTGGGCGGAAATGACTGTTCTGAACAGTCAGTCTTCGAAGGATTTAGAAATTCAAAAATCCCGCCAATAATTGTTAAAATTTCGGATTATATTAGTAACTTCCCCATTAGCCACATATTTCCAAACACTTTTTTGTTTCCCTTTGTCTTAATCCACATTTCACTTGTAAATTCCAGGCTGTTACAATCAGGATTAAATTTGGGTTCAGTTTCAAACTATATGTAATGGGAGGGAATCACTCCCCACTTATTCTGTAACGGGACACAATCCACTCAATCTTTGTAAAAGTTGGATTTCATAGATTATCGATCGATCCCCCGCACAGGCAGCAGTGAGACCAGAACTGGGAGTCCTTCCGTGAAAAGGGAAGAGGGACAGAGTGTTCAAACGGCCCCGGTTCTGGTCTCTGTCAGAACTCCCATTCTGGGTTGTTACATTCGGACTCGAAGGTTAATAAACTGATTGACTCCTAAGTAGAATGTTCTTTTGAATTGAAGAAGGCGTGAGAGAGAACGAGGTGGCTAAAGTCTGAGTATCACCCGAAAACAAGTTTCTAATTCTTTGGCAGGCGCTGCAAATGAACGGGTCTGAGAGCAAAGGAAAAGGGCGACCAGGGACCGTGTTTGTAGTTTAGGGCGGGAAAAGGAAGAACCGGACAGTAAAATCAGTTATCTGAGAAATTAAAACTAAATCTACAGCTGGAACTGCAAAGGTCCCCACCCACTTGTTCAGGAAATAATTACAGTAAATTGAGTCTAAAGGGAGATGGGTTTGTGCAGCTCTTTCAGAGAGGTTGTGGGTGGCGCTTAAAAGAGCCGTTGTGTTTGGGTTTGATCTCTCAGGACAGCGTGCAGTTTTACTTGGAGCTGGTGTACTTGGTCACCACCTTTGTCCCTTCCGACACGGCGTGCTTGGCCAGCTCCCCGGACAGCAGCAGGCGCACGGCGGTCTGGATCTCCCGGGAGCTGATGGTGCGGCGCTTGTTGTAATGGATCAGGCGGGAAGCCTCACTCGCGTTGTGCTCCAAAATATCATTCACAACCGAGTTCATGATGCCCATGGCCTTGGAGGAGATGCCGGTGTCAGGGTGAACTTTGTAGATGTAGATGGAGTAACTCTCCTTCCTCCACCTTCTGCGCTTCTTGCCGCCCTTCGGTGATGATTTCTTGATTACTTTCTTGGTGGTAACTTTTTCCCGGGCAGGGAGCGGGCTCAGCGGCCGCCATCTTGGTCAGGGCGGGTCTCACGGCGCATGTGCGGTCCTTTGTGCAGGGACAACGTGTGGGCGGGGCTTCAGGGTGTATGTCAGTTTGATTGATCACATGTTTGTGCCCAGGTCAATGGCCCCAGAAAGATTGCCTTGCTGTCTGATTGTTGTCTGGTGACCCTGGGCCTGGGCTCATCCTATTGGTCCAACCCTGCCTCACCCTATTGGGCATCCCATGCTCACCCTTTTGGGCCATCCCATGCTCACCCTATTCATCATCATCATAGGCAGTAGCTCGAAATCGAGGATGTCTTGATCCAACCATAAAAGTGAGTTCTCAGGTGACTGACCAGTCCAATACGGGAATTACAGTCCCTGTCCCAGTTGGGATGGACGGTGGTTGAAGGAAAAGTTCTGTAGACTGGTTTGCTGCACGCTCCTTCCATTGCCTGTGCTAGATTTCGGTATGCTTTATGCGATGAGACTCGAGATGCTCAATGCCCTCCCGGATGCACTTCCTCCACTTAGGTTGGTCTTTGGCCAGGAACTCCCAGGTGCCGGTGGGGATGTTGCACTTTATCAGACAGGCTTTGAGGGTCCTTGAAACGCATCCTCTGCCCACCTTTAGGATCGCATGCCATGTCGGAGTTCCGACTAGAGCATTTGCTTTGGGAGTTTTGTGTCAGGCTTGTGAACATTGCGGCCCGCCCTGCGGACCTGGTCGAGTGTGGTCAGTGCTTCAATACTGGGGATGTTGGCCTGGTCAAGGACGCTAACGTTGGTGCATCTGTCCTCCCAGGGGATTTGCAGGATCTTTTGAAGACATCGTTGATGGTATTTCTCCAGCAATTTAAGTTCAAAGCTTTCAGCAAGCACTTGGTCTGCAGGGCTGTGTAATACACCACCTCTGTATGGCTCAGAGATGTGCACGCTATACAGCAGACATCGCACCCTATTGGGCCAGCACTGATGCACCCTATTGGGGCAACCCGGCCTCACCCTCTCGGGCAAGCCCAGGCTCACCCCATTGAGCCAGCACAGGCTCACCCTATTGGGCTAGCCCGGCCTCACCCTATCGAGCCAATCCAGGCTCGCACTATCGGGCCAGCACAGATTCACACTATCGGGCCAGCACAGTCTCGCAATATTGGGCCAGCACAGGCTCATCCTGTCGGGCCATCACAGTCTCACCCTATCGGGCGAGCACAGGTTCACACTATCGGCCAGCAGAGGCTCACACTGTTGGGCCAGCTCAGACTAACCCTATTGGGCCAGCACAGTCTCACACTATCGGGCCAGCACAGTCTCACTCTATCGGGCAATCACAGTCTCACCCTATTGGCCCAGCCCAGGCTCACCCTATTGGCCCAGCCCCCAGGCTCACCCTACCGGGCCAGCACAATCTCACCCTATTGGCCCAGCACAGGCTCACCCGATCGGCCCAGCAGAGCTTTACACTATTGGGCCAGCACAGTCTCACCATATTGGGCCAGCACAGTCTCACCCTATCTGGCAGCACAGGCTCATCCTATTGGGCCAGCCCAGGATCAGCCTATCGGGCAACACAGTCTCACCCTATTGGGCCAGCACAAAAGACCCAGTGGCCAGCAGAGAAAATCAGCCTCTCATTGATTTTATTCTCACTTTGCACACAGCTGCTGCAGGTCTGAACCCAACCATGTAAGGTGGAAATGGTCAACATCCTCGGCCTTTGAATGTGGAAGCAGGAATGTTTGTCTCTTCTCTCTGTGGGAAAATATTTCAAACATCTGGGAAAGCACCACGACACACAAACATCTGAATGAGATTTTTCCAGTGCACTTGAAAGAGCTTCAACCAGTTACACAGCCTGAAAGAACTTCGCACCATTCACAGCAGAGAGAAGCTACTCGTGTTGTGTGTGTGGACAAATCTTCAACTGATCGTCCAAACTGGAGAGACACAAGGCCACCCACACCATGGAGAATCCGTGGGAATGTGGAGACTGTGGGGAGAGATTCAGCTCCCCGTCTGATGTAGAAATTCATTGGCACAGTCACACCGGGAAGAGGCCATTCACCTGCTCCGTGTGTGGGTAGGGTTTCACTCCATCATCTGCTGAATCTCCAGAGAGTTCACACTGGGGAAGTGTGGGAAGAGATTCATTCAATTATCTGAATTGCGAGTTCACAAGTGACTGCAAGGGTTGGGTTCTACTGTTATTACTGCTGTTAATCACATTCTGACTGAATCGTGTTCGTTCTGTCAGTTGGGATTTGTTTCTGCTGATGTTAATCATTCTGAAAACTGGGCTGGAGTTTAATATTTTGATATTTCAAATTACACACTGTGTCAATATTTGATGTCTCTATGATAAGAGGCGACTATTGATGTCCTGTTTCTGACTGCTCCATTTGGGGCCTTTTCTCCTTCTAACTCTCGATTGTTTCAGTTCCCATGCCTTTGATTACTCTCAGAGACAAGTTCCAGTTCCCCACACCTTCCAGAATGCCTCTCTTTGCCTTGGTGTCCAGGTTAGGGATAGCGAACACGCCCGAGATCACTGAACACAAAATCCAGTCTGTTAATCACTTTCAGTGACAGGACTTAGCATGTGCCTACAGCAGATGTTGAGATAAGCGACTGCATCTCTTTCCACACTCAGCTGGTAAACGGCCTCTCCCTGATGTGTTTTCACCCGACGCGCATCTGCATCCATTCCCACTGTCCCCACATTCACAGTGTTGAGTCAGCTGGGCACACGATTCTCACAGGCTAGACGACAGGTTGAAGATACATCCATACACAGAACATATGTCCTGTTTCTCCTCGCTGTGATTGGTGTTTTTCCAAAGACTGATGATAAGGTGATCCTGATGAAACTGATGATTCCCTCAAATACTGACGTGATGATTGGTTTGAGTTTCCAAGCTGCAGATCCTCCCCTTCTAATACCCTGCAAATGGAGGTTACAAAAGTTGTTACTTTAAGAACAAGATATAAATTTCCACTGTGATAGGCATCAGACCCGAGTTCAATCCTGCCCTCAAGTGACATCCACACACTTCGCAGTTGATATCACTGGATCGGTATCAAGAGCAAGGGCACTGGAAAATTTTTACTTATATTTAACCCAGTGGTAGTGAGGACAATTAGAACCCCTGAATTGCTGCCTTGACTGAGAACAACTAATAGCTCAGATCAAGGACCGAACTTGGGAGCTTCCCAGTCAGTATTGCAGAGTGTTCTAAAATTTGTGGGGTTGGGGGAGGGTTAGAAAGAATATTTTCAAACAAATTTAAATCCACCTTTAAACAAATCCTTCGTCACAATGCATAATTCTTAAATCCTTTCAAGTTAGAAAAGCAATTCAAATGGATCATCAAATACAATTGAGACATTATAGAAAGGCTCAAGTCACTGAAAATATACAGCTTTACAATCACTGCACAATACAGAAGGGAGCAACTGTTAATGGGAGCTCGGCTTGTGAAGTCCTCCGACACTGCGAGATAAACTAGACTGTTCTTTGAAGTATAACTAGGCAGAGAAAAGGGAGTCCATGTCCCTTTAAATATCTGCTCCATTCCCCCAGGCAGCAGGAGGAGCAATAGCGTGCGGTATCTTTATATCCTGACGCAGCAAGACCTAATAAAACATATTGCATCAGCTTAAGTACAACAACTGAAAAGTGTGTACACAAAGTCTTTGCTATATATATATGTGTAAGTGTGTGTGTGTGTGTGTAAACTAAACACATCATTCGTATTGTTAGCTCGTGAATTTCACAGAGATAAGCTATTATCTTCGCCAGTTATTTTTCAGCATTTATTTCCTATTATTTACAATGTAATTGCAGAGTGTTTAATCCCTTTACCATTTATTGATGACCCATTGTCCTGTGTGCCCTTGTTTAGAAAGTGATGTCACAATGACCATTCCGTTACCAAGGTGACCATCTGTGTGCAGTATTCAGTGGTAAGGGGATTAAATCTCACCGAGGGTAATGAGCAGCACCCATCAGTCTCTGCACTTTATTGTCCAGTGATCACCTCACCATCACACAGAAGCTCCTCAGATTTACCTCCAGTGTGGATGACTTGTGTAAGTGATGTTGAAAATGAAATTGTCGGGGTGAAAGAGGAGTTGGGGGAGGGATTTGGAGAGAAGGGTGAAAGAGGAGTTGGGGTGAGGGTTTGAAAGAAATGTGGTGATAGAGGAGTTGGGTGAGGGGTTTGGAGAGTAGGGGCGAAAGAGTAGTTGGCGAGGGGGAGTTGGAGAGTAGAGGTGAATGAGTTGTATGAGTGAGGGGTATTTACTGCCCAATAATCGCCTTTCTTGAACTATGATGGGTTTCCTTTTTCTTTAAAATGTTTGGTATTGTGTATTCCACCGAAGCTAAATGCGGGGCTGCAGTTCTTTGCAGGCACGGGGCTGTTTCTGGTGAATTAATATGGGTAGTGTTAATTGGGAATAGATTTTAGTGGGATCATTCTGTGCTGAATGCGTTGCTGGTCTGCGGGGTTGTCCACAGGTGCTGTTGACAACACTCCAGGCTTCCCTTACATAGTGACACCAAATCCAGGGACCACTTACATTGTGACACCAAATCTGATATGTCCTTACGATACTGTATAAATGCACACGAGGCCCATACTTGAGAGAAGGTCACTCTGTGACCAGTTACCTTTTTTACCAATACCTCAAGTGATGAAGGTGGGTGGAGCTCCTCCTTTTATACTTGAAAGTCAAGGTTAGGAGTGTCTCCCACAAGTTCACCCCATTGTGGTCAATGTTCTCAAGGTGTACAACTTCGGTCAGCTTATACATGGGTGACAATGATAGTTGAATACATGACATCACCTCCCCCCAAATTCTTATTGAGATCACAGGTTAAGTCTCTCTGGTGGTTTACACTCCCTTGTAGAGCGCCTGAGTTGGGGTTCCGGTTGTTGGGCGCTGGCCTGAGTGTCTGCTGTTTGCGATGCCTCAGGCCTGTCCGGACTGCCCACAGTTACTGGGCTCTCCTCCACTTGGTTCCGATGTTTGGTCACCTGTGGTGGAGTAAACTCTACGTCGTGTTCTTCCTCTGCTTCTTCTATGCGGTTGCTGATCCTCCTTTTAGTTTGATCCACTAGTTTACGGCAGATTTGTCCATTGGTAAGTTATCTACCAAAACCCCAATTCCCCTCTTTGGCAATCACAGTGCCTGCAAGCCATTTGGGCCCTGCAGCGTAAATAAGGAAAAAACAGTGTATTGACATCAATACATGGCGCCCTCGCATTCCTGTCATAATAGTCACATTGTGACTGACGCCTGCTCTCAACAATTTCTTTCATAGTGGGGTGTATTACGGATAACCGCGTTTTGAGCTTCCTTTTCGTTAGCAGCTCTGCGGGTGGAACCCCTGTGAGTGAGTGTGGCCGGGATCTATTGGCCTACAGGAGGCGTGATAAGCGGCTTTGTAGGGAACCCCCTTGGATTCTGAGCATCCCCTGTTTGATTATCTGCACTGCTCGTTCCGCCTGGCCGTTTGAGGCCGGCTTGAACGGTGCCGTTCTGACATGGTTGATTCCATTGCCTGCCATGAAGTCCTGGAATTCAGTGCTTGTGAAGCACGGGCCATTGTAGCTTACCAAGACATCCGGTACATCATGGGCAGCGAACATTGCCCGTATACTTTCTACGGTTGCAGAGGATGTGCTTGAATTTAAAATGGCACAATCAATCCATTTAGAGTAGGCGTCTACTACATCCAAAAAATGTTTTCCCATGAAAGGACCTGCGTAGTTCACATGGATGCGTGACCATGGCTTGGTGGGCCAGGACCAGGGGCTAATGGCGGCTTCCCTGGGTGCGTTGACCAGCTGAGCACACGTGTTGCACCTGCGAACACAAAGTTCCAGATCTGCATCTATCCCTGTCCACCAAATGTGTGACCTGGCAATTGCCTTCATCATGACAGTGCCCGGATGCCCATTGTGAAGTTCACTGATAAACACCTCTCTGCCCCTCTGGGACATGACTGCTCGCTTTTCCCATAGTCGGCAATCGGCCTGAATCCAGAGTTCATCCTTGTGCCGATGAAACGGTTTAAATTCCTCAGGGCATGCCCTGTACGTGGCTGCCCAGTCCCCATTCACGACACATTTCTTAACTAAAGACAGTAGGGGGTCTTTATTTGTCCAGACTTTAACCTGACGGGCTGTCACAGGTGAACATTCGCTTTCGAAAGCTTCAATAGCCATGACCATCTCAGCATGATGCTCAGTTGCCCCCTCGGTGGTGGCTAGTGGGAGCCTGCTGAGTGCATCGGCGCAGTTTTCAGTGCCCGGTCTGTGCTGAATTGTATATACATAGGCGGCTAACGTAAGTGCCCACCTCTGTATGCGGGCCAACGCATTCGCATTTATGGCCTTTTTGTCGGCCAAAAGGGACGTTAGGCATTTGTGATCTGTCTCCAGCTCAAATTTCCAGCCAAACAGGTACTGGTGCATTTTTGTTTACTGCATATACACATGCTAGCACTTCCTTTTCTACCATCCCGCAGCCCCTTTCTGCCTGGGACAGACTTCTGGAGGCATAAGCTACCGGCTGTAACTGACCATTGGCATTCACATGTTGCAAAACACACCCGACCCCATCGGACGACGCATCGCACGTTAGAACAAGTTTCTTACATGGGTCATGTAATATTAACAGTTTGTTGGAGCATAACAAGTTGCGTGCTCTATCAAAAGCCCTTTCCTGGCTGTTCCCCCAGACCCAATCGCGACCTTTGAATGGGAGCATGTGCAGGCGCTCTAACAGTATGCTCAATTTGGGAAGAAAGTTACCAAAATATTTCAGGAGCCCCAGGAATGAATGCAGCTCCATCGTGTTACGGGGTCTGGGTGCTCTCCGGATCGCTTCCGTTTTGGACACAGCAGGTCTGATCCCGTCAGCTTCTACCCTCATCCCCAGGAATTCTACCTCTTGAGCTCAGAAGATGCACTTTGCCTTTTTCAGTCGCAGACCTACCCGGTCCAGTCTGCGTAGCACCTCATCCAGTTCATGGAGGTGTTCTTCAGCATCGTGATCCATGATGAGGATGTCGTCCTGAAAAACCACCGTCCTTGGAATCGACTTGAGGAGGCTTTCCATATTTTGCTGAAAGATCACGGCGGCTGAACGAATCCCGAACGGACATCTGTTATACTCAAACAACCCCTTGTGTGTCGTGATGGTGGTCAGGCTTTTCGACTCACTCGCCAGTTCCCGGGTCATGGGAGCTGAGGTCAGGTCCAATTTTGAAAAAAGTTTGCCAGCGGATAGTGTCACAAAGAGGTCCTCCACTCTCGGTAGTGGGTACTGGTGTTGGAGTGACACCCGATTGATGGTGGCCTTGTAAGCGCCACATATCCTGACTGACCAATCCGCCTTGTGCACCGGCACGATCGGGCTCGCCCAGTCACTGAATTCAACTGGCAAGATGATGCCTTCCCTCAGCAGGCGGTCCAATTCGCATTCTATTTTTTCCTGCATCACGTACGGCACCGCTCTGGTCTTGTGGTGTACTGGCCTGGCGTCTGGGTTTATGTGAATCACTACCTTGGCCCCCATGAAAGTGCTGTTGCCGGATTGAAATAATGAGTCAAATTTGTCCAGGACCTGTGAGCATGTTACTTGCTCTAAAGAAGAAATGCATTGACATCGCCCCATTTCCAGTTCATGACAGCAAGCCAACTCCTCCCCAGTAGTGTGGGACCGTCCCCCAGGACAATCCAGTGCGGCAACCTGTTCTCCGAATCTAGCACCGGAATTATCTCCTTTGTATATGTCCGTAGCTGTGCATCAATCGGCAATAATTTTGGCCTCCTGGCCTTGGACACCCACAACCTTTCAAACTAGTTGATATTCATCAAGGACTGGCTGGCCCTCGTGTCTAGCTCCATTAATAATGGGATGCCATTGAGGAGCACTTTCATCATTATTGGTAGCGTCCTGGTATATGAACTGTATATGTGCTCCACATGAACTCGCTGAACTTCAGCTTCCAGTGATTTTCCCCAGTATTCATTTGGCCTTGTAGGGCTAACAGCAGGCCCGCCGTCCTCGTACATTAACCTGGCTGCAGGCTTCCTGCACATACGCGCGAAATGACTACTGACGTTGCAATTTCTGCAGGTATATTGCTGATACCTGCAGGCTCTGGCTGGGTGTTTGGCTCCACACCTCTAGCATGAGCTGGAGGACCCGTTGTTGGAAACAAAATGTCCATTACCAGTCGATCGTCTCTGAATGTCTCTGTAACTGTCCTTAAGTGCACCATTAACAGGTGTTGATTGCCCTATTACTGGCCGCATTGTCCATTGCAATGGCATGATTAACCATTCAGCTAGCCATTGTCTCTGTTGAATTCCCCTTTTGGTTTCTACTGCATGCTGGGACATGTCCGATTGCCCTTGTCTGTCGAGAGAACTGTGTGTGCGTTAACAATGTAGACTCCCTGGTCATTTGCCGCATACCGGAGATGAGGGGGTTGGTTACCTTATGATGATAGATTGAGTAGACTGGGTCTTTACTCGTTGGAGTTCAGAAGGATGAGGGGTGATCTTATAGAAACATTTAAAATAATGAAAGGGATAGACAAGATAGATGCAGAGAGGTTGTTTCCATTGGTCGGGGAGACTAGAACTAGGGGGCACAGCCTCAAAATACGGGGGAGCCAATTTAAAACCGAGTTGAGAAGGAATTTCTTCTCCCAGAGGGTTGTGAATCTGTGGAATTATCTGCACAAGGAAGCAGTTGAGGCTAGCTCATTGAATGTATTCAAATCACAGATAGATAGATTTTTAACTAATAAGGGAATTAAGGGTTATGGGGAGCAGGCGGGTAAGTGGAGCTGAGTCCACGGCCAGATCAGCCATGATCGTGTTGAATGGCGGAGCAGGCTCGAGGGGCTAGATGGCCTACTCCTGTTCCTAGTTCTTATGTTCTTATGTACTGCAGTTCTACAGGGCCTTGGTGAGGCTTCACCTGGAATATTGTGTACAGTTTTGGTCTCCTAATCTCAGGAAGGACGTTCTTGCTATTGAGGGAGTGCAGCGAAGGTTCACCAGACTAGTTCCAGGGATGGCTGGACTGTCATATGGGGAGAGATTGGATCAACTGGGCCTTTGTTCACTGGCGATTAGAAGGATCAGAGGGGGTCTCATAGAAACGTATAAGATTCTGACGGGACTGGACAGGTTAGATGCGGGAAGAATGTTCCCCATGTTGAGGAAGTCCAGAAGTCCCGATGTTGGGGAAGTCCAGAACCAGGGGACATAGTCTTAGGATAAGGGGTAGGCCATTTAGGACTGAGACGAGGAGAGTTGTTAACCTGTAGAATTCCCTGTCACAGAGAGTTGTTGATGCCAGTTCATTGGATATATTCAAGAGGGAGATAGATATCGCCCTTACAGCTAAAGAGATCAAGGAGGTATGGAGAGAAAGCAGGAAAGGGGTACTGAGGTGAATGATCAGCCATGATCTTATTGAATGGCGGTGGAGGCTCGACGGGCCGAATGGCCTACTCCTGCACCTATTTTCTACGTTTCTATGTTTCTATGTTTCTATTTGAGCCAAGATTTTTGTCAAACATCATTCTGGTCTCTTCCTCCCCTGAGTTAAAGTCTGGGCTAATCAGAGCCGCCGCTTCCAAGATCAAGTCTTTGGTCTCAATCAGTTTCCTGAAAAACCCAGCACGCCCGATGCCCTCAATAAAAAAGTCTCGCATCATCTCCGCTCTGCCTGCATCTGTGCACTTACATAGGCTCGCTAGTCGTTGGAGATCTGGCATGAAGTCAGGAACGCTTTGCCCTTCTCACCGCCAGTTCATGTAAAACTGGTGTCTCGCTTTGTGCATGCTGCTCGCAGGTTTAAGGTGTTCCCCGATCAACTTACTCAGCTCTTCGAATGTCTTGTCTCCGGCTTCTCTGGTGCTAGAAGGGCCTTCATCAGGGAGTACGTTCTGGATCCACAAACCATCAGGAGATGAGCCCTGCGTTTGTCGGCCGAATCCTGTCCCAACCATTCCTTAGTGACAAAACTTTGCTGTAGTCTCTCAATAAAGTCGTCCCAATCATCACCAACACAGTACCTCTCTTCTCTGCTACTAGTGGCTATGCTCACGTGGTTTAAATCCCAGTTTCTCGTCGCCAATGATATGTACTTACTATACAGTATAAATGGACACGAGGCCCATACTTGAGAGAAGGTCACTCTGTGACCAGTTACCTTTATTACCAAGACCTCAAGCGATGAAGTTGGGTGGAGCTTTCCCTTTTATACCTGTAAGTCCAGGTTAGGAGTGTCTGCCACAAGTTCACCGCCTTGTGCTCAATGTTCTCAAGGTGTACAACTTAGGTCAGCTTATACATGGGTTACAATGATAGTTGAATACGTGACAAAATCCAGGGACCACTTACATTAAGACACCAAATCCAGGAACCTCATGCATTGTGACTCCAAATCCAGGGACCACTTGCACTGAGGCATCAAATCGAGGGACCACTTGCACTGAGGCATGAAATCCATGGACCCCTTACACTGAGGCTCCAAATCCAGGGACCAGTTACAATGAATCATCAAATCCAGGGACCACTTACAATGAGACTACAAAATTATAGAATTACACAGAAATGAGCCATTCGGACGAAACAGTCTGTGCCAGTGATTATGCTCTGCTTGGTAATGAGATAGCCTCAGTATGGAGAATGGTCATGCTGGTGAAAGCAGCTCTATTTAGGGGGAATGGTGGGTAATGAATGAAGAGACGATGGAATAATCAGACGGTGACTGGTGAGGCCTGGTGACAGATTATTGTTAGAAGTATATTTCAGGCAGGTTGATGATTCGATGTAACCAGTGCAACAACTGTATCCATCTGTTATTGTTCCAAAATACCAAAATCTAATGTCACTAATTTATTTTTCCATGAGAAATGTAGAGATTACGATGTGTTGTTGACAGAAAGAAACGAGGCTTGTGCAGGAACGATGGTTCCTTGAATGAACACATTGTGAGGCTGTTTTGTGACTCGGCTCTGTGAGGTTAAAAACATGAAATGGAAAAGAGCATGTCCAATAACACCTATATTGCCAATAGTGCTTTCTAAGTTAATCATTAAATCCTAAGCCGAATCTCCTATTGACGATCCCAATCACTAATCCCAATCTTAATAAATAACCACAAAACACAACCACTAAACTTACATCTAAACCCAGCCCCTAACCAACGCTAAGAATATAAGAAATAGGGGCAGCAGAATCCATCTGGCCCCTTCAGCCCACCCCGCCATTCAATAAGATCTTGGCTGATCTGATCTTGGCCTCAATTTCGCTTCCCTGCCATCTCCTCATAAACCTTGACATCACTCTCTTTCAAAAAGCATGCTATCTGCAACTTAAATATTTTCAATGACCCAGACTCCACTGTTCTTTGGGGTAGAGAATTTCAAAGATTCACGACCCTCTAAGAGAAAAAATTCCTCTTCATTTCCATTTTAAATGGGCGCCCCCTTATGCTCAGGCTTTGCCACCTAGTTGTAGATTCCCCCACAAGAAGAAACAGAGATCAGTGGGGAAGCTAAAGACCTGATAAAGGAAGTATTTAAACAATTATTTTGATGCAAGAAATACTGCAAGGTATGTTAGTAACAAGTAATTGTAATCAACTAACCCATCAAAATTAGCAAAGGCAATTTCAAAGGTCAGAACATTTCAAAGTTGATCACATGCAGTATGTGTGAAGATCTATTAACCGCATTCAACAATCGTTAAATACAGGAAATAACAAATTTACAGTCTTACGCAAGATAGTTCTTTCAAGGGTTGGTTGAAAGGAACGTTAAATGAGTGTAAAGTGAGACACGCCGGTTCAGTCTGAGACATCCACAAGCCGGATACACAAACGAAACAAGTTTGGGATTTGATGTGGGAAAAGATGAATTACGTGAGAAGTGAAATAATCTAGAGTAAGAAAAGGCCCAAAATGGAAGGGACGGGAACATTAATGAGTCTATTTTTATGGAGAAATCCAATATTGGACACAGGGTGTTTGAAACAATCCTGAGACAGAACATTACTGTCCAGCTCAGGGACAGGGTTATACAGAGCAGCAGGAACAATGACTGAGGGCCAGAATGAACATGTTCAGTGCCCAATGGGGGCCCAGGAAATCCTGTCCCAGTCACTGAGGTGGTCTTGGGTATTTACCCAGCATTCCTCGCGATGGAGAATGTGCCGAGCCCAGACTACAGGGGCCCAGAGCGCAGGCGCGGAACCTGGCGGTATTTGGAGCATGCGCGGTGCGTGTAATGGCGGAGCGGCTGTGGTGAAATGTGTTCCGCCAAACAGCTCCTACTCCGCGGGGCGGAGGGGAGTAAAGGACCAGCGGGGAGCCGGGGAGGCTTCATAAACAACCGGTGCCCGCCAGAAGCCCGGAATAACAACCGGAATATCGGCGGCTGCAGCCTCGAGGCTTTCTCCCGGTCACAGGCCCGGGGTAAAGGCGGCCATCTTTGTACAGGAAGGCAGGGTCAGTCCTCCGCCATCTTGGTTCAGTGAGCAGCAAAGCGCATGCGCGGCCATCTTGGTAAAGTAACAGCTGAGTTCCTTTGCTCAGATTCTGATAAAAGGAAATTGGATTTTACAGATTGAATTAATACAGAGAGCTGCGCATGCGCGGTTCAGCCCCGCCCCCTGTGTCATTCCCAGTGAGCAGAATAGCACATGCACCCTCCCCTGCCCCAGCCCTGCCTGGGATCACCATTCACTCAGTGAGCGGAAGAAGATGGTTTAAAACAGCCGGGATTGGAGACACCACGACCCCGGGGTAAGGCTCAGAGATCAGCATTGAGTCCGGGGGGAGTTCAGGGGGAGTCGGGGGCTGTGTGTAAGGGGCAGAGTGGACCAAGAACCAGTGTCAGTGCGTGGTGTGAGTGGGGGAAGGGAGAGGCCATTCTCGGGCTGTGTGTGCACAGTGTGTGTCCAGGGTAAGGGAGACAGAATGGGCAGAATCCGCTATTTACAATCTGCTGCTTTCTCTCTCCAAATCAGGAGTGAACGTTCCTGGTTTAGTTCCCTCGGGGGCTGTGTGTAAGAGGCAGAGTGGAGCAGGAACTAGTTCCGGGACATGGTGTGAGTGGGGGTGGCAAGAGGCCATTCTCGGGCTGTGTGTGGACAGTGTAAGGTAACAGAGAAAGTAAACCACTCGCTCTTTCAAATCATTGCTGCTTTCTTTCCCCACATCAGTAGTGAATGTTCCTGATTCAGTTCCAATCTCACCGTGTCTGTTGTTCTTGGGCAGTGAGCAGTGGAAACACAGTCTGACAGTGAGGATGTGAGGAATTTCACAAAGTGCATCTATTGCAGGTACCAGGAGAGAAGTGTGGGAGAAGATATTTTAAAGACGGGTTATATTGTTTCGGTGAGCTGAGTTCTCCAGAAACGCGTTGCTGATGATCGAGAGATACATTGTCACTCCCTCAGATACATCGTATTGTCCCCCGAATCCATATCTTAGAACTAATTTTGTTCTCGTATTATTATTCTCACAGCAAAATTCTTCAACCAGCCACAACAAATGAGATCTTTCCTCCACCCAGAACACAAGGAACAGTGCAGGCAGCTCCTTCTCACACACAGTAAGTAGATTATCACTCACAGAGCGCAGACACACAGAACTGGCCTCAATCCTATTGTCACAGGCAGCAGAAGCTGTCAGTCCCACAGTGATCCGAAGTGACAGAGTTACATTGTGAATCTTACAGCCACATGGAGCAGTATAATCACATGCTGTTTCATCATTGAAACAGATCACACTGACAGGTACATTAAACACCCACACTCACTTGCCAGAAACTGGCAGGTAGAGAATAAAAGACAATCATCTATCAGAAAAAATGTCAAACAGAAAGTATAAACCACACTCGCATATCAGAAGCTGATGGGTACAGAGCAAAAGCCATATTCATGTTTCAGAATCTGACGGATTCAGTATTTAACCCCCCGAACATACCAGAAGATGACAGGTGCAGAATAAAACCCACATTCCCGTACCACAGACTGACATACAGTATACAACACACACCCACATATATGAAAGTGACAGTAACAGAATAAAATCCCCACTTACATACCAGAGAGTGACAGGTGAAGTGTAAATCCCATGGGCACATATCGGAAAACTGAAAGGCAGTAAGTAAAATTGTTACTTACATCGCAGGAACTGATCGGGGCAGAGTAAAACCCACACCCGCACATCTGAACAATGACACGGAGAACGCTAAATCTTCACTCACATATCAGAGAAATACAGGTAAAAATTAAAATTGATTCTCACGTTCACATACCAGAGACTGGAAAATACAGATTAAACTCAGACCACCGCAGCAGAAACTGAGAGGCACAGATTAAACCTCAACACACACCAAAACCTGACAATTACAGAAAAATACACACACTTGCATATCAGAGACTGAGTGATACAGTATAAAACCCACACTCACATATGAGAGACTGAGAGATACAGTATAAAACCCATACTCACATATCAGAGACTGAGTGATACAGTATAAAACCCACACTCACATATCAGAGACTGAGTGATACAGTATAAAACCCATACTCACATATCAGAGACTGAGAGATATAGTATAAAACCCATACTCACATATCAGAGACTGAGTGATACAGTATAAAACCCATACTCACATATCAGAGACTGAGAGATACAGTATAAAACCCACACTCACATATGAGAGACTGAGAGATACAGTATAAAACTCACACTCACATATCAGAGACTGAGAGATATAGTATAAAACCCATACTCACATATCAGAGACTGAGTGATACAGTATAAAACCCATACTCACATATCAGAGACTGAGTGATACAGTATAAAACCCACACTCACATATGAGAGACTGAGAGATACAGTATAAAACCCATACTCACATATCAGAGACTGAGTGATACAGTATAAAACCCATACTCACATATGAGAGACTGAGAGATACAGTATAAAACCCATACTCACATATCAGAGACTGAGTGATACAGTATAAAACCCATACTCATATATCAGAGACTGAGTGATACAGTATAAAACCCACACTCACATATCAGAGGCTGACATCTTAAAATCCATATTCCCTGAACATAAATTGACATACAGTGACATGCCCAGACTCACGAACCAGTAATTGACAGGTACAGGGTAAAGATCTCTCTTTCATTCCAGAAACTAACAGGTACAAAGGAAAGTCCACTGACAATTAAACAGAAACTGGCAGGTATAGAGTAAGGCCCACAATCACAGATCAGAACTTGACAGGTACAGAATAAAACCCAGGCTCCCATAACAGAAATGGAGAGATACAGATAAAAGCCCACACTCACATACCAGAGACAGATAGATACAGAGTAAAACTCAGACTCATTTACCAGAGACCGACAGATTCAGCAGAAAACTCACCTCCATAACACAAATTGACAGTTCGAAAGTAAAACCAATACTCTATCAGGAATTGGTGGTACACAGTAAAACAATACTAACATACTGGAGAATGACGGGTATGGAGTAGAGCTCACATTCACATAACAGAAATGGACAGATACAGCGCAGAACACACTCACACACCAAGAATGGAAAGAAACATCGAAAATAGGTGCAGGAGTAGGCCATTCGGCCCTTCGAGCCTGCACCACCATTCAATCTGATCATGCAACTTCAGTACCTCACTCCCGCTTTCTCTCTATACCCCCTGATCCCCTTAGCCGTAAGGGCCACATCTAACTCCCTCTTGAATATATCCAACGAACTGGACTCCACAACTTTCTGTGGTAGAGAATTGCACAGGTTTACCACTCTCTGGGTGAAAAAGTTTCTCCTCATTTCAGTCCGATATGGCTTATCCCTTATCCTTAGACTGTGACCCTGATTCTGGACTTCCGCAACATCAGGAACATTCTTCCTGCCTCTAACCTGTCCAGTCCCGTCATTATTTTATATATTTCTATGAGATCCCCTCTCATTCTTCTAAATTCCAGTGAGTGTAAGCCTAGCTGATCCAGTCTTTCTTCATATGTCAGTCCTGCCATCCCGGGAATTAGTCTGGTGAACCTTCGCTGCACTCCCTCAATAGCAAGCAAGTCCTTGCTCAGAATAATAGATCAAGACTGCACACAATACTCAAGATGTGGCCTCACCAAGGCCCTGTACAACTGCAGTAACACCTCCCTGCACCTATACTCAAACCCCCTCGCTATGAAGACCAGCATGCCAGTTGCTTTCTTTACTGCCTGCTGGACCTGCATGCCTACCTTCAGTGACTTGATGTACCATGACACCCAGGTCTATTTGCACCTCCCATTTTACTAATCTCTCACCATTCAGATAATCTGCCTTCCTGTTTTTGCCACCAAAGTGGATAACCTCACAATAATCCACATTTCCTGCATCTGCCATGCCATTGCCCATTCACCTAACCTGTCCAAGTCACTCTGCAGCCTCTTAGCATCCTACTCAGAGCTCACACTGCCACCCAGCTTAGTGTCATCTGCAAACTTGGAGATATTACCTTCAATTCCATCGTCTAAATCATTAATATATATTGTAAATAGTTGGGATCAATGCACTGAACCTTGCAGCACCCCACTAGTCACTGCCTGCCATTCTGAAAAAGACCCGTTTATTCCTACTCTTTGCTTCCTGTCTGCCAACCGGTTCTCTATCCACGTCAATACATTACCCCCAATACCATGTGCTTTAATTTTGCACACTAATCTCTTGTGTGGGACCTTGTCAAAAGTCTTTTGAAATTCCAAATACACCACATCCACTGGTTCTCCCTTATCCACTCTACTAGTTACATCCTCAAAACACTCTCGAAGATTTGTGAAGCATGAATTCCCTTTCATAAATCCATGCTGACTTGGACTAATCCTGTCACTGCTTTCCAAATGATCTGCTATTACATCTTTAATAATTGATTCCAGCATTTTCCCACACCGATGTCAGGCAAACCGGTCTATAATTCAATGTTTTCTCTCCCCCTCCTTTTTTTAAAAAGAGGGGTTACATTTAGCTACCCTCCAATCCATAGGTACTGATCCATAGTCCATGAAATTCAGGAAAATGACCACCAATGCATCTTCTATTTCTAGGGCCATTTCTTTAACTACTCTGGTATGCAGACGATCAGGCCCTGGGGATTTATCGGCCTTCAGTTCCATCAGTTTCCCAACAACCATTTCCTGACTAATAAGGATTTCCCTCAGTTCCTCCTTCCTGTTAGACCCTCGGTCCCCTAGTAATTTTGGGAGATTATTCGTGTCTTCCTTCGTGAAGACAGAACCAAAGAATTTGTTCAATTGGTCTGTCATTTCCTTGTTACCTATTATGAATTCACCTGATTCTGACTGCAAGGGACCATGTTTGTCTTCATCAATCTTTTTCTCTTCACATATCTAGAGAAGCTTTTGCAGTCAGTTTTTATGTTCCCTGCAAGCTTATTCTCATACTCTATTTTCCCTCTCCTCATTTGATCCTTTGTCCTCCTCTGCTGAATTCTAAATTTCTCCCAGTCCTCAGGTTTACTGCTTTTTCTGGCCAATTTATATGCCTCTTCCTTGGATTTAACACTGTCCCTAATTTCTCTTGTGAGCCACGGTTGAGCCACCTTTTCGGTTTTATTTTTATGCCAGACAGGGATGTACAATAGTTGCAATTCATCCATGTGATCTTTAAATGTCTGCCATTGCCTATCCACCGTCAACCCTTTAAGTATCATTCGCCAGTTTATCCCAGCCAAATCACGTCTCATACCATTGAAGTTTCCTTTAAGTTCAGGACCCTAGTCTCTGAGTTAACTGTGTCACTCTCCAGCTTAATGAAGAATTATACCATATTATGGTCACTCTTCCCCAAGGGGCCACGCATGACCAGATTGCTAATTAATCCTCTCTCGTTACACAAGACCCAGTCTAGGATGGCCTGCTCTCCAGTTGGTTCCTCAACATATTGGTCTAGAAAATCATCCCTGAGGCACTCCAGAAAAACCTCCTCCACAGTATTGCGACAAGTTTGGTTAGCCCAATCAATATCGAGGTTAAGGTTACCCATGATAACTGCTGTACCCTTATTGCACGCATCCCTAATTTCCTGTTTGTTGCCATCCCCAACCTCCCTACTACTGTTTAGTGGTCAGTACATAACCCCAACTAACGTTTTCCGCATTTTAGTGTTTCGCAGCTCTACCCATATAGATTCCACATTATCCCAGCTAATGTCCTACCTTACTATTGCATTAACCTCCTCTTTAACCATTAACACTACCCCACCTCCTTTTCCTTTCTGGCTATCCTTCCTGAATATTGAATACCCCTGGATGTTATGTTCCCAGCCTTGGTTACCCTGAAGCCATGTCTCAGTAATCCCAATTACATCATATCCATTAACAGCTATCTGTGCAGTTAATTCGTCCACCTTATTACGAATGCTTCTCGCTTTGAGACTCAGAGCTTTCAGGCTTGTTGTTTTTAAACACTCTTATTGTTGTAATGTGGCCCTTTTTGTTACAGAATGAAACCCACAGACAATTACCAGAAATTGACAGGTACAGGATAAAATCCACCTCTCGTATCAGAAACTAACATACAGAGTAAAACCCTCATCCACATACCAGAGATGGACAGATACAGAATCAAATCCACACTCCCATACCAGACACCTACTATATAAGAAATTAATAACATAAGAAATAGGAGCAGGAGTAGGCCATACGGCCCCTCGAGCCTGCTCCACCATTTAATACGATCATGGCTGATCCGATCATGGACTCAGGACCACTTCCCTGCCCACTCCCCATAACCCCTTATTCCCTTATCAGTTAAAACAATTTCTATCTCTGTCTTAAATATATTCAATGTCCCAGCTTCCACAGGTCTCTGAGGCAGCGAATTCCACAGGTTTATAACCCTCTGAGAGAAGAAATTCCTCCTCATCTCAGTTTTAAATGGGGGCCCCTTATTCTAAGATTATGCCCCCTAGTTGTAGTCTCCCCGATCAGTGAAAACATCCTCTCTGCTACCACCTTATCAAGCCCCCTCATTATCTTATACGTTTTGATAAATCACCTCTCATTCGTTCTTCTGAATTCAATGAGTAGAGGCCCAACCTCCTCAATCTTTTCTCATAAGTCAACCCCCTCATCTCCGGAATCAACCGAGTGAACCTTCTCTCAACTTCCTCCAAAGCAAGTGTATCCTTTTATAAATATGGAAACCAAAACTGCACGCAGTATTCAAGGTGTGGTCTCACCAATAACTTGTATAACTGTAGCAAGACTTCCCTGTTTTTATACTCCAGCCCCTTTGCAATAAAGGCCAAGATTCAGTTGGCCTTCCTGATCACCTGCTGTACCTGCATACTAAACTTTTGTGTTTCATGCACAAGTAGCCCCAAGTCCCGCTGTACTGCAGCACTTTGCAATCTTTCTCAATTTAAATAATAACTTGCTCTTTGATTTTTTTTCTGCCATAATGCATGACCTCACACTTTCCAACATTATACTCCATCTGCCAAATTTTTGCCCACTCACTGAGCCTGTCTGTCTCCTTTTGCAGATTATTTGTGTCCTCCTCACACATTGCTTTTCCTCCCATCTTTATATCGCCAGCAAACTTGGCTACGTTACAGTCGGTCCCTTCTTCCAAGTCGTTAATATAGATTGTAAATAGTTGGGGTCCCGGCACTGATCCCTGCGGCACCCCACTAGTTACTGATTGCCAACCCAAGAATGAACTATTCACCCAACCTCTCTGCTGTCTGTTAGTTAGCCAAACCTCGATCCATGCTAATATATTACCCCCAGCCCGTGAACTTTTATCTTGTGCAGTAATCTTTTATGTGGCACCTTGTCAAATGCCTTTTGGGAGTCCAAATACACCACACCCACTTTATCCACCCTGTTCATTACATGCTCAAAGAATTCCAGCAAATTTGTCAAACTTAACTTCCCCTTCATAAATCCATGCTGACTCTGCCTGACCGAATTATGCTTTTCCAAATGTCGTGATAATGCTTCTTTAAGAATGAGCTCTTCAACATTTTCCCAACCACAGATGTTAGGCGAACTGGTCTATAGTTTCCTGATTTTTGTCTGCCTCCTTTTTAACCAAGTGCTGCTCTCAGTCCCCGGGCAACACCGAGTGTGGCTCTCAGTCCCCGGGCAACACCGAGTGTGGCTCTCAGTCCCCGGGCAACACCGAGTGTGGCTCTCAGTCCCCGGGCAACACCGAGTGTGGCTCTCAGTCCCCGGGCAACACCGAGTGTGGCTCTCAGTCCCCAGGCAACACCGAGTGTGGCTCTCAGGCCCTGGGCAACACCGAGTGTGGCTCTCAGTCCCCGGGCAAGACCGAGTGTGGCTCTCGGTCCCCGGGCAAGACCGAGTGTGGCTCTCAGTCCCCGGGCAACACCGAGTGTGGCTCTCAGGCCCTGGGCAACACCGAGTGTGGCTCTCAGTCCCCGGGCAAGACCGAGTGTGGCTCTCGGTCCCCGGGCAAGACCGAGTATGGCTCTCGGTCCCCGGGCAACACCGAGTTTGGCTCTCAGGCCCCGGGCAACACCGAGTGTGGCTCTCAGTCCCCGGGCAACACCGAGTGTGGCTCCCAGTCCCCGGGCAACACCGAGTGTGGCTCTCAGTCCCCGGGCAACACCGAGTGCGGCTCTCAGTCCCCGGGCAACACCAAGTGCGGCTCTCGGTCCCCGGGTTCTCCTCCCTGAAGGACAGTGCTGACCCAGATGTGTTTTTATGACAATCCGGCAGCTTTCATGGTCACTTTTGTCTAGTGCCGGCCCCACAAATGACCAGATTCATTAAGCTCCATTTCACAACCTGCCTTTGTGTTTTTGTGGGTTCTCTGTCACACTCACTTTTTCCTGTTTGAAATTCACTTTACATGGTGTTAAAAGGGGAGGATTTGTAGACTGGAAGCTCAAAGCAAACATCACCTCAAGATCTGACAGTCACTCGCTACATCGGGACTGGAATATCATCAGCTTTTGACCATGGAAGCAGAAGGCACCGTTCACAGTGGGGAGAAACGGTACACGTGCTCTGTGTGTGGACAAGGCTTCAGTCGATCGTCCAACCTGGAGAGACACAAGTGCAGTCACACTGGGGAGAAACTGTGTAAATGTGGGGATTGTGGGAAACGTTTCAACTGCCCATCCCAGCTGGAAACACATCGGCGAGTTCACACTGGGGAGAGGCCAATCACCTGCTCCAACTGTGGGAAGGGATTCACTGCATCATCCAGTCTGCTGAAACACCAGCGAGTTCACACTGGGGAGAAGCCATTCACCTGCTCCAACTGTGGGAAGGGATTCACTACATCATCCGACCTGCTGACACACCAGCGAGTTCACAAGTGAATGCAGGGGTTGGATTCTGCTGTTCATCGCATTCTGGACTGCATTGACTTCATTTTGATAGTTGGGGTTTATAACTCCTGTAACGCTGATGTTAATAAATCCTGTAACTGGAAAGGGGTTTAATATTTGGGATAGAGACATATAAATTAGTGTTGCTTTAAACACATTGCTGTGTTTTTTTGTCTTTCCCACCTGAGGGTTTAGCATCACCTGGCTGGTGTTGAGAAAGGACAATCTATGGTGAGGATCTTACAGGGGGGAACAGAACTTCAGCCTAGACACAGTCCTTCAGGGACACACTGAGATCACCTCATTCTTCTGAACTCCAATGTGTATAGGCCCAACCTACTCAACCTATCGTCATAAGTCAATCCCATCAACTCCGGAATCTCAGCAGACATGAGCAAGGACCTGAGGCTTATTAAAAGACACATATTTCATTTCAGACAAGGTTACCCTTGGAGAAATGTTCAATTAGAACATGAAAACATAAAAAATAGGAGCTGGAGTAGGCCATTTGGCCCCTCGGGCCTGCTCCGCCATTGAATAAGGTCATGGCTGATCTGATCATGGACTCAGTTCCACTTCCCTGCCCACTCCCCATAAGCCTTTACTCACTTATCGCTCAAACATCTCTCTATCTCCGCCTTAAATATATTCAAAGACCCAGCCTCCACAGCTCTCCTGGGCAGAGAATTCCATGGATTTACAACTCTCAGAGAAGAAATTCTTTATCTCAGTTTTAATTGGGTGGCCCCTTATCTTATGTTTCGATAAAATCACCTCTCATTCTTCTGAACTCCAATGTGCTTAGGCCCAACCTATTCAAGCTATCTTCATAAGTAAATCCCCTCATCTCCGGAATCAACCTTGTGAACCTTCTCTGAACTGCCTCCAATGCAGGTGTATCCTTCCTTGGAGACCAAGATACGGAGTCCATTACAGGCAAAATGCCAATCAAACCAGTAGCACACTGGCACCTTAACAGTGTCTCATTGGCCGACAGACTTTTCTTAAATAGATTTGCTGAGTGGATATAAACTTAAACCAGGTTTGCTGGCATGATGCTCTATTCACATATTGAAGGTCGAAGAGATGCTGTGGGGCACATGCTAAGTCCAGCAGCTGAAAGTGATTAACAGACTGGGTTTTGTGTTTAGTGATCCCGGGCGTGTTACCAATACCAGCAAAATCGAAGCCCATGGAATAACGGGGACAGTGGCAGCATGGATATGAAAGTGGCTAAGTAATACAAACAGAATAGTGGTGAACGGTTGTTTTTCAGACTGGAGCAAGTGGTGTTCCCCATGGGTCGGTATTATGGCCACTGCTTTTTTTTAAATCTATATTAATGACCTAGACTTGGGTGTACAGGGCACAATTTCCAAATATACAGCTCACACAAAACTTGGAAGTACAGTGAACAGTGAGGAGGATGGTGATAGACTTCAGAAAGACATAGAAAGGCTGGTGGAATGGGCAGATGTAGCAGATGAAATTTAACGCAGAAAAGTTCAAAAGTGATACATTTTGGGAGGAAGAAAGAGGAGAGTAAATATAAACTAAAGGGGTGCATGAACAGAGAGACCCAGGAGTATATGTGCACCAATCACTGAAGGTGGCAGCACTGGTTGAGAAAGTGGTTACAAAAACTTAAGGAACCCTCGGCTTCATGAATAGAGGTATAGAGTACAGAAGTGTGGGCATTATGTTCAACCTGCATAAAACTCTGGTTCGGCCTCAACTGGAGTATTGTGTGCAGTTCTGGGTCATCATCATCATAGGCAGTCCCTCGGATCGAGGAAGACATGTTTCCACTCTAAAAATGAGTCCTTTGGTGGCTGAACAGTCCAAAACGAGAGCCACAGTCCCTGTCACAGGTGGGACAGATAGTCGTTGAGGGAAGGGGTGGGTGGGACAGGTTTGCCGCACATTCTTTCTGATGCCTGCGGTTGATTTCTGCATGCTCTCGGCGATGAAACCCGAGGTGCTCAGCACCCTCCAGGATGATCTTCCTCCACTTAGGGCGGTCTTTAGCCAGGGACTCCCAGGTGTCGATGGGGATGTTGCATTTTATCAGGGAGACTTTGCGGGTGTCCTTGTAACGTTTCCTCTGCCTCACCTTTGGCTCATTTGCTGTGAAGGAGTTCCGAGTGGAGTGTTTGCTTTGGGAGTGTCATGTCTGGCATGCTGACAATGTGGCCTGCCCAGCAGAGCTGATCAAATGTGGTCAGTGCTTCAATGCTGGGGATGTTGGCCTGGTCGACGACGCTAACGTTGTTGTGTCTGTCCTCCCAGGGAATTTTCAGGATATTGCAGAGAAATCGTTGGTGGTATTTCTCCAGCGACTTGAGGTGTCTATTGTATGTAGTCCATGTCTCTGAGCCATACAGGAGGGTGGGTATTACTACAGCCCTGTAGACCATGAGCTGGGTGCTGGGGGTG
Source organism: Pristiophorus japonicus (assembly GCF_044704955.1). Lineage (NCBI taxonomy): Eukaryota > Metazoa > Chordata > Chondrichthyes > Pristiophoridae > Pristiophorus > Pristiophorus japonicus. The sequence goes on along the minus strand of NW_027254835.1, from coordinate 48,361 downwards.
AGATACCTGCTGTGCATAGTCCATGTATCTGAGCCATACTGGAGGTGGGTATTACTACAGCCCTGTAGACCATGAGCTGGGTGCTGGGGGTGAGGACCTACTGTACATAGTCCATGTCTCTGAGCCAAACAGGAGGGTGGGTATTACTACAGCCCTGGACACCATGAGCTCGGTGCTGGGGGTGAGTTACCTACTGCACATAGTCCATGTCTCTGAGCCATACAGGAGGGTGGGTATTACTACAGCCCTGTAGACCATGAGCTGGGTGCTGGGGGTGAGATACCTACTGTGCATAGTCCATGTATCTGAGCCATAGAGGAGGTGGGTATTATTACAGCCCTGTAGACCATGAACTGGGTGCTGGGGGTAAGGTACCTACTGTACATAGTCCATGTCTCTGAGCCATACAGGAGGGTGGGTATTACTACAGCCCTGTAGACCATGAGCTGGGTGCTGGGGGTGAGATACCTACTGTACATGGTCCATGTCTCTGAGCCATACAGGAGGGTGGGTATTACTACAGCCCTGTAGACCATGAGCTGGGTGCTGGGGGTGAGATACCTACTGTACATGCTCCATGTCTCTGAACCATACAGGAGGGTGGGTATTACTACAGCCCTGTCGACCATGAGCTGGGTGCTGGGGGTGAGATACCTACTGTACATGGTCCATGTCTCTGAGACAAACAGGAGGGTGGGTATTACTACAGCCCTGTAGACCATGAGCTGGGTGCTGGGGGTGATATACCTACTGTATATGGTCCATGTCTCTGAGCCTTACAGGAGGGTGGGTATTACTACAGCCCTGTAGACCATGAGCTGGGTGCTGGGGGTGATATACCTACTGTACATGGTCCATGTCTCTGAGCCATACAGGAGGGTGGGTATTACTGCAGCCCTGTCAACCATGAGCTTGGTGCTGGGGGTGAGATACCTACTGTACATAGTCCATGTCTCTGAGCCATACAGGAGGTGGGTATTACTACAGCCCTGTAGACTATGAGCTTAGTCGCAAATTTGAGGGCGTGCTCTTCAAACCCTCTTTTCCTCAGACGGCCGAAGGCTGCACTGGAGGCGGTGTTGACTCTCGTCATCAATGTGTGCTCTTGTTGATAGGAGGTTCCTGAGGTATGGGAAATGGTCCACGTTGTCCAGGGCCGCGCCGTGGATCTTGCTGACTGTCGAGAGGGGGGGGCCGGGAGTGCAGTGTGGCAGATTACAGGTTGGTGGAGGACCTTTGTCTTACGGACGTTTAGTGTAAGGCCCTAAACATCCGTAAATACGTTGACTATGACTTGGAGTTCAGCCTCTGTATGTGCGCAGACACATGTATTGTCAGCGTACGGTAGCTCAACAACAGAGATTGGGGTGGTATTGGATCTGGCCTGGAGACGATGAAGGTTGAACAGGATCCCACTGGTTCTGTAGTTTAGTTCCTCTCCAGAGGGGAGCTTGTTGACTGAGGTGGTGAAATTCTGTTTACGGCATTTTAGTAAGTATACGAAGGCCTTTTGAGAGCGTGTAGAAAAGATTTACGAGAATGATTCCAGGGATGAGGGACTTCAGTTACGTGGATAGTCTGGAGAAGTTTGGGTTGTTCTCAGAACAGAGAAGATTGAGAGGAGATTTGACAGAGGTGTTCAAAATCATGAGAGGTCTGGACAGAGTAGCTGGAGTGGGATTAGTAGAAGCTCTTGTAGATAGCCGGCATGGGCTCGAATGGCCAAATGGCCTCCTTCCATGTTGTAACCAGTCTCTGATTCTATGATGATGAAAAATGTGTTGCCCAGGATGCTCCATCTCCCGGGCACTGGGACCCAGTTGGGAACAGAGACCCTGAAGCCCCACCCACTCTCTGTTCCTGAACCAAGATGGCCGTTCATGCGCCCTGATCCCGCCATGTGCAAGATGGACGCCAGTGACCCCGCTCACCCGGGCCGGTCACCACGGGGCCTGTGGGCTCTAATTCGGGGCCTGAGATTTATTCTGTATCTAAGCCGTGCTGTACCTGCTGTACATGCCCTGGGATTGTTTGATGAGATAGTGTAGAGGTGCTTTACTTTGAATCTAATCAGTGCTATACCTGCCCTGGGATTGTTCGATGGGACAGTGCAGGGGAAACGTTTTAATACATACGATAAGTGATGCACAGGTAAAGACCATCTCGTCCATCAAGCCTGTCACAGTATATACACTCCACTCCACCCGAGTGCATGTGATCTCCTGGGAGACGCAAAAGTACTGATTAAAAACAAACTTCGGACAATTTGGGAAAATAAAATGTTGGAAATTCCTCTTCAAGTCATCAAAGTGATCGAAACTAGTCCAGAAGATCACTCTGGCCATTAAATTCCCTGAAGTACCTACCTTCTGTAAGTGTTTATCTCCGCTGTAGCCAGAAACAAATCCAGCTTTTACTTGAAGGAATTCAGTGAGTCTGCATCCACCACATGATAGGGCAGCTTGTTCCAGAGGTCTACTGTTCTCTGGGAAAAGAACCACCTCCTGATGTCTAACCTAGATCTAGCATTGTGCAACTGAAATTTGTGTCCCTGGTCCTGTCTAACCTACTTAATTGAAATAAACGGTCAGCTGGAACACTCTCTTTCATCTTCAATATCTTATAAACCGCAATGATATCGCCCGAAGTCTACGCTGCTCTCAGGTAAAGAGTCCCAACTCTTTTAACCTACCTTGATAACTAAGATGCTTTAGACTTGGAATTAGTCGAGTGGCCCTTTCCAGAACCTCAATATCACCCACCATGTGAGGAGACCAAAACTGGACACAACATTCCAAGTGTGGCCTGACTAAGGTCTTGTACTCGGACAAAACAGTGCGCCTCACCTTATAATCAATTGTCCTATGGATACACCCAAACATCCTATTTGCTTTAGCTGTCGCTACACTGCATTGCTCGTGTACCTTTAAAGAAGTATTCACTAGAATGCCCAAATCTCTTTCTATCTCCACCATCTTTAATGCCTTTCCCTGGAGTGTGTATGAATGTTGAGCATTTGCCCTGCCCACATGCATAACACTGAACTTATCTATGTTATACATAATTTTCCAGTCATGAGGCCTGTGTCCCAACACAATAAGATCTGCTTGAATCAGACGAGCCACTTCTACAGTTCGAGCACTCGCACAGATCTTGATATCATTTCAAAATTGTGCCCCCAACCCCAAAATCCAGATCATTAACAAAAATAGTAAAAAGCAACGGTCCCAACACTGATTCCTGCAGGACACCATTGGTGACTGTACTTTAAACAGATCCATATCCATCTATAACTGTTCTTTACCTACATCCTGCCAGCCAGTTCTGTATCCTGCTCAATATATTTCACGAATACCAGAGGCTCCAATCTTAACGAGAAGCATCTTGTGCGGTACCTTTTCAAAAGGGTTTTGGAAATCTAAGTCGAAAATGTGTACTGGGCTTCCCTCACCCACCAACTTTGTAACTTCTTCAAAAAATACAATTAGAGTTGTGAGATATGAACTTTTTTTTTAATGAAGCCATGTTGGGTGTCCCTAATATGTCCCCCCCCTATCCAATTAATGGATTGCATCTCTTATGATTCTTTCAAGCATCTTACCTATTACTGATATTAAACTGATGGACCTATAGTTACCCAGGTCTGCCTTGTCATATTGTTCTAAAAATGGGGATTACTTTAACCTCCTTCCGATCTGTAGGAACCATTCCAGAGTGCAGTGAGCTATTAAACATATCGGCCAGGGGCTCGCACAGCACATGTCCCATCTCCCGGAGGACCCTCACACAGCACATGTCCCATCTCCCGGAGGGGCTCACACAGCACATGTCCCATCTCCCGGAGGATCCTCACACAGCACATGTCCCATCTCCCGGAGGGGCTCACACAGCACATGTCCCATCTCCCGGAGGATCCTCACACAGCACATGTCCCATCTCCCGGAGGACTCTCGGGTGGCTGCTCTATATATGTTTAAGTTCTTAATTTTTTCAAAAACAATATGCTTATCTTTGTTAATGTTACTGAGAAAAACTAGCATTATTAAATTCTAATATTTGAGCATGATCTTCAAGGCTGAAGACTGATGCAAGGTATTCCCGCCATACTCAAAGAGTGCTTTGTAACCTGTCCTTGAACACCCTTCAGTGGCCCAATACAGTCTTTCATAGTTCTCAGGCTAACTACTAAACACCACATCCAAAATATGATTTTCCTCAGTTACTTCATTAACATGTTCAGTCAGGAAACAGTCCTGTATATTTTCAATAAATAAGAACAGACGAACATTAGAAATAGGAGCAGGAGTAGGCCATAAGGCCCCTTGAACCTGCTTCACCATTTAATATTATCGTGGCTGATCCAATCATGGACTCAGCTCCACTTCCCTGCACGGTCCCCATAACACCTTATCCCCTTATCGCTTAAATAAATTTAGACAGAAATAGTCATTTTCTTAATATCCCAGCTTCCACTGCTCTCTGAGGCAGCGAATTCCACAGATTCACAACCCTTTGAGAGAAGAAATTTCTCATCTCAGTTCTAAATGGGCGGCCCCTTATTCTAAGATCATGCTCTCTAGTTCTAGTCTCCCCCATCAGTAGAAACATCCTCTCTGCATGCACCTTGTCAAGCTCCCTCATAATCTTGTACGTTTCTATAAGATCACCTCTCATTCTTCTGAATTCCAATGAGTTGAGGCACAACCTACTCAACCTTTCCTCATAAGTCAATCCCCTCATCTCTGGATTCAACCGAGTGAACCTTCTCTGAACTACCTCCACAGCAAGTATATCCTTTCGTAAATATGGAAACCAAAACTTCACACAGTATTCCAGGTGTGGCCTCACCAATACCCTGTACAGTTTATAGTCCATCCACTTTGCAATAAAGGCCAAGTGTCCATTGGCCTGCCTGATAGCTTGCTGTACCTGCATACTATCTTTTGTGTTTCATGCACAAGTACCCCCAGGTCCCGTTGTACTGCAGCACTTTGCAATATTTCTCCATTTAAATAATAACTTGCTCTTTGATTTTTTTCTGCCATAGTGCATGACCTCACACTTTCCAACATTATACTCCATCTTCCAAATTCTTGCGCACTCACTTAGCCTCCTTATGTCCTCCTGCAGTCTCTTTATTTATTCCTCACACATTACCCTTCCTCCCATCTTTGTATCATCAGCAAACTTGGCTACGTTGCACCTAGTCCCAGTGAAATCAGACAGTGTGTAACCCGGGGGTGTGCCCAGTGAGATCAGACAGTGTGTAACCCGGGGGCGTGCCCAGTGACATCAGACAGTGTGTAACCCGCGGGTGGGCCCAGGGAGATCAGGCAGTGTGTAGCCCGGGGGTGGGCCCAGTGAGATTCTACAGTGTGTAACCCGGGGTAGGCCCAGTGAGATCAGACATTGTGTAACCCGGGGGTGGACTCAGTGAGATCAGACAGTGTGTCACCGATGAGCCCAGTGAGATCAGACAGTGTGTAACCCGGGGGCCCAGTGAGATCAGACAGTGTTTAACCCGCGGCTGGGCTTGTGAGATCAGACAGTGTATAAACCGTGGACCCAGTCAAATCAGACAGTGTGTAACCCGGGGGTGGGCCCAGTGAGATCAGACAGTGTGTAACCCGGGAGTGGGCCCAGTGAGATCAGACAGTGTGTAACCCGGGGGTGGGCCCAGTGAGATCAGACAGTGTGTAACCCGGGGGTGAGCCCAGTGAGATCAGACAGTGTGTAAGCCGGGGGTGGGCCCAGTGAGGTCAGACATTGTGTAACCCGGGGGCCCAGTCAGATCAGACAGTGTGTATCCCGGGGGTGGGCCCAGTGAGATCAGACAGTTTGTAACCCGGGGGTGGGCTCAATGAGATGTGACAGTGTGTTACCCGCGGCTGGGCTTGTGAGATCAGACAGTGTGTAACCCGGGGGTGGGCCTAGTGAGATCAGACAGTGTGTAACCCGGTGGTGGGCCCAGTGCGATCAGACAGTGTGTAATCCGGGGGTGGGCCCAGTGAGATTCTACAATGTGTAACCCGAGAGCCCAGTGAGATCAGACAGTGTGTAACCCGCGGGTGGGCCCAGTGAGATTCTACAATGTTTAACCCGAGAGCCCAGTGAGACTAGACAGTGTGTAACCCGGGGGTGGGCCCAGTGAGATCAGACAGTGTGTAACCCGGGGGTGGGCCCAGTGAGATCAGACAGTGCGTAACCCGGAGCCCATTGAGATCAGACAGTATGTCACCCGGGGCCCAGTGAGATCATGAGAACCTGTATCACTGTAGCTACCAACTTTATATGTATTATCCGTACTAATTTCAAATGTATTAACTCTTTCTAAAATGGCCGCTCATGTTATTTCTGATTCTTTAGATCTCAGTGTCGGGGAAAACAATGAGTGACTTGTCTTTGTTAAACAACCATGAGGAACCGTCTGATCATGGGAATGTAGGAACAGATGTAGGAGCTAAACTGTGGGAATACCCAGAGAAGCAGAACTGTGTCTTCCTTGACTGCAAAACAAAGATAAGCTGGAGATGACTTAATCTTCTCTCATGATTAGGGGCATTGCTTAATTAACTGTGTAAATAACTAATTTAGCTTGTCTCTATGCCACGGTAGCTGATGTGATAGGACAAATAAAAAGGGGTGGTACCATTCACGAACTTTATTAATGTATTGAATTTGTAATGATTTTTGCTTGCTCTGATGGATTCGACAGACTCATTAAGTCGGTGCCCCTTTATCAGAGCAAGACCCTTCATCGATGAAGTCTGAATAACGTCAGTATGAACGAAACTTTAAAGTGTTCGAATCCGTGCATTCGCTAAAACAGATTGAGGTAAAAGAATCCGTATCAACAATTGGTGTCAGAAGTGGGATCCCAACGGACGACTGCCGGAAGCTTGCGAATTAAGAACCGAACTAGCCTTGGATGAGACGGGAGGAAAATGGCCAGTGGAGTGAGTATTCATTAAATACCACTTCGGTTTTCTCACGTCCAAAAGTTTGAGGAACGTTTGGCCACTCGCTGGTTCTCACGTAGCGTCTGAATGAGATCCAGGTCAATCTGTCGAATACCTTTTAAACTTAGAAAATAAGTGTCCAAGTCAGGTACGACGTCGACCTTGTATATCATTGGCCCGCCTAGGCTCTGGATAAGGTATACTACCTTTTTACCAGGGGGCGACGCGAGTAATTGTGTAAAACCAAATCGCGGGGCGACGCGAGGAATTGTGTCAAACTATATTGTGGGGCGATGCGAGGATTTGTGTCAGGATAAAAGGAATTGTGTAAGGATAACATATTTCTTTACCGCAGGGCAACGCAGGAATGGGCAATCATGGACCCAAAAATAGAGCCGGCTAAAGAAAAAAATAAATTAATAAGCTTTGTTGAATGAAGAGAGACTTTTGTGAATGTTTGTCGTTGAGTGAGAGTCCTTGTGTGATTTTTTGACTGTGGAATGAAATTTTATCTTTTCATGTTTTTTAAAAGCCTGTTTGGTAAAGTGGTGCAGCTGCTAATTAATTTAGGATCTTCCCACTTCTCGAAACAGAGTGAAAGTTTTTTTTAACCCTTTGTAGTGTTGTCCTGTATGTGGGAAGTTTTGAGACATTTTAAGTTGGGAACACAGGTGTGGATATATTTGGATGATAAGTTACGGAGCTAGGAAATGCACAAAGAATAGGTTTGTTGAGTAAAAGTTAAAAAATACATGGTACTGGTGGTTGAAAAAAATAATTTATTTGACATGCTCACTGACTTGTTGAAAGAAAACATGCAATGATTGATTACATTGGGTTGAAAGACATAAATTTAGTCCAGGAATGAGATAAAGAATGACTTTAAAAAAAAAGCTTCCAGCTCAAAAATAAAGTTTCAAATAAATATTGAAATTACAAAATTTGAATTGGGATTTTGAGATATTAAGAGAAGGCACAACAAAATATTGAGGTGGAATGAAAAAAAAATGTTAAATTAAATCTCAGCTCTTAAAGAAAAAAGGAGATATAAAACTAATATGTTTGGAAACAATTTAGAAATACCTTCAGGGATCAGGTCAAACTCCTGGGCGAGTGGCGAGCTATCTGCGAAGGTCTAAAAAGGACTTTTGAAAAATGTTAAAAACAGCAAGCTTTAGCAGTTTAGAAGAGACATTTTAACGACTTTTAAACTGGAGATTTTGAGATCATGAAAAGCAGCCCTCAAAGCCTATGTAGCGATGGAAAGACATACGAGTTGATATCGGCTGTGAAAAAGATATTGGTTTAATTGGAAAAAAAAAATAATTTGAAGTAGTAAAAGACAAACTCCATTGATAATGATTTTAAATTACAAGAAAGCTTCCCTGCAGTTTGAAAGATTTCCAAAATGGACGTTGTTTATCAAGTAAAGTCCTGAACAGTCTAGACAAGCAGGAGGGTTTTGAAAATAACGAGAAGAAAAGATCTAAGCTATGCGAACACAGCACAGAAAAAAAACTGGGAATTAGAGAATCTTACTGAATTTCTAAATTCTTATAGAAAATGGAACTGGCATGGATGTTTAGTTTTTGTGCTGAGAGAGATAAAAACCCCCAAGATTTGCTCAGTGAACGGGACCGTAAAATAAAACGAAATGTTAGAATGTACACAGCGTGTGTGAAAATTGGATTTCAGTAAACACAATAGCTATTAAAAATGTGTGGTCTCGTTTTAAATCAATAAAAAAAAATCTTTGGCAATTAGAAGAAAACATTGGAGTTTACTCTAAAATGCCGCCTTTCCTGATGAGAAGACTTTTATTATGACGGCTTTACTAATGATTTCTGCTGTTTTAACCGATTCCGAATTTCTGAGCAAGTTTTCAAGGCACAAAGACTTTAAAAAAAAAAATTATTCCGGATGATTACGCGAAGTCACGTAATGACATCAGCTCTTCTTACAAACCTGCAAAGGAGTTAACCCTTTCCATTGACAGCTGTTTTATACTGGACATTATTAATTTGGATTTCTTGATAGAATAAAAAAGACTCACCTAACAGAGGAAATGGTAGGATAGTCAGAATAAAAACAAAAACAGAACTAGCCTATGTAATAATACTAGCCTATGTAATAAAATAAAAATGTTCAAACAAAACAAATTCAAGAATTAAAAGCTAAGATAAATAAGATGGAAGAGATTTTTTTTTTTTAAATGGGACCAGACGGATAGTGCAGTGCGCAGCCATAGCACCATCACCTCTGGCAATAGAGCCAATGTAACCCACGGTGGGTAAGTGTAGTCTACAAACCCAACCTAACCTTACCTCCGATTTCACAGAGTGACCGCAAAATGCATGGATAAAAGATGAGTCGACCAGAACCTAACACCTGGTGACGACCAGGCTATATGTTTAAAATTTGCAGATATAACACTCACCGAGATGAGACCGCAGCGGCTACTTCGACTCTGGAGACTCAGGATACTGGGAGCCTTAAGGCCCACGCAAGCACTGATAATACAGATGGACTACGAGAGATATAGCACACGCAGGAAAGACACAACTACATGAACTAGCTTTGTTTAATTTGACTGTCGAAATATGCATCCCAGCAGCCAAGGACTGGAGCAAGGACAGAACTTATATTAACGCATGGCTATGTATAGTGTATTAAGTAAGGTTCTAATGCAGAAGGCTGCCGATGCCATGGGCGCCAGTAGATTCCGAGGCCAGGAGCAAGTTCATAGGACCAAAAGGGGAAGGGCGCAGAAATCCAACTGGATGGAATTTTAGATCTAGAAGCTCATGCCTGGGCGGACCAAGCTGCAAACAAGCAGCCAAATCCAGCAGCAAGAAACAGAAGGGTGGGAAGAGAACGGAGCAAATGGAGGAGGGGTAGTAATAAAAGATTCTAAAGAAAGAATATAATTTGGGGTGCGTCAGCGAATACTTATCCTAAACCTAATGGATATCATTTTTCCTAGCTTCTGTGGGAATGAAACTATAAGTCTATACCAGAACCTGACACAACGGATCCTCGAAGGCCCGGAACCCACTACCCTGTGATTTAATGTCAGAAATGGAACAGGGCGATGTCAAAAAATAAAAGAGGAATACTGGAAACACTACGCATTGGTTATGCGGCAGGGGTTATGATGATGAATTCCATAGGCCTGTATGCAATATACGACCGGGTTAACAATTTAAAGGCGTAGTTTTGAGTGGTTTACAGGGGAGGGACTTGTAAACCAAGCCCTACATGTGCGGTGGGGAGATGGCGTGGAAGGGGAACTGTTACAAGTGGCCCAAACATTGCCAAAATGCCTAGACAATAAAATTGTGCCACGCAATGGGGAAACATATAAGTAAACTATTACAGGCTGAGATAGTTTGCTCCGGGTATGGGTCCTGGATATTAAGTGAGGTACAACATAATTTGGAGCAACTTCAGAGTGGAGACACACCAGATTGGATTCCGAACAGCATACTTAACAATTGGACTCGAGATAAAAAAAAAATGAATAACAAATGCGAGGTACGAAGGAATAGTCACGCATGTGTGCCGAAATTCAGATGTATTAATGGGCGGGTGAATATGATCGGATTTGTGTTGTCCATACAACAGTATGCTGTAACAAAGGGAGACCCCTTATATCAGATCGATAATATTGGTGAAGTGAGAAACCAAACTCGGTTATGTTACCATCAGCCTGCCAGACGGGTGGTTAAAATTAACAACAGTACCAAAGGCATTGACATAACTGACTGCTATAAAATTAACCAATGGTTTTATGTCGAGGTACGCCATGAATGACGAATGATGATTGCAGATTCCACCAAACAAACGGATGCATGCTTAGTATCACTCCTCTCGAACACGATCTTGAGACCATCGCTGCCCCGCAAGGGAACGGAGAGTGATGTGTGAGCACGGGGGCAGCCAACTTAACCATTAAGACCAGTGGAGGAGTCACCCCCTGTGTCCTCATTACTCCTAACTTCTGCTTCAGACCCAAGGGAGAAATAGACATGGACAGATATCATATACATCCCGAGACAACGGAAATCATCGACGGAACAATCATGGATACCCTCCGAGAGGGGTACGAAGAGATGGTATGGGAACCGCAAGGCAAACAGATACCGGAACTAAATGAGGAACAATTACGTTTGGTGCAAGGAATACAGAATCAAAAGACGACAGTATGTCCGGCTGATGGAAGAAATAGACAACTTACAGAGAGACACTAATGCAATGCTGGCTGATCAGCCCTGGTACTCAAAGCTGTGGGACATTGGACTTAATATTCAAATTCCCCCATGCATAAGAATAATATCACATGTACTTGTAGTAATACAGGTTCTGGTTCTGATGGTCATGATGGGATTAACATGTGCACGAATTAAACAGGCCAATCGATAAGTCAGGGCACGCACTATGATTAAGGCCATAAGGGATGAAAATTTAAGCAGTCCTACAGGATAGACTTACTTTATATAGCTCTGTGGGACGGTTTCAGGAGGTCCCAAAGCTTGGGAGATGGCCACCCAGGTGAACGAACCTATCTGGAACTTGCCTACAGAGAGATAGTTATTGGGAAATATGGCCAGCTTGGCCTATCGCCAAGGGCCAAAAGGGAGGAAATGCAAGAGAAAAATTTGGCATTAGGGGTACCAGTGGGACAAGGGTTAAAGTGCTGGTTCCTGCACTGCCCATCAGGAGATAAAAGGCTTCTCTTCGGTCTTGTATCAAGGCTCCAGAAGTTATCAATTCTATAATATGCTGACAGGATACGATGTGAGAACCGAAACAGACATTGATAACACCTTGCGAAGAGGCTCAAGGCAGATTCACAGACAACAAGGAGGATCAGTAAAGAGAATGCGCACGGCTAAACACAATACTCCTGGAATAAGCACCAGGGTTATCATGGAATGATAAAAGGGGGGAATGAGAATGTGTAAAAGGGTTGCGAAAGTGGTAGATGGCTGGAGAAGGTGGCAAAAGGATGGAGATCGGGAATCATGGGAAAATAGCTAAATAAATGATCAAGATGCAGAAAACTGCAGAATAAACAGAAAAAAAAAGAGGTTATGAAGAGCTGAAGTTGAGGTTAGACACGGGTCCTGAGAAAGCCCAAGGCAGCACATCGAAAGAAAGCAATTCTAGATAGAAAGGGAAAAGTAATAGCTTCTACTGATAAGGAGGAAGGGAAACTAATTGGGTTCTTTACTGATAAGGGAAGACAGTGTAGCAAAGCTATAACTAACCTACCTGACACCAGCCCTAATTGGGAGACTTTCTTGCCTGCCATTGGACGTAATCGGGGGGAGGCAGAAAGAGATTGGATAGACCAAGTGAAAATTTATATCTCCTGTGCTTTTCGCGCTGAAAACGGGCTTGTCCAGGGGAAGTTAAACAGGCTCTGATTGAGAGTGTCCCTTTGTCTTGAAAAGTCCCGGCCCGAGAATCTTTAATAAAGGTATTTTATAGAAAAGGCAAGAGGTGTTCGCGTGTCAGTGTATTCGCTGAAACAGATTAAGGGAAAAATTATCCGTATTTACATTTGGTGTCAGAAGTGGGATCTCAACTGATGGCTGCCGAAAGCTTGCGAATTAAGAGACAGACTAGCCTTGGACGAGACGGGAGGAAAGTGGCCACTGGAGTGTGTACCCTTTAAAATACCACTTAAGTTTCCTTCAGTTCCAAAAGTCTGAGGAAAGTTTGGCCACTCGCTGGTTCTCAGGTAGCGTCTGAATGAGATCCAGGACAATCTGGCGAATACCTTTTAACTTCGGAAATAAGTGTCCAAGTCAGGTACGACATTGACTTTGTATATCACTTCGTCCATCTAGGCACTGATTGGACTTAAATCGCACGGCGACGCGGACCGTGCGGCGACGCAGAGGGATTGGGAAATAGACAATCGCGCGGCGACAGGAATCACGCGGCGGCGCGGAGGATAGGGAAATAGACAATCGCGCGGTGACGCGAATAGGAAAACCATGGGGCAACACGGAAGAAAATGGAAATTCTGTAGAACTAAACCGCGGGGCAAAGCGAGTAATTGTGTAGAACTAAATCACGGGGCGACATGAGGAATTGTGTAAGGATAAAAGGAATTGTGTAAGGATAAAATATTTCTTTACCACGGGGCAACGTGGGAATGGGTAATCATGGATCCAAAAATAGTGCTGGCCAAAGAAAAAAAATAATTAATAAGCTTTGTTGAATGAAGAGAAACTTTTGTGAATGTCTGTTTTGAATGAGAGTACTTGTGTTATTTTTTGACTACGGAATGAATTTTTATGTTTTCATGATTTTTTTAAAAAGCCTGTTTGAAGGAGTGGAGCAGGTGGTTGCTTATTTTAGCTCCACCCACTTCTCCAAACAGAGTGAATGTTTTTTCAACCCTTTGTAGTGTTGCCCTGTATGTGGGAAGTTTTAAGACATTTTAAGTTAGAAACGCAGGTGTGGATTTATTCGGATGATAAGTTACGGAGCTAGGAAATGCCCAAAGGTTAGGGTTGTTGAGTAAAAGATAAAAAATACAAGGTCCCGGTGGTTGAAAAAAAAGAATTTATTTGACACGCTCACTTAGTTGTCAAAAGAAAACATGCAATGATTGTTCACATTGGGTTGAAAGACATAAATTTTGACTTGGAATGATATAAAGAATGCCTTTTGAAAAAAAGCTTCTAGCTCAAAAAAAAGGTTTTAAATAAAGATTGAAATTACAAAGTTTGAATTGGGATTTTGAGATATTCAGAGAAGGCATAACAAAATACTGTGGTGGATTCAAAAAAAAATTGTTAAATTAAATCTGATCTCTTAAAGAAAAATGGAGATATAAAACTAAAAGGTTTGGAAACAATCTAGAAATACCTTCAGGGATCAGGTCAAACTCCTGGGCGAGCTATCTGCGAAGGTCTAAAAAGGACTTTTGAAAAATATTAAAAACAGCAAGCTTTAGCAGTTTAGAAGAGACATTTTAACGACTTTGAAACTAGAGCATTTTGGGATAACGAAAAGCAGCCCTCAAAGCCTAATTGCTGACTCCATTCTAGTTATGGAGACAAGAAAAAGATTAAGGCGCCACTTTGAAAGTTACCAAATGATTTTAAATTAAAAAAATTATGGAGTCACAAGCCCTCCGTGTAAAATACAAAACCTAATTGAAGAAAGGAGATCTAATAAAAAAGATGTAACGTATTAAATAAGTTTTGAAAAAAATGTGTTTGTGATGGAAAATTACATAACTTACTAAATCCTAGTTGATGTTTGCTGTGAAAAAGATATTGGTTTAATTAGGAAAAGGAAAAAAAATTGGAAGAGGTAAAAGACACTCTACAGTGATACTGATTTATATTATGAGAAAGTTTCACTCCAATTTGAAAGATTTCCAAAATTGACGTTGTTTATCAAGAAAAGTCCCGAACAGTCTAAACAAGCAAGTGGGTTTTGAAAATAACGAGGAGAAAAGATCTAAGCTATGCGAACTCAGCACAGAAAAAAAACTGGGAATGATAGAATCTTACTAAATTTTAAAATTCTTATAGAAAATGGAACTGGCATGGATGTTTAGATTTTGTGCCGAGAGAGAAATAAAATACAAGATTTGCCCAGTGAACAGGACCATAAAATAAAACGAAATGTTAGAATGTACACAGCGTGTGTGAAAATTTGATTTCAGTAAACAAAATAGCTATTAAAAATGTGTTGTCTCGTTTTAAATAAATAAAAAAAAATCTTTGCAATTAGAAGTTAAGAAAACATTGGAGTTTACTCTAAAATGCCGTCTTCCCTGATGAGAATACTTTTATTATGACGGCTTTACTAATGATTTCTGCTTCTTTAACGAATTCCAAATTCTAAGCAAGTTTTGAAGGCACAAAGACTTAAATGACATTTTTTTTCCGGATGATTACGTGAAGTCACGTAATTACATCAGGCTTTCTTACAAACCTGTAAAGGAGTTAACCCTTTCCATTGACAGCTGTTTTATACAGGACATTATTAATTTGGATTTCTTAATAGATAAAAAAAGACTCACCTAACAGAAGAAATGGTGCGATAGTCATAATAAAAACAAAAACAGAACTAGCCTATGTAATAATGCTCGCTTGATATAAATAGAAGAAAGATACTCAAATAAAACAAATTCAAGAATTAAAAGCTAAGATAAATAAACTGGAAGAGATTTTTTTAAAACAGGGCCAGACGGATAATGCAGTGCGCAGCCATAGCACCATCACCTCTGGCAATCGAGCCAATGTACACCACGGTGGGTAAGTGTAGTCCACAAACCCAACCTAACCTTACCTCCAATTTCACAAGAGTGACCGCAACATGCATGGATAAAAGATGAGTAGACCAGAACCTAACACCTGGTGACGACCAGGATATATGTTTAAAATTTGCAGATAAAACACTCACCGAGATGGGTGCTTCGACTCTGGAGACTCTGGATACTGGGAACCTTAAGGCCCACGCAGGCACTGGACAATACAGATGGACTACGAGAGATATAGCACACGCAGGAAAGACACAACTACATGAACTAGCTTTGTTTAATTTGACTGCCGAAATATGCATCCCAGCAGCCAAGGACTTATTTTAACGCATGGCTATGTATAGTGTATTAAGTAAGGTTGTAATGTAGCAGGATGCCGATGCCATGGGCGCCAGTAGATTCCGAGGACAGGAGCAAGTTCATAGGACAAAAAGGGGAAGGGCGCAGAAATCCAACTGAATGGAATTTCAGTTCTAGAAGCTCATGCCTGGGCGGACGAAGCTACAAACAAGCAGCCAAATCACCTGCAAGAAACAGAAGGGTGGGAACAGAACGGAGCAATGAGGGGTGGGACCCCAGGATGTTTAGGAAAACTGGCCAGTGGGAATAAATTCAGTCCAAAGTAAGTTTCTGGAATATAAGGTGCACGCCTTTCTTTGCCCAGGTAGACCTCAACCAGGGGATACCAGTTGGAGAACATGCCCGACCTCCCCATATGTGGGTACAGATCAGTGTTGTTGGGACATTCGAGTCCGGAATAGATCCACCACCGTTGCACCAACAAGCACTCTGGGAACTACAACTCTTTATAGTACCACCACACATCCCCCTCCCACATGCCGGCCCATAAAGACTGGAGCCAAAGGGGGGGTAGTAATAAAATAATCTAAAGAAAGGATATAATTTGGGGTGCGTCAGCGAATACTTATCCTAAACCTAATGGATATCCTTCTTCCTAGCTTCTGTGGGAATGAAACTGTAAGTCTATACCAGAACCTGGCACAACCGATCCTCGAAGGCCCGGAATCCACTACCCTGAAATTTAATGTCAGAAATGGAACAGGGCGAGGTCGAACAAAAAGGGGAATACTGGAAACACTAGGCACGGGTTATGCAGCAGGGGTTATGATGATGAATTCCATTGGCCTGTAGGCAATATACGACCGGGTTAACAACTTAATGGCGTAGTCTTGAGTGGTTTAGTGGTGAGGGACTTGGATAACCAAGCCTACATGTGCGGTGGGGAGATGGCGCGGAAGGGGAACTGTTACAAGTGGCCCATACATTGCCGAAATGCCAAGACAATAAAATTGATCCACGTAATGGGGAATGATATAAGTAAACGATTACAGGCTGAGATAGTTTGCTCCGGGAATGTGGCCTGGATATTAAGTGAGCTACAACATAACTTGGAGCAACTCCAGAATGGAGACATACCAGATTGGATTCCGAACAGCATACTTAACAATTGGACTCTAGATAATAAAAATGAATAACACATGCAAGGTGCGGAGGAATAGTTACGTATGGGTGTTATGGGGAGCGGGCAGGGAAGTGGAGCTGAGTCCATGATCAGATCAGCAATGATCTTATTGAATGGCAGAGCAGGCTCCCGGAGTCGTATGCCCTACTCCTGTTCCTATTTCTTATGTTCTTATTCTTATCCTTCTGAACTCCAATGTATAAAGGCCATGTTGATCCAGTCTCTCCTCATATGTCAGTCCTGCCATCCCAGGAATCAGTCTGGTGAACCTTCGCTGCACTCCCTCAATAGCAAGAACGTCCTTCCTCAGATTTTGAGACCCAAACTGAAAATATTCCACGTGAGGCCTCACCAAGGCCGTGTACAACTGTAGTAAGACCTCCCTGCTCCTGTACTCAAATCCTCTCACTATGAAGGCCAACATACCATTTGCCTTATTCACCGCCTGCTGTATCTGCATGTCAACTTTCAATGACTGATGAAACATGACACCCAGTCTCATTGCACCTCCCTTATTCCTAATCTGCCACCATTCAGATAATATTCTGCCTTCATGTTTTTGTCCCCAAAATGGATTCGGAGGGAAGTGCTAATTACCTCGGGGGGTTGGGGGTCGAGGATTTGTCATGGGGTGGGGGGCGGGCAGGTGCTAATTCAGTCGGATGTCCGGGTAATAAGCAGCAGGGAAGAGCAGCAGCTATATGGGAGAAGTGTAGTCGGTATCCGCGGGGAGGGAGTGACTGAGTCTACGCGTGGGGCTGAAGGTGAAGAGGAGAGGGGTGTTTCTGATTCCTGGAGATGTTCACGGTCGTGTTGTTCGTGTTCTATCCGAGCTGCAATGTTCTATTTGTTTCAGTCTATGACCGAGTTGTTTTGGATTCCTGCGGGGGAAGAACTTGTTTGTGGAAGCCTGGTTGACCTCTGACCATATCTAACTCCCTTGCACTTTCACATAAAGTGATCCCTGTAAGCTGGCAATCATCAATGCGCAGCGAATACCCACTGGTTCGCGCCCCTCATATCTGAAAGTGACATCAAAACAAAGGCGCCAGTCCAGTATATCTTAGTCTGCATCCGGACTGAGGTCTTCCACACCCGTATCTCTTACCAGCCACCTCCGAGCTGCCTTCTCCCGGGAAGTTCAGGCCTTGTACACTGTCTGCCCTTTCACCGTCTGACCATTGTTTCTGCTGTTATCAAATCGGCTCTCCTGTTTCCGGTTTTGTCGTGTCCATGCACAAATCGCCCAGAACCAAGGCATGTGAGTGTTACACCCACTGCTCGCAGTTCACTAAAGTGGCTGCGGTCCTACAACTGCTGAATTCATTTCCTAATTCGCTCAGCCCTGTCGGTATTTGCTCCAACACCAACTCCGTTTGTAGCGCTCTGGTAGATTTGGCAGACTGAGATCGTGGAGTCGGCCGACCCATGAACCTCTGCGATTTGTCTTCGTACATGTTCTCGTCTGATCGCGGTCACCACGCCCCCATACTCTACATTCTCTAAGTCAAGGCCCACAATAAGTTTGGCGCACCCAAAGTTTTCAGAGAAATGGTGGATAAAGAGGATCCGTGATCTACAATTTCAGGAACTCCCTGGGATTCCCGGGGCGCAGTTTCATTTGAAGCAGTTGTCTCCAGAACCTGCTCTGATGGGACCATCTCCCTTGTGGTGCCATCCACCGATTCACAGCTATCAGTGAAGCGCATAATGGTATTCCAGTCAGGAAGCTATAAGGCTGTCAGGCGGTCTGTTCCGGGCAGAAATTCATCTTATTTCGCTTCGCACATTCCGCCCTCTACCCACCACAAACGATACCGTGGTTCTTTGTGTAATAAATGCTGTGTGCAATTTCAAGAGACGCTGCCATGCTATTCGAAGACATGAGTAGTTTTCATTCTGGTACAAGGCCACTTTGGCAGCAAAAATAGAAAAGCAGAGTATTACCTAAGTGGTGAGAGATTTGGAAATGGTGTTCAGAGGGATTTGGGTGTTCCACTGACAGTTATCATTGCCAGGACTGCAACTAGTAATACAGCAAATAGTATGTTTGCCTTTATTACAGGAAGATTCGAGTGTCAGAGTAAACATGTCTTTCTGTCATTACGTAGGGTCCTGATTAGACCACGCTGTGTACAGTTGTGGTCTCCTTATCTATGGAAGAATAACTTGCCCTTGAGAGAGTGCAACGAACGTTCCCCAGACTGAATCCTGCGATGGGGGGATTATCTTATGCGAGTAAACCAGGTCTATAGTCACTAGAGTTTAGAAGAATGCGAGGTGATCTCATTAAAAAATAGAAAATTCTTACAGGTTTCTACTGGGTGGATACAAGGAGGATGTTTCCCTTGGCTGCAGAGTCTAGCACAAGGCTCATAGTCTCAGAATAACGAAACGGACATTTAGGATTAAGATGAAATTAAATTTATTCACTCAGAAATTGGGTACTGTTTTGAATTCTCTATATGGCAGTTGTGGACGCGTTGATTATATTCAATAAAGAGAGCGGTTGACTTTTGGGTTTAAATGGAATCAGGAGATATGGGAATAGTACAGGAGAGTAGTACTGAGGTCGAAGGTCAGCCTTGATGTAACGGAATGGCGGAGCAGGCTCCAGATGCCGAATAAACTTTTCCTGCTTCTATTTCTTACATCCTTAATTCTCCAATCTACCATGTCTGTTATCAGCATAAATAATGCTATGAGCTTTGTCAAGTACAATCATTCTTCCTGAGAGTGGTGCTGTTGTTCACAGATTGGACTACTATTGGACATATTGTTGTGAATGGTGCTGCTGTTCACAGATTGGACTACTATTGGACATATTGTTGTGAATGGTGCTGCTGTTCACTGATTGGACTACTATTGGACATATTGTTGTGAATGGTGCTGTAGTTCAAAGATTGGACTACTATTCGACATATTGTAGTGAATGGTGCTGTTCACAGATTGGACTACGATTGGACATATTATTGTGAATGGTGCTGCTGTTCACAGATTGGACGACAATTGGACATATTGTTGTGAATGGTGCTGCTGCTCACAGACTGGACTACTATAAGACAATATTGTTCTGAATGGTGCTGCTGCTCACAGATTGGACTACTATTGGACATATTGTTATGAATGGTGCTGCTGTTCACAGATTGGACTACTGTTGGACATATTGTTGTGAATGGTGCTGCTTCTCACAGACTTGACTACTATTGTACATATTATTGTGAATGGTGCTGCTGCTCACAGACTGGACTACTATAAGACAATATTGTTCTGAATGGTGCTGCTGTTCACAGATTGGACGACTGTTGGACATATTGTTGTGAATGGTGCTGCTGCTCACAGATTGGACTATTATTGGACATATTGTTGTGAATGGTGCTGTTGCTCACAGACTGGACTACTATCAGACATATTGTTGTGAACGTTGCTGATGCTCACAGATTGGACAACTATTGGACATATTGTTCTGAATGGTGCTGCTGCTCACAGCTTGGACTACTATTGACATATTGTTGTGAATGGTGCTACTGTTCAAAGATTGGACTTCTATTAGACATATTGTTGTGAATGGTGCTGCTGTTCACAGATTGGACTACTATAAGACATATTGTTGTGAATGGTGCTGCTGCTCACAGATTGGACTACAATTGGACATATTGTTGTGAATGGTGCTGCTGCTCACAGATTGGACTACTATTCGACATATTGTTGTGAATGGTGCTGTTGGTCACAGACTGGACTACAATAAGACATATTGTTGTGAATGGTGCTGCTACTCACAGATTGGACTACTATTGGACATATTGTTGTGAATGGTGCTGCTGTTCACAGATTGGACTACTATTGACATATTGTTATGAATGGTGCTGCTGTTCACAGATTGGACTACTATTGGACATATTGTTATGAATGGTGCTGTTGTTCACTAATTGGACTACTATTGGAAATATTGTTGTGAATTGTGCTGCTGTTCACAGATTGGACTACTATTGGACATATTGTAGTGAATGGTGCTGCTGTTCACAAATTGGACTACTATTGGACATATTGTTGTGAATGGTGCTGCTGTTCACAGATTGGACTACTATTGGACATACTGTTGTGAATGTTGCTGCTGATCACAGATTGGACAACTATTGGACATATTGATGTGAATGGTGCTGCTGCTCACAGATTGGACTACTATTGGACATATTGTTGTGAATGGTGCTGCTGCTCAAAGATTGGACTATTATTGGACATATTGTTGTGAATGTGAAAAGAACTTACATTTACAGAACGCTTTTCCTGCAATAAGCATTCCTAACATGCGTCATAGAGGCCTGAGGAAAGACAGACAAATAAGTAAATGTGCAAATTAAAGCTTTGTTACCGACCGGGTTTCATTAAGGTATAGAAGGATGAGAGGGGCGTGGAGAAATGTTGGGTCTTACATGGTAGAAAGAGGAATCTTAGCATTCTTCCTTGTGATCTGGGTGTGATAGATTATGGAGTCATTTTACAAAAGCCACATTGACAAGATTTGATTAAAATTTACATCGGTTCTTAGTGTACCTTACCCTGAGTAAGTCAAAGATGAGAATGGAGGACACTGCCGTACAACAGTAACACTTGTATTTATATAGCACCTTACAAATAGAACAGAATATCCAAGGGCATTTCCTAGAAGTAAAATAGAGGCAAGTAGTCCCTGGCCAAAGAGGTGGCCAATAGGAAGTGTGGCCATAATTCAGTCAAAAAATGGGTTTAAGAACATAAGAAATAAGAGCAGGAGTAGGCCATTTGACCCCTCGAGACTGCTCCACCATTCAATAAGGTCATGGCTGATCTGCTCATGGCCTCAGCTCCAGTTCCCTGCCTGATCCCCATAACCCTTAAAGGTGGAGACAAATGGAAAGTGGATGAGGTAACTGATATTAACAGCAACCCATGTGGTAGATATGGATGTTACTTTTGTGAACTTCCAGATGGTATTCGACAAGCTTCAACGCGATGAATTGTTACCACAAATGAGAACGCCTGGAATTGGAGGCAACCTATTGTGTTGGCTAGGGAATGTGTTATTTGGTTGCAGACAGAGAGCAAGAAATAATGTATATGCACTTTATTGGCAGAATGTGAATAATCGTGTCTCCTGAAGATCTGTATGGGGCTGCAGATTTTTATTATATTTATGCATGGATGAGGGAATAGCGAGCCATAAATCTAAGTTTGTTGGCGAGAGTAAGTTAAGTGGCAAAGTATATAGTATAGATGCGAGCAGCATGTTTCAAAGGCGCTGATAGATTAAATGAGAAAAGCTGTGGCAGAAGGCATTCAATGTGAGAAAGTGTGATCATAGTCCACTTTTTACCAAAGGAAGATACATCAAAGTGTGTTCTTAAAGCCAGAAACTAGTGCTGTGGATTGGCATGGAGATTTACATGTCCATGTACAGAAATCGCGTAAGGCTACTGGACATGTACACAAATAAATTATACTAATCGTCTTTATCTCAGGAGGGCTGGAATGCATGGTGGACAATTTATTACAGCTGTACAGAGCATTGCTTAGAACGCACCTGGAGTACATGCATTCAATTCTGGGCACCCCAAACACGATATATGGATATATTGGCTTTGGTGTTGATGTACTGCAGAATCACCAGAAGGATTCCAGTACTAAAACGATTTAATTCTGAGGATAGTTTGCATAGACCAGACTTGTATAGCCTTGAAATTTATGATGGTTAATGGGTTTCATAGGGTCGATGGT
This sequence comes from Pristiophorus japonicus, assembly GCF_044704955.1. NCBI lineage: Eukaryota > Metazoa > Chordata > Chondrichthyes > Pristiophoridae > Pristiophorus > Pristiophorus japonicus. The sequence goes on along the minus strand of NW_027254835.1, from coordinate 25,872 downwards.
GAGAATCTATTCCCTCTAAAGGGAGATTCCAGAAAAAGTGGGCATAATCTATAAATTAGAGCTAAACATTTCAGGGTTAATATCGGGAAACACTTCTTCACAGAACAGTTGCGCAAATCTGGAAATCTCTGCAAAAAAGAACTGTTGAGGCTGTGGGTCAGTACAATATTTCTAAGCTCAGTTTGTTAGGTTTTTCTTATGCAGTGCTACTTGCGGTTACAAAATCAAGGCAGGTAGATTGGGTAAAGATATAGAACAGCTATGATCTGACTGAAAGCGCATCAGACACGAGGGGCTGAATGGCCTGCACCATTTCCTATTGGGGGTTGCTCCTTCCTATTTTCCTAGATGGCTAAAAGCACAATTTGCAATTGTGGGGCAGAGGGAGGGCGTCAATATAATAACCAAATTCGACGGCACACAGTATGTGGAAGGATTGTACATCAAGGGAAGATTATAGAGACACGATAGGACCGTTTTTGCAGGGATTGTAACACATGGAAGAAAAATAAACTCGGGGCTTTGGCGAAACTACACCTTTATAGATGAGCAAGGAGAGGGGTAATTTGTGAGAGGGTTCTAGCGTGGTGTAGGATATGTGCAGCAGCGTTTTGGATGAACAAATATATGGGCGGTGTAGGATGGGAGCTTAGCCCACTGTACAGTGATATAGTCGGGTTGGGATGTGAAAAAAGCATTGATGAAGGTTTCCACATCGAATAGACTGAGGCAAGATTGGAGGCATCGAAAATACGGAGGTTGGATGTTGTTGATCTTTGTTATGGAGTGACAAATTTGTATAAAGAATAGAATTAGGATCTTTAAGGGTACTGAGTCTAATTCTGAACTAACGGCCATAGTGGGGATTGGTATTGGTGGCCAGGACACAACATTTGTGGCTATTATTAAAGATGATACTTTTAGACTTGCCAATGCTTGCTTAGAGAAAAGTTTGGCTCATCCAAAACAAGATGTTGGGCAAATAGTCTGACAACACAGGGAGGGGACCGAGAGGTGTGATCGAGAATTAAAACTGCTGTCATCAATGTAAAAGCTGATCCCATATCTGTAGATCAAAAATTCAATGGGACGCATGTAGATGATGAATAATGGAGGGACAGGATACATCCTTGAGATTCTTCAATTGTAATTGTGCTGCGGGACGTGGGGGAGGCGGGTGAAGCCGTTGCTAGTGATTCTCTATCTCCGTTCAGATAGGTGGACACAAGCAAGGGAAGTCCCAACAAGAGACCACTGTCAGAGCAATGAAGAGGCGACGAATTGGATAAGAGGACAGAGAGTCTGGAGCTGATGAATGCATGATTGAAGTTTTCAGAGCCAGATGGGCGATTGGAGCGGCAGATGCCGGCAATGTTGGTCGGTGATGGTGAAAGTAGACGTCTTCTGTAATGGAGAGGATATGAGTCCGGAAACTCATGTCAGAGAGGAATAGGGATCAGAGATTATAACACATCGTATTCAGCCTGAGACAATAGCCAGGGATATGGATGGAATTGGTGAAAAGGTTATGGAGTTTGTAGTGGGTGCAGAGACAATTGCTTTGATCCTGGCAATATTTAATTGGAGAATATCGCAGCTAATGCAGAACTTTTCAGTCAGATAACACAGAGGTAATGGAGGGTGGTTAGAGCTGGTGGAGAGCTGGAGCTGGGAGATGTTATTGCAGTTGTACAGGGCCTTAGTGAGGCCTTACCTGGAATATTGTGTTCAGTTTTGGTCTCCAAATCTGAGGTATAACGTTCTTGCTATTGCGGGATTGCAGCGAAGGTTCACCAGACTGATTCCCGTGATGGCAGGACTGACATATGAGGAGAGACTGGATCGACTGGGCTTGTATTCACAGGAGTTTAGAAGTCTGAGAGGGGCTGGGGGCTCGACATCCGGGGGTGTTCGGCATTTGGGAAGGATTCTGACGGGGCGGGTTGGGTGCGGCGGAAGTGTTTCCGGTGTTGGGTGGTTCCGGAGCCGAGGCGGGGCATGCTCTTGGGATGGGGGGGCTGGGCAGTTTGGGGCTGGGATTGGAAGGGACTTCTTCACTCGGGGAGTTGTTGGCTTGTGGGGTTCCCTGCCGCGGAGAGTTGTTGATGCCAGTTCATTGGATGTGTTCGGGAGGGAGTTGGATGTGGTCCTTGCGGCTGGGGGTGTCGGGGGGGGGGGTATGGAGAGGGCGTGGGGGGATGTGCGGGCGTGGGTGATCAGCCATGACCTTTTTGAATGGCGGTGCAGGCTCGATAGGCCGAATGGCCTGCTCCTGCACGAATTTTCTATGTTTCTCTGTTTCTATGTCAGCAGACATGTGGAAACAGAGCCCAAGTCTGCTGATGATGTCACAAAGGGCAGCAAGTAGATGAGGAACAGGAGAGGGAAATAATGGACAGCTAGGAGTTCAGGAGTTGACGGTGCAGGTGTGGTAAGAGAATCCATTGCTGTAGACTCTCTCACTACGACCAGATCGATTAGACCAGTACAGAGTTAAGGTAGTCCCATCGAAAGGGGCCAGAGACAGAGGTATGGAGAGGTCACGGTGAGTTGTTGCACGTTTGGAGGAGTGGATGGAGGTAGAGAGCGTTGAGGCCATGGAGGTGGTTAAACCCCCTAAGCAGAATCTTAATTTAAGGCCTTGGCGGACTGAGAGACAATGAGGGTCTGTGAGGGTGAGGTTCATGGGCGATTAGTAATTGGGGAGGGATGGATAAGGACAGCTGAGTTTTGAATCGTTTGACATTGATGGAGGGTGGGGAGCTTTAGGCCAAGAGTGAACTGGAGGAATGGAGTCAGAAGATGGCACAGTTCTGATTTTACTGGAGCCGTTAACCAATGTGGAATCGACCACCTGCGTTAAAATAGCGGAGAGAAGAAAGTCAATGGTCGTGGTTGAGATTCTGTTCCGTAATATCATGCACCGTAATTTCTGGGCTCCAATCCTGAAAATGGTCTTTAACTGTCCCTGTGTCAGAGACTGAATCTTCATAATTGAACAATGAAACTGCAGGGACAGAGTGAAACAGGTCTGTCTGTGTCCATGGATTCACTGTACACTGCAGGGAAATCGGTATCATTTATAAATAAATCGGCACGAGTAAAATGGTGAATACAATTACATGAAAACTGCAGATGAAGCCGCTCATTATTGTGGGTTCAGTACGGTATGAATAGAACTTCAGCCTTGTTCCCAAGAGAGGTCTGATCATGGTAACGTCCTGCACTTTGAGATGTTTGAGTGTTATTCACCGCGCTATTTTCATCAGAGTCAAAGGTCCTGATATAATGTGTTTGTTCAAGTGACTGTAACCAATAACAATCATCAGAGGTGCAGCAGTGTCAGTGGAGACTTACCCCCTGTATAAATCACGGCCCATTGCAATGTATCAGCTCAGAGTGTCAGCCGGAGCAGGGGATTCCATCCAACAGAAGTCGCAGCTTCTCACAGATATGGGGTATCCATTAATCCTTCAGGTAGAAAATATTTATTATCCTGTTCTGGTAGCTGTTGGCGTTCCTGGTAAGCTGATATCTCAACATTCAGTTATGTAAATCTTTGTTGAATGTGCTACTGTGATTGGTAATCTTTTACTCGCTGCATATTTTACCCAGTCACCTGTTCTGTTCCAGCAGTGAATGGTGAGATTTATCTGTCTCTGCTATTTCTGTATTCAATTGACTGCTTTATATCTACAACGATCGCTGTGTACCCAACCCGCGAGAATGGTAGTACCTTATTATCTGTACTGAAAGTATTGGAATCAGGAGTCTGGGCTCAGAGCAGGTATCAGACCATCAGTTCTTTTTCTCAGTCGACAGAAGCTTCTTGACCTGCCGAGTATCTCCAGCATTTTATGTTTTGTATCACACCTTCAGAAATAAGGGTTTCATGTTGTGAACTTACCTGTCCTGGAATATTATTTATGTATGTGTTTCCAGTGATTGAAATTAGACTGCTCACGGTCTCCGTGTTAGATGGAGGGCTGCAATTTAAAATAATAGGATCATGTTTGTTGTATGTATTGTAGACGAAGGGAATTGTTTAGGTAAGTGGACTGATAAGTGGGTGTTCTATAGAAATAACATGGTTCCATTTAACTGGGATTCCAATAAGTATTGGTTATCACTGTAATGAAATATTATTTCACTGTGTCTGTATCTGAATCTGCTTCGGAAGCCTGGTTACTGAACCGAGTTTGCAGCTGTAACCTTCACATCTCGTTTTCCGCTTCAGCGTTCAATGACTGTCACTAACATTGGTTACAAAATGAAATGTTTTGAGGTTATGTTGTATCAGTTTGCACTTTGTCTGTTGGAATCAGGAGCCCTACTATTGATGTAGGAATTACAAGTAGCAGCGGTGATGTTGTCATTTTGTTTCCAGAACAATCATGCCATCTAGCGCTGCGCTTTAAAATAATAGGATCATGTTTGTTGCATGTATTGGAGATGAAGGGAATTGCTTAGGTGAGTAGACTGATAATTGGGTGTTCAATAGAAATATTAAACTATTCACAGAGGCGTCACCATTGAACAAACTGACTCTGAGAATAGAAACATTGAAAACGTGGAAGGAGAATAGCACGCAGCTGCAGGATGTCGCATTGAATCGGTTGTGAAAAAGGCATTGAGAAAGTGATTGGAGACAATGCGGAGAGATGGAGAGGAGCGATGGAGAAATAGACTGGGAAGGAAAACTACAGGGAGGGTGAAGAGAAAGAGAGCGAGAAAGAGAGGGAGAGGGTGGAGATAGAGAGAGGGGCAGCTATGTGAATAATGAATCAGATTGAACTGCTGAAACTTCCAGTACAATTAAGATGACAACATGTGCCTTGAAGGTGACATTAGGATGTTCTGAGATTGTGAGGGTTTTATTCTGTCGCTATTTGGTCCTCAGTCTGTTTTGGTAAATTGTTATTTTACTTGTTTACTGACTGAATATCTAAAGGTAATTGAAATGTTGTATAGAATAGAATAGTTGCATTTCTTAAGCGTAATGCATTATTAGGATACTGCATTTTAAAAACTCTGTGAACTAAATTCAATACAAAACGAGGCTGGTTTAATTAACATATTAAATATAATTTTACTTTATAAATTTACAGAACACACTTTTTCACCAACGAGCTGTTACCTGACACCAATGGTTGAAAGGGTGAATTGAGTTGTGCTACTGGGATTTATGAATTAGATTCCCTCTAACACTCTGCTGCAGGCTCATTGTGAATCCCAGCCTCTCCTCCCACTGTATTCAATCCCCTGTCTCCTCATCCGCTGCTTCAGTTTGTCCGGTTCCCCAAACCCTGTGCTCCAGACTCCCCTCCAGCTCCTACATTACATTTTCCTTGTTTCCCTCCCAATCTTACTCATTAACTCCACCTCCAGCTGCCTCTTACAATCAGACGCTAAACATTAAACTCATTGCCACGGCTCTCGGCCTTTCCCGGTTTGTGTCAGCCCCTTCAGATCTCTTAACACACAGCAACAAATGCCCCACCCTCTGCACAAACCTTCCCGAACTTTAATGTCTTTCCTCCTCCGTCTGGAGATAAAATCCGGTTTAACCCGTTGCATTCGCGCTCCATAAAAACCCTTCTCATTTCCTCACCGATACTGTGCACTCACTCGTTCCTTCCAATAGATCCGGTGCTCACTTTATTCGCTTTCTGTACTGATTTCCCAATGCATTATTGATAAATGTGTTTGAAACATTTCTCTGCCCGAAAGCACTGCCCAGTTCCAGAATCAGCATCCACCGTTCGATACAGCAACAGAGTCGGAAATTTCACCGAGATTCCGTCGAAATGTTGCTTTGGCTCCAGGTCTGATCAGTAATTTCTCTGCTTCCTTTTCTCTCCCTTCTTTCTAGTTAACTTGGTGGCGATTGTGATCCTGTCCGTGGAAAGTGCGGTCTCTCCAAATGTATCACTCGCTACGTGGTAGGAATGGCATGCGCCGATCTCCTGGTCATTATATCTGATCCAATATTAAGGCAGATCCGTCTGATTTATTTCCCAAATTCATTCCTGGACATTACTCCCGTTTGCAGTCTCATTGAAGGCATGTTTTTTTCTAGCACGATGGTTTCTGTCTGGTTTACAGTCGCTTTCACTTTTGACCGATTTGTGGCCATTTGTTGTGAGAAGCTGAAAACAAAGCACTGCACCGAGAGAACAGCGGCTGCGATTATCGGAACAGTGAGTGTGCTGAGCTGTTTCGAGTGTGTCCCCTGGTATTTTACAAGTGCACCTGAATATATAATTGATAATGTACCCTGGGGTTGTCAGCTTAAACCGAGCTTCGCTACATCCCTCGCATGGACCGCATTTGTCTTGTTTCACCGCATATTAACACCTTGCGTTCCATTCTTTCTAATTTTGCTGCTCAATGTTCTGACGGTCAAACCTATTTTAGCGGCCAATGGAGTCCGCAGGGAGGGAACTCCGAGGCCGCAGCAATGGAGAGAATCACAAGCATATAGAGATGTTGAACCGTAGGAAATCCATCGCTTTACTCTTCAGTATAACCGGCAGTTTTATATTGTTGTGGGCGACACAGGTTGTAGTTTACATTTACCAGCGAATTACAAATACTTATCCTTCCTCCTTCACTGATCCTCTTTATACCACAGAAAGCGCGGCAGGAATTCTTCAGCTTCTCAGTTCCTGCACCAACACGTGTATTTATGTGCTGACACAAACTAAATTCAGAGAGGAGCTGCAGAACGCGGTGAAATGGCCAATCAATCTAATTCTTAAATTAGTGAAACCATAGAAAGCTCCAAGGTTCTAAACACTCGAACATCAACCCATTTAATTATTCATCTAATGCACTTCGCACTGGATGGAAAATATATTTTGCTTTCGGAGCACAGCGTCTTAAAATGGCTCTAAATCTGAATGTTAATATATTTTAATGATAATTGGAACCATTAAGGCGTACTCGCTCCACAGACGAGACATGATTTGTTTCTCAAAAAGACGGCATAAAGAGCTCACCTGGTCGTGCAGTAAATGACCACTCTGCAGGTAAAGGAAAATAGGCAAACCCGCCAATCACAGTTATAGCTGTGGTCCTGATGAGAATGGGAGCACTGCGGAGAAATGACAGAGAAACGCATGGGTGGACAGACAGAGAGGTAGACAGATGGACAGAGGGATGGAACACTGGAAGCCCAGAGGCGGGTCGAGACTCGGACCGCCAGGACTGTGCTTATCTTTTCTATTTATTTATCTCTGTATGTCGGTGAATTTTTCTCTCTCTCAATTTCTGTTCATCTCTCCCTTTCCAAGACTATCTGTCTGTTATAAATTACATGTCTGTAACTGTTTTATTTCTCGCTCCCGCAAACCGGCGGCTGCTCAACTCTTTCTGTCACTCTCTGTCTCTCTCTAACCTTCTCTGTCCCACCGTGTCTCCCTCTCTCTCTCACTCTCTCGCTCTCAAACTCGCTCCCTCTCTCTCTCTCTCTCTCTCAAACTCGCTCCATCACTCTCTCTCTCTCTCTCTCATGTCTATCTCTTTATTTATCTATCTGTCCCTCTGTCTCTACTTCTCTGTCTCTGTCTCTCTCTCGCTCTGTCATCTCTCTCTCTTTATACAAATATATATATATATATAGTCGCCATCTGTCTCTCCATCTCCCTATCACTCTATGAATCTACCTCTCTCTCTCTTCATCTCTCTCCCTCCATCTCTCTTTTTATCCATGCCTCTCTCCCGCTCTTCAACTCTGTCCATCTTCCTCTCCATTTCCATATCTCTCTCTCTCTTGCTACTTACTCCATCTGTCTCTTTCCATTTGCATCTCTCTCTCGCTCTCTGTCTCGCTCGCTCTCTCTATTTCTCTCTCCCTCTCTCGATGGAGGTAGAGATATAGAAAGAGGTAGAGGGAGATGGAGAGAGGTACAGAGATGACGGACGAATTAGACATGGAGGAAGATGCAGAGGGAGATGGAGAAATATGAAGTGATACAAGAAGGTAGCGAGAGAAGGAGGAAGAGGTAAAGAGAAAGGGAGAAAGAGGTAGAGATGGAGGAAAAGAGAGAGAGAGGAAGAGATAGCGAGAGAGTGATGGAGGTAGATGTAGAGGGAGATGGAAAACGTGTTGGGACAAATGGAGAAGTGTTAGAGAGAGATGGAGAAAGAGGTAGGGAGAGATGGTGAAAGAGTTAGGGAGAGATGGTGAATGAGTTATAGAGAATGGTGAACGAGGCAGTAAAAGCTGGAGGATCTGTTACAGAGATGGAGAAGGAGAAAGTGACAGATGAAGGAAGAGGTAGAGAGAGAAGGAAACATTGTTGGTAGCGATGGAGGAAGAGGTACATAGAGGGTGACAGAGATGGCGAAAGCGGTAGAGATGTAAAAAGTAGATGGAGCGAATGAGGAGGAAGGGCGATGGAGAAAGAGAAAGAGATGGAGAAAGAGGTAGAGAGAGATGGAGAACGAGTAAGAGAGAGATGTTGAAAGATGTAGAGGGAGATCGAATGAGAGGTACACAGAGATAGGGAAAGGTAGAGGGAGATGGGGAAAGATGTATAGGGAAATGGAGAATTGTGGAGAGAAATGTATACAGAGGTAGAGAGAGATAGAGACAGATATTGGGAGATGGGGAAAGAGGTATATGGAAATGGAGAATTGTAGAGAGAAATGTATACAGAGGTAGAGAGAGATAGAGACAGAGATATAGGAAGATGGGGAAAGGTACAGGGAAATGGAGAATTGCATAGAGAAATGTATACAGATCTAGAGAGAGATAGAGACAGAGCGATAGGGAGATGGGGAAAGAGGTAAAGAGAGATGGAGAAAGAGGAAGAAGAGAAGTAAGGAGAGAGCGAGAAATGGGTAAAGACAAATGGAAGAGGAGGTAGGGGGAGAGATGTATAAAGAGGCAGAGAGAGATGAGGAAAGAAGATGGAGAAAGAGGTAAAAAGAAGAAAGGGTTAGAAAAGGTATAAGAGGTAGAACGAGGGAGAGGGAGATGTGGAAGCTGAGAGCTGGGTGTCGAAAGCAATATCTAGGGACTGGTATGCGGAGTGAGTTTGCATTGCAGGGAGGCAGAAACGGGGGTTATACTGCCCGCTGGTGGAAAGCTCCGTGGATATTCAACCACGGGCTCCCTCGCCGTCTGTCCTCCCTATTTTAGCTAGGCAATCTTTCAGTCTCCAGCTTCCCCTCTGACCGTCCTGCGTTCTAAATGTAGTCAGGGAAGGGGAATATACAGATTCACGTTCGTTTCAATCGGAGCTGGACTGCCCTGTGGGATCAGTGAAGTGACGGGGGAACATCGCACAACCTATCTACAAGGCAAGAAAACAAACATCATCGAGGAAATATAGCTCTTCTTGTACATTACCCAATCAGACTCCTGCGCCGCTAGACGTTGTTAGTGTCATCAGAGGGATAAGGGTTCTAATCTTAGATCTTTCCAAACCAGCCTGGTTAGCGCAATCGGTCAATAGCTAATTCTCCTCAGTGCTCCAGCGAGACACATCAGGACCTACCACACATATACAGCCCACATTGTGTTCCGGGAGTGGTCAGGACGTGTAGGAGACGAGACCGCTGTCTCTAGCATTTTACATCTGTATTCGACCGTTGTCTCTGGTTGGCTGTTGCAAAATCGGCCTGGTTACTCTTCACAATAAGAAAGTGGGACCAAGAAGTTCGGTACACGCATTAACGGTAGCCATTCTCTCTCTGATTTTCTCTGTTTCTATAATTTACCGGAGCAAGTCTGTACAGGATCTATCTATTCCAGTGAGGTGTAAAACTGTATAACAATTGTTCTTCTGTACAGTATCTGGCTCTCGCAGTGTGGATTTGGACTTTGTCATAAATGCACCTGTGTACACTGCGTACCTGTCATAGTGAGGCATCAGACTATTTAAGATGTTTTCAACGTTTCCATTTTGTATCTTTCCCAATGTGGACTCGGAATCTGGAACATGTGTCCCTGTGTAATGTGTGTTTCTCCCAGTAAGGGGTCAGATTGTGTAAGAAGTGTCACTGTGTACAGTCTGTGTCTCCCCCAGTGAGGAGTCAGACTGTGTAATAAGTGTCGCTGTGTACATTATGTGTCTCCCAGTGAGGAGTCAGGCTCTGTAACAAGTGTCCCGACAAACCTCCACTGACCTTTCTCATCCTCGATTTTAATCGCTCCACATTGCCGCCCATATATTCAGCTGCCAAGGCCGTAACCTCTGGAGTTCCCTCCTTAACCCTCTTCACAGCTCGACCTCCACCTCCTCCTCATTTAAACGCTTCTTAAAACCCACTTGTTTCAACAAACATTTGGTCGTCTATGTGGCTGTGTAAATTTTCTTTATGATAATTGCGCTGTGAGGATTCATTACATTATAGCTGCTCTATAAATGCAAGTTGTTGTCGCTGTATTGTGTTAATAAAACTCCGACGCTTACTGCAGCTCACGCCAGGTCTCATTAAAAACTGGCTTCGTTGTTTGAATATATTAAATGCAATTCCTCAAAAGTACATCCCAACTTCTCCAAACGACACTGTAAATGCGAACTATATATCTATTGAACTGGTTCGATCTTACTCGGGAGGCTGGATATGCAATTTACACAAGGTAGTGAGACTGAGTGTGAGCAAAAGAGCACAGCTGGCACTCTGTAAATGCCGCCCCACAGGAAACGGAAAATGGCCCACATGAACCTGTCGTTAATGCTCAACATAATGCTGCAGCAAAATAGCTCCCAATGTATCATGTATTCAACTATCAGTGTAACCCATGTATAAGCTGACCTAAGTTGCACACCTTAAGAACATTGACCACTAGGTGGTGAACTTGTGGGAGACACTCCTCACCTGGACTTTCAGGTATAAAAGGGGAAACACCACCCGCCTTCATCACTTGAGGTTTTGGTAATTAAGATAACTGGTCACGGAGTGACCTTCTCTCAAGTATGGGCCTCGTGTGGATTTATACTGTATAGTAAGGACATTTCATTGGCGACGAGAAACTGAGATTTAAACCAAGCGAGCATGGCCACAGAAGAGAGGTACTGTGTTGGTGATGATTGGGACGACTTTATTGAGAGACTGCAGCAAGGTTTTGTCACTAATGAATGGTTGGGACAGGATTCGGCCGACAAATGCAGGGTTCATCTCCTGACGGTTTCTGGATCGAGGACATAGTGCCTGATGAAGGACCTTCTCGCGCCAGAGAAGCCGGCGGACAAGACGTTCGAAGAGCTCAGTAAGTTGATCAGGGAACACTTTAAACCGGCGAGCAGCATATACATGGTGAGACACCGGTTTTACACGCACCGGCGGCGAGAAGGTCAAAGCTTTCCAGACTTCGTTGCAGATCTCCGGCGATTCGCGAGCCTAGGTAAGTTCACAGATGCATGCAGAGTGGATATGCTGCGAGACATTTTTATTGAGGGCATCGGGCACGCTAGAGTTTTCAGGAAACTGATTGAGAACAAAGACTTGACCTTGGAAGCGGTGGCCCTGATAGCTCAGACATTTATCTCAGGGGAGGAAGAGACCAGAACGATGTATGACAAAAATCTTGGTTCAAATGCGGCAAACGATCAGGGACTCAATATTATTAATGCGGCACACAGTTCTCTAGGCAGACAAGGGCAATCGGACATGCCCCAGCATGTAGTCGAACCCAAAGGAGGAATTCAACAGAGACAATGGCTAGCTGAACGGCGTTTCATTCCATCGCAATGGACAATGCGGCCAGTAATGGGGCCATCAACACCTGTTAATGGTGCGCTTAAGGACATTTACAGAGACCGTCAGAGACGATCGATTGGTAATGGACCTTTTGTTTCCAACAATGGGGCCCCCAGCTCATGCTGGAGGTGTGGAGGCAAACACCCAGCCAGAGTTGGCAGGTATCAGCAATATACCAGCAGAAACTGCAATGTCAGCGGTCACTTGGGGCGTATGTGCAAGAAGCTTGCAGCCAGGTTGCTGTACGAGGAGGACAGGCCCGATGTAAGCCCTGCAAGGCCAAACGAATACAGGAGGAAATCGCTGGAAGCTGAAGTTCAGCGAGTTCATGTGGAGCACATATACAGTTCATATACCAGGACGCCACCGATAATGATGAAAGTGCTCCTCAATGACATCCCAGTATTAATGGAGCTAGACACGGGGGCCAGCCAGTCCCTGATGAGTATCAAACAGTTCAAAAAGTTGTGGGTGTCTAAGGCCAGCAGGCCAAAATTATTGTGCATTGACGCCATGCTGCTGACATATACAATGGAGACCATTCCAGTGCTAGGCAGCGCCACGGTAGTCGTGATCCACAAAGATTCGGAAAACAGGTTGCCACTCTGGATTGTCCCGGGGGACGGTCCCGCACTACTGGGGAGAAGTTGGCTTGATGTCATGAACTGGAAATGCAATTGAATCTGTGGAGCGAACATCATGCTCACAGGTCCTGGACAAATTTGACTCACTATTTCAACCCGGCATCGGGACTTTCTTGGGGGCCAAGGTAGTGATTCACATAAACCCGGACGCCATGCTAGTACACCAAAAGTCCAGAACGATGCCGTACGTGATGCGGGAAAAGATAGAATGCGAATTGGATCGCCTGCTGAGGGAAGGCTTCATCTCGCCAGTCGAATTCAGTGACTGGGCGAGCCCGACTGTGCCGGTGCTCAAGGCGGATGTGTCGGTCAGGATATGTGGCGATTACAAGGCCACCATCAATCGGGTGTCACTCCAAGACCAGTACCCTCGACCAAGAGCGGAGGACCTCTTTGCGACGCTATCCGGTGGCAAACTTTAAACAAAATTGGACCTGACCTCAGCTTACATGACCCAGGAGCTGGCGAGTGAGTCGAAGAAGCTGACCACCATCACGACGCACAAGGGTTTGTTTGAGTATAACAAATATCCGTTCGGGATTCGCTCGGCCGCCGCGATCTTCCAACGAAATATGGAAAGCCTCCATAAGTCGATTCCAAAGACGATGTTTTTTGAGGACGAAATCCTCATCACGGGTCACAATACTGAAGAACACCTCCACAACCTGGAGGAGGTGCTACGCAGACTGGACCGGGTAGGGCTGCGACTGAAAAAGGCGAAGTGCATCTTCCTAGCTCCAGAGGTAGAATTCCTGGGGATGAGGGTAGCAGCATACGGGATCAGTCCCACTGCATCCAAAATGGAAGCTATCCAGACAGCACACAGACCCCGTAACATGACACAGCTGTGTTCGTTCCTGGGGCTCCTGAATCTTTTGGTAATTTTCTTCCCAAATTGAGCACGCTGGTAGAGCTGCTACACATGCTCCCTCGCAAAGGTCACGAATGGGTCTGTGGGGACAGCCAGGAAATGACTTTTGATAGAGCACGTATCTTGTTCTGCTCCAACACTCTGTTAACGTTATATAACCCGTGTAAGAAACTTGTGCGAACGTGCGATGTGTCGTCCTATGGGGTTCGGTGTGTGTTGCAGCATGTGAATGCCAAGGGTCAGTTACAGCCGGTAGCTTATGCCTCCAGGAGTATGTCCCAGGCAAAAGGTGCAACGGGATGGTAGAAAAGGAGGCGCTGGCATGTGTAGATGCGGTAAAATAAAATGCACCAGTCGCTGTTTGGCAGGAAATTTGAGCTGGAGACAGATCACAAACCCCTAACGTCCCTTTTGGCCGACAACAACGCCATAAATGCGAATGCATCGGCCCGCATACAGACGTGCGCACTCAAGTTAGCCGCCTATGACTGCACAATTCAGCACAGATCGGGGACCGAAAACTGCGCCGATGCACTCAGCAAGCTCCCACTAGCCACCACTGAGGGGGCTACCGAGCATGGTGCTGAGATGGCCATGGCTGTTGAAGCTTTCGAAAGTGAAGGACCACCTGTGACAGCCCATCAGGTTAAAGTATGGGCAAATAAAGACCCGCTACTGTCTTTAGTTAAGAAATGTGTCCTGAATGGGGACTGGGCAGCCACGTACATAGAAACATCGATAGAAAGATAGAATTTAGGTGAAGGAATAGGCTATTTGGCCCTTCGAGTTGCACTGCCATTCAATGAGTTCATGGCTGAACATGTAATTTCAGTACCCCATTCCTGCTTTCTCACAATACCCCTTGATCCTCCTAGTAGTAAGGACTACATCTAAATCCTTTTTGAATATATTTAGTGAATTGGCCTCAACAACTTTCTGTGGTAGAGAATTCCACAGGTTCACCACTCTCTGGGTGAAGAAGTTTCTCCTCATCTACGCCCTAAATGGCTTACCCCTTATCCTTAGACTGTGAACCCCGTTTCTGGACTTCCGCAACATCGGGAACATTCTTCCTGCATCTAATCTGTCTAAACCCATCAGAAGTTTAAACGTTTCTATGAGGTCCCCTCTCATTCTTCTGAGCTCCAGTGAATACAAGGCCAGTTGATCTAGTCTTTTTTGATATGTCAGTCCCTACATCCCGGGAATCAGTCTGGTGAACCTTCGCTGCACTCCCTCAATAGTAAGAATGTCCTTCCTCAAGTTAGGAGACCAAAACTGTACACAATACGCCAGGTGTGGCCTCACCAAGGCCCTGTACAACTGTAGCAACACCTCCCTGCCCTGTACTCAAATCCCCTCGCTATGAAGGCCAACATGCCATTTGCTTTCTTAACCGCCTGCTGGACCTGCATTCCAACCTTCAATGACTGACGTACCATGACACCCAGGTCTCGTTGCACCTCCCCTTTTCCTAATCTGTCACCATTCAGATAATAGTCTGTCTCTCTGTTTTTTACCACCAAAGTGGATAACATCACTTTTTCACATTTATCGATATTATATTTCATCTGCCATGCATTTTTCCACTCACCTAACCTATCCAAATCAATCTGCAGCCTCATAGCATCCTCCTCGCAGCTCACACTGCCACCCAAATAGTGTCATCCGCAAATTTGGAGATACTACATTTAATCCCCTCGTCTAAATCATTAATGTACAATGTAAACAGCTGGGGCCCCAGCACAGAACCTTGCGGTACCACACGAGTCATTGCCTGCCATTCTGAAAAGTACCCATCAACTCCTACTCTTTGCTTCCTGTCTGACAACCAGTTCTCAAGCCACGTCAGCACACTACCCCCAATCCCATGTGCTTTAACTTTGCACATTATTCTCTTGTGTGGGACCTTGTCGAAAGCCTTCTGAAAGTGTAAATACACCACATCAACTGGTTCTCCCTTGTCCACTCTACTGGAAACATCCTCAAAAAAGTCCAGAAGGTTTGTCAAGCATGATTTCCCTTTCACAAATACATGCTGACTTGGACCTATCATGTCACCTCTTTCCAAATGCGCTGCTATGACATCCTTAATAATTGATTCCATCATTTTACCAACTACCGATGTCAGGCTGACCGATCTATAATTCCATTTTTTCTCTCTCCCTCTTTTTTTAAAAAGTGGGGGTACATTGTCTTCCCTCCATTCCATAGGAACTGATCCAGAGTCGATGGAATGTTGGAAAATGACTGACAATGCATCCGCTATTTCCAAGGCCAACTCCTTCAGTACTATGGGATGCAGTCCATCAGGCCCTGGGGATTTATCGGCCTTCCATCCCATCAATTTCCCCAACACAATGTCCCGACTAATAAGGATTTCCCTCAGTTCCTCCCTCTTACAAGACCCTCTGACCACTTTTATATCCGGAAGGTTGTTTGTGTCCTCCTTATTGAATACCGAACCAAAATACTTGTTCAATTGGTCTGCCATTTCTTTGCTCCCCGTTATGACTTCCCCTGATTCTGACTGCAGAGGACCTACGTTTGTCATTACTAACCTTTTTCTCTTTACATATCTATAGAAACGTTTGCAGTCCGTCTTAATGTTCCCTGCAAGCTTCCTCTCGTACTCTATATTCCCTGCCCTAATCAAACCCTTTGTCCTCCTCTGCTGAGTTCTAAATTTCTCCCAGTCCCCGGGTTTGCTGCTTTTTCTGGCCAATTTGTATACCACTTCCTTGGCTTAATAGTATCCCTGATTTCCCTTGATAGCCACGGTTGAGCCACCTTACCTTTTTTATTTTTACGCCAGACAGGTTTGTACAATTGTTGTAGTTCATCCATGTGGTCTCTAAATGTCTGCCATTGCGGGGCATGCCCTGAGGAACGCCCTGAGGAATTTTAATTTTTTCATAGGCACAGAGATGAACTCTCGATTCAGACCGATTGCCGACTGTGGGGAAACCGAGTAGTCATGCCTCAGCGAAGCAGAGAGGTGTTGATCAGAGAACTTCACAATGAGCACCTGGGCATTGTCATGATGAAGGCAATTGCCAGGTCACACGTTTGGTGGCCATGGAACTTTGAGTTCGCAAGTGCAACAAGTGTGCCCAGCTGGGCAAGGCATCCAGGAAAGCTCCCCTTAGCCCCTGGTCCTGGCCCGCCAAGCCATGGTCACGCGTCCATGTGGACTACGCAGGACCTTTTATGGCTAAAATGTATTCGGTTGTAGTAGACGCCTACTCCAAATGGATTGAGTCTGCCATTTTAAATTCAAGCACATCCTCTGCCACGGTAGAAAGTCGATGGGAAATGTTCGCTGCCCATGGTCTACCGGATGTCCTGCTCCGCGACAATGGCCCGTGTTTCACAAGCACTGTATTCCAGGACTTCATGGCAGGCAATGGAGTGAACCATGTCAGAACGACACCATTCAAGCCGCCCTCAAAGGGCAAGGCGGAACGAGCAGTGCAGATAATCAAACAGGGGATGCTCAGAATCCAAGGGGGTTCGCTACAAAGCAGCTTATCGCGCCTCCTGTTGGCCAATAGACCCCGACCACACTCGCTCACAGGGGTTCCACCCGCAGAGCTGCTAATGAAAATGACACTCAAAACCAGGTTATCCCTTATACACCCTACTATGAAAGAAATTGTTGAGAGCAGGCGTCTGTCACAATGTGACTAACATGACAGGAATGCGAGGGCGCGATGTATTGATATCAATGACCCTGTTTTCGTCCTCAACTATGCTACAGAGCCGAAATGGCTCGCAGGCACTGTGATTGCCAAAGTGGGAAATAGGGTTTTGGTAGTTAAACTTACCATTGGACAAGTCTGCCGCAAACACATGGATCAAACAAAAAGGAGGTTCAGCAACTCCATAGAAGAAACAGTGTAAGAACACGGCGTAGAGTTTCCTCCACCACAGGTGACTGAACACCGGAACCAAGTGGAGGAGAGCCCAGTCAATGTGGGCAGTCCGGACAGGCCTGAGGCACTGCAAACAGCCGACACTCAGGCCAGCGACCAACAACCGGAGTCGCAACTCAGGCACTCTACAAGGGAGCGTAAACCACCAGAGAGACATAACCTGTGATCCCAATAAGACTTTGCGGGGAGGTGATGTCATGTATTCAACTGTCATTGTATCCCATGTATAAGCTGACCTAAGTTGTGCACCTTGAGAACATTGACCACAAGGGGGTGAACTTGTGGGAGACATTCCTAAACTGGACTTTCAAGTATAAAAGAGGAAGCTCCAGCAACCTTCATTACTTGAGGTCTGGGTAATAAAGGTTACTGGTCATAGAGTGACCATCTCTCAAGTATGGGCCTCGTGTGCATTTATACTATATAGTAAGGACATATCACTTGCCATAGAGACAGTGCAGCGAAGGTTCACCAGACTGACTCCTGGGAGGGCAGGACTGCCGTATGAGGAGAGATTGGGTCGACTGGGCCTGTATTCACTAGCGTTTAGAAGAATGAGAGGGGGTCTCATTGAAAGGTAGAAAATTCTGTGGAATGGACAGACTGGAGTGGGGAGGGTGTTTTCGGGGCTGGGAAGTCTAGAACAAGGGGTCACAGTCTCAGGATACGGGTTAGGCAATTTAGGAGCGAGATGAGGAGAAATGTTTTCACTCAGAGGGTGGTGAACTTGTGGAATTCTCTATCACAGAAGGCTGTGGAGGCCAAGTCACTGAATATATTTAAGATGGAGATCGATAGATTTCTAGACACAAAAGGCATCAAGGGGTATGGGGAGAAAGTGGGAATATGGTGTTGAGATAGAGGATCAGCCATGATCATACTGAAGGCTCGAAGGGCCGAATGGCCGACTACAGCTTCTATTTTCTATGTTTCTATGTTTCTAAACCTTTGTTAATAAGCCAGCTAGTTCTTAATCGCAATGTGTTGCGACGAGTTATTCAGCAAAGAGCCCATGGAGACATTCGACGGGCCGAATGGCTTCCTTCTGTGCTGTAATATTCTTTGATTCTATCGAGACTGACTTCTGCGATGGGGGGATTGTCCTATGAGGAGAGATTGAGCAGACTGGGACGATATTCTCCGGATTTTAGAAGAATGAGAGGTGATCTAATTGAAACACACACAATTCTAACAGGGCTTGACAGGGTAGATCCAGGGAGGATGTTTCCCCCGGGCTGGGGAATCTAGAAGCAGGGGTCACACAGTCTTAAAATAAGGGGTCGCCATTTAGGACTGAGGTCAGGAGGGATTTCTGCACTCAGAGGGTGGTAAATCTTTGTAATGCTCTGCCCCAGCGGCCTGTGGATGTTCAGTCGTTGAGTTTATTCGAGGCGGAGGTCGGTACATCTTTGGATATTAAGGGAATCGAAGGATCGGGCGGGAAATTGGAGTTGGGGTAGAGGGGCCGAATGGCCGACTCCTGAGCTGTATTATTCCAATATTCTATGAAATAGGACAGAGTGTGAAAGGGGGCGTTACTTGACTGGATATTTACAATGGACGTTCTCTATGAAACAAGATACGGTGTAATTACAGCCTGTCACCACTGGTGGCGCTGAGAGGTTGGTGAATGGGGTCGTGGGGAATGGGGAGAGGGTGTTGGTGAGCGAAAGTGGAATAGGGAATGGGAGGAATGGGGAGTGGGAAGCAGAGACAGAAGGAGAGAGGGAATGGGGAGGAATTTGTGTTAAATGTGGGGTCATTTCTATTGACAATTGTCGTACCCTTTCTCCCTCTCCCTTTCCCTTTCACTCTCTCTCTGCCTCTCTCTCTCTCCCTCTGTATCTGTATCTCTCCGTCTCTCTCTCGCTCTGTCTCCCTCACTTGCTCCCTCTGTCTCTCTCTCTCTCACTTCCTCTCTGTCTTACTCTCTCTGCCTCGCTCTATCTCTCTCTCTCTCTGCCTCTCTCAATCTCTCTCTCTCTGCTCTGTCTCTGTCTCTGACTCTCTGACTCCTTCTCTCTCTGTCTCTGTCTCCCTTATTCTCTCCCACTCTCTGTCTGTCTCTCTCTCTCCCCCTCTCTCACTCTCTCTCCCTTTCTCTCGCTCTCTCTCGCTCTGTCTCTCTCTCTGTCTGTCTCTCTCAGTCTCTCTCCCCTCTCTTTCTCTCTCGCCCTCTCTGACTCTCTCTCCCTTTCTCTCTCTCTCTCTGCCTCTCTCTTTCTCTCTCTGTCTCTGTCTCCCTCACTTTCTCTCACTCTCTCTCATTCGCTCTCACTCTCTCTCTCTCTCTCCGTCTGTCTCACTCTCTCTGTCTTTCTCTGTCACTGTCTCCCTCACTCTCTATCTCTCACTGTCTCTCTCTGTCTCTCTGTCCCTCTCTCTCTCGCTCTCTCTCTCTTTCTCTCTCTCTCTCTCCCTCTCCCTCAGATAATTCCAATTACCAGCCTGCGATGATCCAGACAGGAGAGCTGGGATCTTCGGGGTCAGGAGTCAGACACTATCCACAGGCCCCGGACTTTCAGACACCACGTGTCACTGCCCCGGTTCCCCCACCAGGTAAAACTGTCCCTCCTCCTTTCATCATAGTCAGAGCATTAATCTGTATCTCACCCCGTGCTGTACCTGCCCTGGGAGTGTTTGATGGGACAGTGCAGGGGGAGCATTACTCTGTATCTAACACCCTGAACCTGGCCTGGGAGTGTTTGATGGGACAGTGTAGAGGGAGATTTACTCTGATATCGAACCCCCTGTACATATCCTGGGAGTGTTTGATGGGACAGTGCAGAGGGAGCTTTATCTGTATCTAATCCCCTGTACCTGCCCTGGGAGTGTTTGATGGGACAGTGCAGAGGGAGCATTAGTCTGTATCTAACCCCGTGCTGTACCTGCCCTGGGGATAAATGGTGAGAATGTATTTCTATCCTGTACAGGGCACCGTGTTCTCCCCACAGAGAGGATGTACAGTACCGGGAGCGATATCCAGAATGAATTTGACTGAGATTCCATCGCCTAGCCCCCGACCGATCCCTTTCTCTCTCTCTCTCTCTCTCTCTCTCTCTCTCCGTTGGGTTTGTTTGCGGACGGATACGGGACGTGGAGAAGCAGAGAGTGAGGAACAGGATGAGATGCAACAACAAAAGGCATTTTAAGGAGCTGTATTTTTGCACTGTTGAAATTCTCTCTCTCTCTCTCTCTTTCTCACTCTCTGTCTGTCCTTTTCGGGTTGGAAATCGGTGGTTAGTGGTGTGCCAGAGATATCGGTGCTGGGATCACAACTGTTTACAATATACATAGATGACCCGGAAGAGGGGACAGAGTGTAGTGTAACAGAATTTGCAGATGACACACAGATTAGTGGGAAAGCGGGTTGTGTAGAGGACGCAGAGGCTGCAAAGAAATTTAGATAGGTTAAGCAAAGGTGCTAAGGTTTGGCAGATGGAATACAAGGTCGGAAAATGTGAGGTGATCCACCTTGGGAAAAAAAAACGGAACGCGGGAATATTATTTGAATGGGGAGAAATTAACAAATGCTGCGGTGCAGAGGGACCTGGGGGTCCTTGTGCATGAATCCCAAAAAGTTATTTTGCAGGTGCAGCATGTAATCAAGAATGCAAATGAAATGTTGGCCTTCATTGCGAGAGGGTTGGAGTAAAAAAGCAGGGATGTCCTGCTGCAACTGTACAGCGTATTGGTGAGGCCACACCTGGAGTACTGCGTGCACTTTTGTTCACATTACTTAAGGAAGGATATACTAGCTTTGGAGTGGGTAAAGAGACGATTCACTAGGCTGATTCCGGAGATGAGGGGGTTAACTTATGATGATAGATTGAGTAGACTGGGTCTTTACTCGTTGGAGTTCAGAAGGATGAGGGGTGATCTTATAGAAGCTTTAAAAATAATGAAAGGGTTAGACAAGTTAGAGGCAGAAAGGTTGTTTAGACTGGTCGGGGAGACTAGAACTTGGGGGCACAGACTCAAAATACGTGGGAGCTAATTTAACACCGAGTTGAGAGGGAATTTCTTCTCCCAGAGGATTGTGAATCTGTGGAATTCTCTGCCCAAGGAGAAGTTGAGGTTAGCTCATTGAATGTATTCAAATCACAGATGGATAGATTTTTAAACAATAAGGGAATTAAGGGTTACGGGGAGCGGGGGGGGGGGGGGGGGGGTAAGTGGAGCTGTGTCCACGGTCAGATCAGCCATGATATTACTGAATGGCAGAGCAGGCTCGAGGTGCTAGATGGCCTACTCTTGTTCCTAATTCTTATATTCTTATGTCCCTGTCTCTCTCCGTCTCTTTCTCTCTTTCTTTCTCTATGTCTCTGTGTCTCTAACCCTGTCTCTCATTGTCTCCCTCTCTCTCTCTGTGTGTGTTTGTATCTCTCTCTCTCTCTCTCTCTGTTTCTCTCTCTCTCTGTTGGGTTTGTTTGCGAGACGGATGCGGGAACTGGAAACTGAGAGAGTGAGGAACAGGCCGAGATGGAACAACAAAAGGCATTGAGGGAGCTGTATTCTTGCACTGTTGAAACTGTCTCACTCTCTCTTTCTCTCTGTCTCTCTCTCTCTCTCTCTGTCTCTCTCTCTCTGACTCTGTCTCTCCCTCCCTCTCACTCTCTCTCTCTCTCACTCTACGCAGACGGGTACCACAGATTGCTGGAAATTCCGAGTGTGCCTCCTCCGTGCCCCACATGAGGTCGGGTTGTGTAGGAGGGGGAGCTATTGGATATTCGACGACGAGGGCATCACGGCTGGTCCCGATTCCTAATTCTGTCATCGCCCCAGGGTCAGTAACTGGCCTCGGTGTTTGAGGGCCGACTCAGGATTTCTCCCCCCTCGAACGACCCCAACTCACCCATGCCCATCAGTTCCCCCCTCGGACACCGGCCCCTCAGGTGTTGACGGTTTTGGAGCAAAGGCCGCTCCAGTTAGCAAGGCCATCGAAACATGGCCGCCATGGGACGATGATATCATTAAAACATGGCCACCATGGGGTGGTGACAGCTTTAAAACATGGCAACCATAGGTGGTGACATCATTAAAAGATGGCCGCCATTGGGCAGTGACATCATTAAAACTTGGCCGCCATGGGCGCTGACATCATTAAAACTTGGCCACCAGGGGTTGTGACATCACAAAACATGGCCACCATGTGGTGGTGACAGCAATAAAACATGGCCGCCATTGGGCAGTGACATCATTAAATCATGGCCGCCATAAGGGGCTGACATCATTAACACATGGCCACCAGGGGGGGTGACTTCACTAAAAGATGGCTGCCAGGGGCGGTGACATCACTAAATTATTGGTGCTCGGGGCTGTGACGTCATTAAAACATGGCTGACGCGAGCGGTGACATCATTAAAACGTTGCTGCTCGAGGCAGTGACATCATTAAAACATGGCTGCTTGGGGCAGTAACTTCAATCAAGCATGGCCACCAGGTGCGGTGACATCATTAAAACATTGCCGCCCCGGGCGGTGACATCATGAAAACATGGCTGTCCCCGGCAATGACATCATAAAAACAAGGCCGCCCCGGACTGTGACATCATTAAACCATGGCCAATGCGAGTGTTGACATCATTAAAACATGGCCGCCATTGCCGGTGACATCATTAAAACATGGCCGCCCCATGTGGTGACATCACTAAAAGATGGCCTCCAGGGCAGTGACATCATTTAAACATTGCCGCCCCAAGCGGTGACATCACTAAAACATGGCCATCAGGGGCGGTGACATCACTAAAACATGGCCGCCCCGGGCAGTGACATCACTAAAACATGGCCGCCCCGGACAGATGAACTTTATATTTTGCCCAATTCCCCATTGGGGGAGATGACCGTTCCGTTTACATCCCGGTCCCTCTTTATTGCTGCAGTTGCTGCTGCTGGAAAATATTACTGACCACAATCAATATATTTCCCTCGCTGTAAATTTTAGTGCACTCAAAATGAATTCACTTTATTTCATTATTCGCAGTATTGAGAGTTATTATCCCGCGCACACCGTCTCCTGGGGTTCTGAGCATCTCCCCCCGCATATTCCTGCTCCGTGTGTGTGTGTGTGTGTGGGCCTCAGTACCACCCGGGAGGAGAGTGTCAGGCTAACTGAGCACTAGGCCCGAGGCGGAGCCTGGGCCCTTCCTGCACGATATCTGTGGGCCTCAGTACCAGCCCGGGGGGCGAGGGTCAGGCTAACTGAGCAGTAGGCCCGAGACGGAGCCTGGGCGCTTCCTGCTCGATATCTGTGGGCCTCAGTACCACCTCGGGGGGGCGAGTGTCAGGCTCACTGAGTACGAGGCCCAAGACGGAGATTGAACGCTTCATGCTCGATATCTGTAGGCTTCAGTAACACCCTGGGGGGCGAGGGTCAGCCTAACTGAGCACTAGGCCCGAGACAGAGCCTGCGCCCTTCCTGATCGATATCTGTGAGCCTCAGTACCGCCCCGAGGGGCGAATGTCAGGCTCACTGAGTACTAGGCCCGAGACAAAGCCTGGGCCCTTCCTGCTTGATATCTGCGGGCCCAATTACCACGCCGGATGTTCCACTTCCTGTTCAAGCCCGCAGGGGCGCTGTGTCCTCAGTAAGCTGCCTCTGGAGTCAGCAACGTTTGCTGAAGGTGGGACTGTCGACTGAGGCAGCCGAAGAAGCAAAGGGCTCCTGAACATCGAGCTCCTTGACCCAGCTTTCGCTCGCCTGTCCGAGTATCGCCGTGTGTGGCTCGGGGTCAAACCAGAACTTTACTGAAGGATTATTGAGGGAGCCTCGCACTGTCGGAGGGTCAGTACTTAGGGAGCACCACACTGTCGGAGGGACAGTACTGAGGGAGCACCGTACTGTCGGAGGGGCAGTACTGAGGGAGCACCGCACTGTCGGAGGGGCAGTACTGAGGGAGTGCCGCTCTGTCGGAGGGACAGTACCGAGGGAGCGCTGCACTGTCGGAGGGGCAGTACTGAGGGACTGCTGCACTGTCGGAGGGTCAGTACTGAGTGAGCGCCGCACTGTTGGAGGGGCAGTACTGAGGGAGTGCCGCACTGTCGGAAGGGCAGTGCTGAGGGAGTGCCGCACGGTCGAAGGGGCAGTACTGAGGGAGTGGCGCACTGTCGGAGGGACATTACTGAGTGAGTGCCGCACTGTCGGAGGGGCGGTACTGAGGAAGTGCTGCACTGTCGGAGGGCCAGTACTGAGGGTGTGCCGCAATGTCGGAGGAGCAGTACTGAGGGAATGCCGCACTGTCGGAGGTACAGTACTGAGTTGCACTCCCAACTCCTAAACTGTGGGACCCCTCACCCCTCGAACTGCGAAAAAATAGAAACATAGACAACAGGTGCAGGTGTAGGCCATTCGGTACTTCGAGCCTGCACCACCATTCAATCAGATAATGGCTGATCATTCCCTCAGTACCCCTTTCCTGCTTTCTCTTCATAACCCTTTATCCCTTTAGCCCTAAGGGCCATAACTAACTCCCCCTTGAATATATTCAATGAACTGGCCTCAACAACTCACTGCGGCAGGGAATTCTA
This sequence comes from Pristiophorus japonicus, assembly GCF_044704955.1. Taxonomy (NCBI): domain Eukaryota; kingdom Metazoa; phylum Chordata; class Chondrichthyes; family Pristiophoridae; genus Pristiophorus; species Pristiophorus japonicus. The sequence goes on along the minus strand of NW_027254835.1, from coordinate 1,181 downwards.
CAGGTTAACAACTCTCTGAGTGAAGATGTTTCTCCTTATCTCGGTCCTAAATGGCGTACCTCTTATCCTTAGACTGTGACCCCTGGTTCTGGACTTCCGTAACATCGGGAACATTCTTCCTGCATCTAACCTGTCCACACTCCTCCCCTCGTGGAGTTCGGATTTGATTTTCCCTCAGCTCCCACTCTGCCTGCCTAATTCTTCTCTGCCCCCTCGCCCTCTCTCCCTTTCCCTCTGGCTCTCGCTCCCTCCTCCCTTTCCCCCCCTCTCTCTCTCTCTCTCCCTCCCCTCTCTCTCCCTCCTTCCCCCTCCACTCCCTCTGCAAGCGATTCACTCCATAGATCAGGAACTAGCTGAAGAGCAAACAGATGAAGAAGCAGCAGCTACAGAGAGCGGAGTGTGTGTGTGGGGAAGGTGGAGAGAGGAGTTTGTGCGGGTCAGGGGAAGAGAGGAGTGTGTGTGGGGGAGGGGGGAGAGAGGAGTGTATGTGGGGAGGGGGAGAGAGGAGTATGTGTGGGGGAAGGGGGAGAGAGGAATGTGTGTGGGGGAGTGGGAGAGAGGAATGTGTGTGGGGGAGGGGGAGAGAGGAGTGTGTGTGGGAGAGCGGGAGAGGAGTGTGTGAGAGTGTGGGAGGGGGAGAGAGGAGTGTGTGTGGAAGAGGGTAGAGGAGTGTGTGTGGGGGTTGGGGAGAGGAGTGTGTGTGGGGGAGGGGGAGAGAGAGTGTGTGTGGGGAGTGGAGCGGAGTGTGTGTGGGGCAGGGGAGAAAGGAATGTGTGGGGGATGGGGAGAGAGTAGAGTGTGGGGGGGAGGGGTGAGAGGAGTGTGTGTGGGGGAAGGGGAGAGAGGAGTGGTGTGGGGGAGGGGAGTGAGGAGTGTGTATGGGTGAGGGGGAGAGAGGAATGTGTGTTGGGGAGAGCGAGAGGGGAGTGTGTGTGTGGGGAGGGGAAAAGGAGTGTTGTGAGTGGGGGAGGGGGAGAGAGGAGTGTGTGTGGAAGAGGGTTGAGGAGTGTTTTTGGGGGAGGGGGTGAGTGTGTGTGGGGGAGGGGGAGATGGAGTGTATGTGGGAGAGGGAGATAGAGGAGTGTGTGTGGGGGAGGGGCACAGTGGGAGAGTGTGTGGGGTGAGGTGGGAGAGACGAGTGTGTGGGGGAGGGGGAGAGAGGAATGGGGTGGCGGAGTGGT